>NC_086445.1:326704275-327018025 GCF_028390025.1 Pseudophryne corroboree | reverse complement strand
GTGTTGTTAGCCTGCTAGGATGATGTCAGGAGACCTCGCCCTAACGTGTTTCGTGGAACACTTCGTCAGAGGGCTGGTCTCTGTTGTTTGTCTTCCTCTAAATACACGGCCATGTCCGATCATTACTTGATAAAGACACACTCCTCTCCTCATTAATTAGCGGCACCTGCCCACACTGCTAACACACTTTTTATAATTTATACACAAAAAAAACACATTTTAAACATCACATTTGACATAAAAATATATATTATTATATATATAATTCATTATACTTTATGTTTTAATCCAGGTGCTGAAACTGTTTGCTGAAGCCGCTGATACATCACAGAGTGGCATCCCATAGCACATTGATACATAGATAGTTGTTAAAATTAGCTATTAGAATACATTTTAAAATTGTAATCAGTCATTCCACAGAGAGTTTAGGCTATAACAGCCTTAAAGGTTTCTAATACCTCTTGGTGATCTCCATTACTGGAAGACCCACAGCTCAAGCAGTTACACACTGACTGGAAGTCCATGGAAGTCCATGCTGCTCACTTGATTTCTCACTCCCACAGAATGTTTTGGCTCCTTTCTCTCCAGATTTAAATGTTTTACATTTCCCACACGTGAAAAAACCTGTTAAGCCCCCAAAGATGTTTCCAATTCCCCTTCTTATTTTGGCCTCATTTGTACATTCCAACTTACTTTTTGATACAAAGGATTTTACATTTTTAGCACGTTTGAACACCATGCTTGGGTTATTTGGTAGATGTTCCAATAAAACCGGGTCCTGCTTAAGGATATGCCAGTTCTTAAGCAAACATTTTTTAATCTCATTTTAATCTCATTCACTTCACTATTATAATTCATAACAAATGTACAAAGAATTCACTTTTCATTCCTAAAACCATCAGATCTATCCTTGTAGATAAGTAGTTCATCTCTGTTTCTTTCATTGGCCTTTAATCTCAACTCCTCTATTAAATCTTCAGGATACTCTCATTCTAAAAACCATCCAGTGTATATGGTGGCATGTTCATCAAATTTTTCAGTATTTGTACAATTCCTACGCATGCCTAGTAAACTGAGAAAAAGGGATGTTTATTTTTCCGGGGGTGGGGTGGAATGATAGCTTGAGAATTCCAACAAGCTGTTACAATCAACCTTTTTAATAAAAGTGTATGTTTCAATTCTTTTCGTGGATTCAAATTAGTGGCATCGAGTAATAAATCAGGAAACTCAGTTTTCTTATCATTAAAGGTGTGGGTAAATTTAAGATTGAATATATTATTCATTAGGTTCAGCCATAAAATCTTCAAATTCCAGCTTGTCACCTTTCCACACCATCAGGATATCATCTATAAATTGTTTAAATATCACAATTTTATCAAAAAACATATTTTCCCTATATATATGTTTGCAAACTCCCCATAGCCGGGTACACAGTATATGTGCAAGCTCTTTACACAGCAATACCCCATCAAAGGGGAGTTGGAAGTGTTAGAAAAACCCTTATAGCCAATCCTGATATAAAACCAGACCTGGACAATTTTATTTGTGATTGTTTGAACTTTTAATCACAACTATTTTACATTTTTGAAGGATTGGTATATACAGGTCTGTGTAACCTGTATTTGTGCCCCGAGTTTAGCAAATATATATAGTGGAAGAATGTTTTTTGGTAAAATCATGATATTTAAACAATTTATAGATGATATCATGATGGAGTGGAAAGGTGATGAGCTGGAATTTGAAGAATTTATGGATGAACTGAATCTTAAATTTACCAACACCTTTAATGATAAGAAAATTAAGTTCCTTGATTTATTACTCGATGCCAATCATTTTGAATCTACAAAAATAATTGAAACATACGCCTTTACTAAAAAGGTTGATTGTAATGGCTATTTGGAATTCTCAAGCTGCCATTTCCACCCCCCCCCCCACCCCCCCTGAAAAGAAGCATCCCTTTTTCTTAGTTTTTCTTAGTTTACTAGGCATGCGTAGGAATTGTACAAATACTGAGAAATTAAATGAACAAGCAACCAAGATTTAATAGGGGAGTCGAGATTGAAGGCCAAGGAAAAAATAGAGATGAACTACTTACCTACAAGGATAGATCTGATTGGTTTAGGAATGAAAAGGGAATTATTTGTCCATTTGTTACAAATTATAATAGTGAAGTGAATGAGATTAAAAAATATTTGTGTAAGAACTGGAATATCCTTAAGCAAGACCCGGTTTTATCGGAACATCTACCAGATAACCCAAGCATGGTGTTCAAACATGCTAAAAATGTCAAATCCTTTGTATCAAAAAGTAAGTTGGAATGTACAGAGGAGGCTAAAATAAGGAGAGTTGGAACCAAGTTTGGGGGCTTAACGGGTTTTTTCACGTGTGGGCAATGTAAAACAAGTAAATCTGGAGAGAGAGGAGCCAAAACATTCTGTGGGAGTGAGAAAAAGAAAATCTTTCCGATAAAAAAATGTCATCATCTGCAACTCTGTATATGTGGTGCATATGCTCACATGTCCATGTGGGTATCACTACATTGGAAAAATGAAAAGGGTTCTTAAAATCTATATATTGGAACACATAAATAATATTAAGAACAAGTTGTCCAATTATAGTGTCCCCATATACTTCCTGGGGTTTTATGACAGTGATCCAATGAAGTTAAAATTTAAGGGGATTGAAATTGTGGGTATTAATAACAGGAGGTGATAGGGGATAAACAATTATTAAGCAGAGAAACCCATTAGATTCTGACCCTCGATACCCTGCAACCAAAGGGTTTAAATTAGGGGTTTGAAATAACTCCTTTCATTTGAATAACTATCTTATGCCAGCAGAATTGGGTTAAGGATTATATTTTGGTAAACTCTATAAGGGTTTTTTTGTCTGGATAGTGATCTAATTGTTTGTTGTACTGCTTAAAATAATATGTTCTTACATTATATTGGAAATTGTGATTGAAATATCTGATGTAACCAGTTGCAACAAGTGCAGTGTCCCATAGAAAAGGGGGCAGTGTGTAGTATAGATCAGCACTGAGAGAGCACTGCCTCATCTAGGGAGTAATTTCACCATGATTAATGACTGCTATTTGAAAATAATGAATATAAACCCTTTAGAAAGAATGCACATAAGGTTAGAATGTGCCCGATTACTGAATATATGAAAAGATACATTGTAATATATCTGGTGTTACTATGTATGCCTTTAACAAGGTAAATGTGTCAAGTTGATTATGTGAGTCATTCCCCAGGGATGGTGTACTGCACCAGTCATGTTAAATCAAGTGAACAACATGGAAATGAAGCAGTGTGTAACTGTTTGAGCTGCAGGACTCCTGGTAATGGAGATCTTCAAGAGGTATTAGAAACCTTTAAGGCTGTTACAGTATGTCTTCAACTCTCTGTGGAATGATTGATTGAAATTGTAAAATGTATTCAAATAGCTCATTTTAACAACTGTGTGCTATGGGATGCCCCTCTGTGATGTATCAGCGGCTTCTGCAAACGGATTCAGCACCTGGATTAAAGCTTAAAGTACTGTATAATGAATTAAATATACTTTTCTGTGAAATTTGATGTTTAAAATGTGGTTTTATGTATAGAAATGTACGTATTAGATAAAAAGTGTGTTAGCAGTGTGGGCAGGTGCCGCTAATTAATGAGGAGAGGAGTTTGCCCTTATCAAATAATGATCGGACATGGCCATATATTTAGCGGAGGGCAAACAACAGAGAGACCAGCCCTCTGACAAAGTGTTCCACGAAACGTGTTAGGGCGAGGTCTCCTGACGTCATCCCAGCAGGCTAACAACACCGGGTGGCTATACCTGAGGTGGTCCAACACGCATTAGTTCTTGTCCGAGAGACCTGGTAGCATGGTGCGGAATTCAGAAAGGAGCACAAGGAGGTTGGAGCTTTGCCTGGTGGAGTATATTTGATTTGAACCATGCGGTAGCCAAGCCACACAGTAGATTTTATTAGTATGGGGGTCTACATACTATTCATCGTGTTTTGCCTATTACCGTGTTTTAATTCAATAAATCTTTTAATGCACTATAGGGGCCCTCCGCTATTTGTATTTTTGAGAGATTTGTTTGGCCCGGTGAACTACAGAAAGTGAGGAGAGAACGCGATCCAAATTATTCCTGTGCACGGAATGGGCTCTTTTTGAAGTGTGGACAATAATTTTTAATATTTGGGCGCAGTGTGCATGAGCTTTTGAAAAAAAATAATAATAATATATATATATATATATATATGTATATATATATATACACATACTTGATATGAATACTTCTGCACCCTGGGCCTGTCCCACCACCTCCAGCCCCAGCCCATGTGACCTCATGACTGCAAACAAGAGATAGACATAAGCAGGAAGCTTAGCAACATGCATATCCCAGGGACACATCAAATACCTCTCCAGATTATCTTCAAGTCGAATACAGGTGCCACCAGGCCAGCTACAATGCAACTCCCTTGTGACTTGGGCAGCGGCATCCCACGTTGCAGCCTTATATAGAATAGTGCTGAAGTGGCCAAATATACCCAATTTAGCCATCAACATGTGTTAATTCAGAAAATAGGAACTGTCATTTAGAGACTGCACCAAGTATTACATTTGCTGTATTTCTGTCTGATTAATTACTGGAAAATAATTTTATTTTTGTTGTTATTCTTGATGCCATGTTACATTGATTTGCAAAATTAGGATTATTAAGGATACTACAATTGTTTGTGTATTGTAACGCTGTTTAATACCTTTTAATTGTATTTTAATTAAATCTTTTTCTATTATCATGAGTCAATATAATTTAGCAAAATACTTTTAACAGCTTATATCTCAAGAGGCCAGATGTGCTAAATGAATATCAATGTGAGGACTGTGCTCACTATGTTTTATTACATTTTTATTAGACTCAGAACCATGGAAACTATAATAAAAGAAAGGCATTCATCAGTTGAAAAGAGAATGCTACATTGCTTTGAAATTACAAAGACAAAAGAAATTGAGCATTAACTTGCACATTTTTATGTTTCATTTATTATATGTTTATGTTTAATTTTGTTTAGTGTATTTCGTTATAAATGAGCTTAAGCTCAGAATTGACTGCTTCCTCCATCAGAAGTGTACCTGAATAGGAACTCCCTATGTAGTTACTCCCAGATACAGTAGTCACATTTTATGTAATTAATGTTCCCTTTATTATGCACTCTTAGTGTTGTGTATGTATTTGTTAATGCTTATAATCATGACTTCAGAGTGTTCAGGTTATTCAACAGTTTATGTCAGTACTTGTTACAGCATTATTCTATTTGACACATGGAGGCTTTCTCAGCTTGTTCTTTGTGTTCCCTGACTTTGAGCTATATGGTATTGGCACCATTGGCAAGCCAGCTTTGTTTATACACTGACATTTAGAATTAAGCTAGGACATACCTGTTAGGGTCTCCTGCCCTGTGCTGCCACGTCGTCATGGCAACCGGGAGACAAGTGCTAGCGGAGTAACCTGAGCGCAGCTGATACTCCGGTTCGGGTCTTTTGCTGTGCAGTGGTTATAGGCTCTGTGCACGGCAGGGGACCCGGTGCTGGTTTTTGTGCTCACAGTCTGTGAGGTCTGAGTGGGGCGTGGACAGCACCTGCTTTATAAGGCCTCTTCTCAGGGTAAGCAGATGCTGCTGAATCTTTGTTGGTTAGTCAGTTCATGAAAGTTAGCCAGTACTGTGTAGCTTTGTATTTGGTTGTTGCTTACTGCAAATAGGCCTGGGGATTTGGTATTACACTCTGCCAATCCAGACCTAGCAGTAAGACTGGAGTCAGTCGTTTAGCTTGCTGGGGTTCTGTTACTACTCTGTGAACTTAGCAAGTTTGTGGCTGTATTCTAAGACTTGCCTGTCTAATCCTGTCTCACTGTGCTAGGTGTCAGGGGTCAGTTTAGTGGCAGTAAGCTGAACCTGTGCACTGCAAGTGAGAATTAGGATTGTGGAGACTCTCCTTGTGTCTATCATTCCATCTCTGACCAAGGAGTTTACTGCCACACCCGTTGGTAACCCTTTAGGGTTTTGCTGTTGCCCTTAGCAGCAGCATTTCGGGTTCTCTACGTATTAAAACACAACATCTTGCTTTTCCCATCTGAGCAGTTCTAATACAAGGGAGATACCCAGTTCCTTAGCCTCTGGGCTTCTCTGTTCACTTTGTGTGTATTTTGTTACCCTATCACCTTCTGTGTACGTTATGTCATATTCCCCAGTCTGTCTGTGAGTCCATTTGTTTTGCATAACAGTTCAAACACCAGTACATTCCTGCAGGCACTGGAGTGCATAACAGTTCTGACACCAGTACTTTCCTGCAGGCACTGGTGTGCATAACATATTCAGCAGCCTAATACTCCTGTTGAAATTTTGTGGGAATATGGAGCATACCCCTCAAAATACGTTGCAACAGGTGGTCGATCAGGTGCAGGTCCTGACTCGACAATTTAATGATTTGTCCATTAAAATGCACACCTCCCAGGCTGCTGGCGGAGCTCCCGCAGCAGCAGCACCTGCAGGGGTTAAGGAGCCGAAAGTAAATCTCCCGGATCGTTTTTCTGGAGATCGCTCGCAGTTCTTTTGTTTCAAGGAGAGCTGCAAGCTATACTTCCGGCTTAGGCCTCAGTCTTCTGGGTCGGAGATTCAGCGGGTGGGCATAGTGATTTCCTTGCTACAAGGAGACCCACAGGTCTGGGCATATGGGTTGCAGCCTGACTGTCCGTCGCTTAAAAGTATTGATGCTTTTTTTACGGCACTGGGCATGTTGTATGATGACCCTGACAAGACGGCCTCAGCCGAGGCTCAGATTTCGATCCTTAAGCAAGGGCGAAGGCCAGTTGAGGTTTACTGTACGGAGTTTCGGAGGTTGGCCCATGATACCCAGTGGAATGACCCAGCCCTGAGACACCAGTACCGAAGAGGTCTTTCTAACCAGATAAAGGACCAACTGGTACAATATCCCTTGCCTGATAGCTTGGATCAGCTCATGCAGTTATCCATCCGGGTGGATAGACGGCTGAGAGAGCGTAGGCTTGAAAGGGAGACTGAGATATCCTTCCTTCCCAAGACGCGGAGGAGACAGCAGGGGTTGTGTTTGTACTGTGGGAATAAAGGTCATGTGGTAGTATCATGCCCAGAAAAGCCGGAAAACTTCAGGGCCTGAGGGTGATGGGAAATATCCTGTCAGGCCAGAAGTCAGAATTTCCCAAGAAGACTTTTATCATTCCGGTGACCTTGAAGATCCTCGGTCAAACTGTCAAGACTGAGGCCTTTGTGGACAGTGGGGCCGACGGGGTTTTTATGGACCGCCAATTCGCCCTGAAACACTCTGTTCCCTTAGTACCCTTGGCATCGGAAATTGAGATTTGTGGGTTAAACGGGGAACCATTATCCCAAGGTAAAATTACCTCTTGCACTAGCCAGATTTCTTTGTTTATTGGAGCCACACACTCTGAAAAATTGTCCTTTTATGTGACTGTCTGTACTTTTGCCCCATTGGTGTTGGGGTTACCCTGGTTAAGGGCCCACAATCCTCAATTTGACTGGGTCTCTGGGGAGATTCTTAGTTGGGGTACTGATTGTTTCAGGAGTTGCTTGAGCCTTCCAGTCAGGCTCTCGCAGCTAAGTTTGCCAGGATTGCCAGGGTGTTATGCAGATTTTGCGGACGTGTTCTCCAAAAAAGTTGCAGAGGTACTACCTCCCCATCGCCCCTATGACTGTGCCATTGATTTGTTGCCAAATGCTAAGCTTCCCAAGAGCAGGTTGTACTCCCTGTCACGTCCTGAGACTCAGGCTATGGCAGAGTACATTCAGGAGAACTTGGCTAAGGGATTTATCAGACCTTCACAGTCTCCAGTTGTGTCGGGGTTCTTCTTCGTGGGTAAAAAGGACGGTTCGTTGCGACCCTGCA
Organism: Pseudophryne corroboree; assembly: GCF_028390025.1. Classification (NCBI taxonomy): domain Eukaryota; kingdom Metazoa; phylum Chordata; class Amphibia; order Anura; family Myobatrachidae; genus Pseudophryne; species Pseudophryne corroboree. The sequence continues at coordinate 327,010,079 of NC_086445.1, read as the reverse complement.
TCGACTTCAGGGAATTGAACTGTATCACGATTAAAAACTCATACCCACTGCCACTCATCATGGCGGTGTTTGACCAGCTTCGTACTGCCACCATTTTTTATAAGATTGACCTACGCGGTGCGTACAATCTAATCCGAATAAGAGAGGGGGATGAATGGAAGACTGCCTTTAATACCCACTCAGGGCATTATGAATATTTGGTGATGCCTTTTGGGCTCTGTAATGCCCCGGCAGTCTTCCAGGATATCATGAACGATGTGCTCAGGGAATATTTGGATAGATTCTTAGTTGTATACTTAGATGACATCCTAATCTTCTCCCATTCCCTGGAGGAACATCGGAAGCATGTACGCTTAGTCCTCCAGAAACTCAGAGACCACCGGCTTGGGGCGAAGCTGGAGAAGTGCGAATTTGAAGTTCAGCAAATCGCATTTCTAGGATATATTATCTCCCCAGAAGGTTTCCAAATGGAGGGTTCCAAGGTACAGGCAGTCCTGGATTGGGTGCAGCCCACTAGTTTGAAGGCGCTTCAGCGTTTCCTGGGCTTTGCGAATTTTTATAGACGATTTATCGCTGGATTTTCGTCTATAGTGGCGCCCTTGGTGGCACTCACTAAGAAAGGGGCGGATGTTGCTCACTGGTCTTGTGAGGCTAAAGCGGCTTTTGCCCGTCTCAAAAGGGCATTTGTTTCGGCCAAGGTGCTGCGACACCCAGATCCAGAGCGTCCTTTTGTGGTGGAGGTGGATGCCTCTGAGATGGGTATTGGGGCAGTGCTTTCTCAGATGGGAGTGTCTGATAATCGCCTTCATCCCTGTGCTTACTTTTCCCGTAAATTTTCGCCTGCCGAGATGAATTATGACGTGGGTAACCGGGAATTGTTGGCTATTAAGGATGCACTCGAGGAGTGGAGACACTGGCTTGAGGGGGCTAAGTTTGTGGTCTCAATTCTCACTGACCATAAGAATCTGCCATATTTAGAGTCAGCGAAGCGTCTCAATGCCAGGCAGGCACGATGGGCTTTGTGTTTTGCTCGCTTTAATTTTTTGATAACATATCGCCCTGGGTCAAAAAACATCAAGGCTGATGCGCTCTCGCTGAGTTTTGCTCCAATCCAGGAGACCACCGAGGAGCCGTTGCCCATTGTTTCCCCATCATGTATTAAAGTGGGCATTACCCAGGACCTCTTATCATTAGTCCTTAGAGCACAGGAGCAGGCTCCTCCAGACCTTCCGGTAGGTCTTTTGTTTGTGCCTCCTAGGTTAAGACAGCGAGTGTTCCTGGAATTCCATGCCAAGAAGTCGGCAGGTCACCCGGGTATTGCCAGAACTCGGGAGTTGCTATCTAGGGCGGTGTGGTGGCCCTCGGTGGCTAAGGATGTGGATCAGTGGGTTCGGGCATGTGACATCTGTGCCCGAAATAAGACTCCTAGAGGGGTTCCTGTTGGCCCATTACATCCACTCTCTATCCCATCTAAGCCATGGACCCACATTTCAATGGATTTTGTGGTGGACTTGCCCAAATCCTCGGGGATGACAGCCATCTGGGTTGTCGTTGACGGGTTTTCGAAGATGGCGCACTTCGTTCCACTGGTTGGGCTGCCATCGGCCAGACGCCTGTCTGAATTATTTATGCTGCATGTTGTGCGTCTCCACGGGTTGCCACTTGATGTGGTCTCTGACCGCGGATCCCAGTTTGTGGCCAAATTCTGGAGGGCATTTTGTTCCGATCTCCAGATTTCTGTCAGCTTGTCGTCAGGCTACCATCCGCAGTCTAATGGGCAGACTGAAAGGGTGAACCAGTCCTTGGAGCAGTTCCTCAGGTGTTATGTCTCCAAGTGTCAGACTGACTGGGTTGCTCATCTGTCCATGGCGGAGTTTGCCTATAACAACGCGGCTCACTCTGCTACAGGGATCTCTCCCTTCCTTTGTGTGTATGGGTATCATCCTAAGGCCAATTCTTTTGACCCCCTGGACTCCACGCCTGGTGGTTCCTCTGTGGTTTCGGTCCTTAGAGGTATTTGGCGGAAAGTGAAGAAAGCCCTTGTGTCTGTGTCATTAGTGACCAAAAGGGTTTTTGATAAGCGGAAAAGACCCTGCAGCTTCAAATTAGGAGACTTCGTCTGGTTGTCTACCAAGAATTTGAAGTTGAGACAGCCATCTCATAAGTTAGGCCCCCGGTTCATCGGTCCTTATAAGATCACCAGGGTTATCAATCCGGTGGCATTTCAGTTAGATCTGCCCCGTTCTTTGGGTATCAATAAAACATTTCATTGTTCCCTTTTAAAACGGGCGATTAGTAATCCTTCTTCCAGTGGAAGACCTTCCCCTCTTCTGATACGTGGCCAGAGGGAGTTTGTTGTTGAAAGGATTCTTGACTCCAAGGTGGTTCGGGGTCGGCTGTCATTTTTGGTGCACTGGAAGGGGTATGGCCCGGAGGAGCGGTCATGGGTGCGCAGTTGTGATCTTCATGCCCCCAGACTGATACGCTCTTTCTTCTCGCAGTTCCCCGATAAACCCGGTGGTAGGGGTTCTTTGACCCCTCGTCAGAGGGGGGGTACTGTTAGGGTCTCCTGCCCTGTGCTGCCACGTCGTCATGGCAACCGGGAGACAAGTGCTAGCGGAGTAACCTGAGCGCAGCTGATACTCCGGTTCGGGTCTTTTGCTGTGCAGTGGTTATAGGCTCTGTGCACGGCAGGGGACCCGGTGCTGGTTTTTGTGCTCACAGTCTGTGAGGTCTGAGTGGGGCGTGGACAGCACCTGCTTTATAAGGCCTCTTCTCAGGGTAAGCAGATGCTGCTGAATCTTTGTTGGTTAGTCAGTTCATGAAAGTTAGCCAGTACTGTGTAGCTTTGTATTTGGTTGTTGCTTACTGCAAATAGGCCTGGGGATTTGGTATTACACTCTGCCAATCCAGACCTAGCAGTAAGACTGGAGTCAGTCGTTTAGTTTGCTGGGGTTCTGTTACTACTCTGTGAACTTAGCAAGTTTGTGGCTGTATTCTAAGACTTGCCTGTCTAATCCTGTCTCACTGTGCTAGGTGTCAGGGGTCAGTTTAGTGGCAGTAAGCTGAACCTGTGCACTGCAAGTGAGAATTAGGATTGTGGAGACTCTCCTTGTGTCTATCATTCCATCTCTGACCAAGGAGTTTACTGCCACACCCGTTGGTAACCCTTTAGGGTTTTGCTGTTGCCCTTAGCAACAGCATTTCGGGTTCTCTACGTATTAAAACACAACATCTTGCTTTTCCCATCTGAGCAGTTCTAATACAAGGGAGATACCCAGTTCCTTAGCCTCTGGGCTTCTCTGTTCACTTTGTGTGTATTTTGTTACCCTATCACCTTCTGTGTACGTTATGTCATATTCCCCAGTCTGTCTGTGAGTCCATTTGTTTTCATAACAGTTCAAACACCAGTACATTCCTGCAGGCACTGGAGTGCATAACAGTTCTGACACCAGTACTTTCCTGCAGGCACTGGTGTGCATAACAATACCCCTCCCAACTATAAATCTCTCAGCACGTTTTAAGTCTGTCCTACTGCAGTAAAACATTGCCTTTGTCAAGGTGTAAATTGCTCCATTTTTAATTTGCCCCTAACTACCAATCATGTAACATCAAGAAGAGATGGAGAGGTGGATGCCATTGTCCACCTAGGGACAAATGACTTGGCTAATGCTGAAGTATGGCCATAAAAAGATGAACTTAGAAGTTAGAGACTGAAATAAAGCAGGTGGCAATCACCGTAACATTTTCAGATGTATTGCCATTATACAGAGATGAAGACAGAAATCATCACACCAGAGACTTCAATGTGTAGCTAAAGAAGTGGCATAATGAGAAGAGATTTGGATTAATAGACCATATTCACACCATCTGGCAAGATGGCCTGCATCCAGCTTCAAGGGGAACCAGAATACTAAGTGAGCGGTTTGGAATCTTCATAATGAAATATTTAAACTAACAAAGGAAGGCAATGAAATAAGAATAATCAATCTGCTCTCCAAACTAAAAGCAGGCCTGGTGCTATCTGCTCAGCAAAGGGATGCAGTGCAGGTAGGCGCCAGGCTGGGAGAGGCACTTTCCCTGCTCTGCATCCCTGTGCTGTGCCTGGGCCCCCTGCTGCTGCTGTGCCTGTCACACCGTTTGACAAGCAGCAGCGCCAACAGCTTGAAGCTTCCCTATAGCCCCTTGCAGTGCCCGTCTGTGTCCTGGCCAGAAAGGGGCGAGGCTACATGGTGCCAAGGAGTGGAGCTACATGGGACCAGGCTGCAGGAGGAGAAGCTGCTGCAGATCCAGCCAGCCAAATGGTTTGTTGAAGGAGAGTGAGAAAGTGTGTGTGTGTATCTATTTGTATGTATCTGTGTGTGTATCTACAGTGTGTGTGTATCTACAGTGTGTGTATCTATCTATCTATGTGTATGTGTATCTACAGTGTATGTGTATGTATGTGTGTATATTTATTATTATTATTTATTTATGTGTATGTGTGTATCTATGTGTATCTACAGTATATGTGTGTATCTATGTGTATGTATGTATGTATATTTATTATTATATTTTATATTTATATGTGTATCTATCTATGTGTATGTGCGTGTCGGAGGGGGGCATAATTTGTAAAAAAAAAGGCACTTCTGAGGGCATTACATAGGTGTGTGCACGGGAGGTTTCTGTCCTCCCTGAGTTCGCCTAATCATGTCTGGCCCCCACCTCACTGTGCCGTTCAATTCTTCCTGCGCCCAAGCCCGCATCCATCCATTCTAAATTTGGTGTCGGCCGCCAGCCAATCAGAGTTCGTGGACTGGCCGCGGCGGCTCTTGATTGCCTGCTGGACTGCGAGCTTTGATAGGCTGACGGCTGGCACCATGTTTCAAATGGCCGTCGATGCAGGAGGGCTTCTCTCAGTGAGGAGCGGGATTTAGGAGAGATGCTCTCTGCGCTGCGCTCTCCTTCCCTCACACAGCATAAGAAGCAGCAGCAAGCCAGTAACAGCAGCAGCGGTGAGCACTACTGCGGGGTTATCTGTATCTGGCAACTCTGGGGCAAGAGGGGATTGTCTGTATCTGGCACCTTTGGGGGGGATTACCTGTATCTAGCACCTTTGGGGGGGGGGGAATCTGTATCCGGCACCTCTAGGGGGGATTATATGTATCTGGCACCTCTGGGGGGGATAATCTGTATCTGGCACCGCTGGGGCCATACCGTGTTGCATAAGGTGAATTTCATCTCATACTGTGTGGCGTAATGTGAAATTCTGCTCATACCGTGTGCCTTAATGTGAATTTCGGCTCATACCGTGTTGCTTAATGTAAATTTCGGCTCATACCGTGTAGCATAATGCGCATTTCATCTCATGCCATGTGGCGCAACGTGAATTTCGGCTCATACCGTGTGGCGTAATGTAAATTTCTGCTCCTACTGTGTGGCATAATGTGAATTTGGCTCATACTGTGTGGTGTGGTGTAATGTGAATAAGAGGCACTACTGTCAGTAGCTGGTGAGCATGGAGACATGTGTGACAAATGCTGGTGTCCTGCGTAGGAGGCGTCTGATGGCATAGAAGGAGCCCAATGTGGGTCTGACGGCACATGTGTAAATTTTAAACTTTAATTCTGTTGTATTAAAACTTAAATGTTCGGCCCCCTAAATCTCCCATACTTTACAGATTGGCCCACTAAAAAACAGGGTGTATATGACAGGGAAAGGGGGGTGCAAGGGGTGTGGGGTGTGTGTGTGTGTGGTGGGAATGCATATGCACCTCGGCCCACCAGTCGCTAGTTCCACAACTGGGTCAGGGATAGGTTGGAGAAGTGTAAGGAGCAATAGGGTGCAGCGGCAAATAGGGCTCAGGGTTATGCTGTAGCAGACAGACAGAAAATGATCACTTCATTTTATTTCTCTGTGGTGTATTATATCTACATTATCATTAGCAACTGAAGAGAAATTAGATTAACCTATGTGATTTTACTGAGAGAATATAAAATACTGCTAGACATGCCCCTCCTGTGGTGTACCCCCTAGTAATATTAGCTGCACACGCCTATGGGGCATTATATATAACCGATGCTTCTACAGCGGCTATTATGCATATAACCGGCACTACTACAGGGGCTTTTATGCATATAACCGATGCTATTACAGGGGCTATTATGTGCATAACCGGTGCTACTACAGTGGCTATTGGGGGTCATTCCGAGTTGATTGCTCGCTAGCAGTTTTTAGCAGCCATGAAAACACCATGCTGTCGCCCACTGGGGAGTGTATTTTAGCTTAGCAGAAGTGCGAACGCTTGTGCAGTTTCAGAGAAGCTCAGAACTTACTCAGTGCTTGCGATCATTTCAGCCTATTCGTATCCGGATTTGACATCACACACCCGCCCAGCGTTCACGCAGCCACGCCTGCGTTTTCCCTGGGACACCTGCGTTTTTCCAAACACTCCCTGAAAACAGCCAATTGACACCCAGAAATGCCCACTTCATGTCAATCACTCTGCGGCCGTCAGTGTGACTTAATTCTTCGCTAGAGCCTGTTCAAAATCACATCGTTCGTTGTACCCGTACATCACACGTACGCATTGCGGGGCATACGCATGCGCAGAAATGCCGGGTTTTTTTCCACTGAACGCTGTGCTGCGAAAATTGGCAGCGAGTGATCAACTCAGAATGACCCCCATTATGTGTATAACTGGCAGTACCACTGGGAATATTATGTGTATAAACAGCACTACTATGCACAGGGTAATGTGAATAAGATTGTGCTGCTGTGTGGCGTAATATGAAATGGGGATACTATTGTGTGGCCACTCCCCTTCCTTGTGAGACCACACCGCTTGTTGCAGCACGGTGTCCCTTTGTAAAATATGTGAGGGCGCAAATTTATAGTTTGAAGGGGGGCGCCGGACACCCTAGCACCGGCCCTGACTAAAAGGTATTGTTTCATCAGGCAAATGGAACAGAAAGTATATCCACAGCACAAACAAAACTCTTAAAGCTACAGTATATGTCCAAATGCTAATAACTTAGGACATAAAATCTGAGAATTAATTACAGCAATGACAAGGGATGATCTGGATATTGTGACATTTCATGTGGAAATGAACATCATGACTGGGACATAGCTATACTAGAATATACTTTATATAAAAAAGACAGAATGGGAAGAATTGGACAAGTGGTATCATACTATCTGAACAAAAAATATTGAAGAGAAATTTGAGGCCTTTATGTTGACAATAGAAACAGGGAAGATTCTTCGTATTGGGGTGATCTACAGACTACAAGGTCAGGAAGAGGAACCGGTCAGGAACATATTCCAGGACAACACTAAAATGGCAATAAAAGGAGAGGTAATGGGAGAATTGAATCTACCTGATGTAGCCTAGAAGGTGTGTGTTGCAAGTTCCATTAGAAGGAGGGACATTCTGAATTAATCCATCAAACCATTAATGAAGGATCTCACTTGTAAAGATGCAAAATTAGACTTAATACTTACAAATGGTGACAATATCTGACATAGATGTGGGTGAAAATCTGTAATCCTGTGACCAGGTGGGAAAGGTTGGAAAAATGAAAGAGGTGGGAAAAATGAAAATGTAATACTAAAGGCAACAGACCTTTGTATCAAAATGGTTAGGAAAAGCACAAGCAAAAGGAAGCCAGAGTAATTGCTTTGCAAAATAAGTAGCAAGTTTTATGAAAGCAAAAAAGATTGCCTTTAGGAAATATAAGCTGAGATAGAATAATGAAGAAAAAGAGATGTATCTTGTTAGATAGAAAGAGGTTAAGAAGGCAATCAGATGTGCAAATGCCCAGGCTGAGGTGAAAATGGACTAGTCAGTAGGTCAAATGGGCCAAACATTTTTTAGGTATATAAGTGAAAGGAGAAAAAAGGAGTAATAATAAGACTAAAGATGGAGAGTAGTAGTCTTGATGAGGGAGACCATGTAATAGCAGATTATTTTAATAATTATTCTGGCTCAGTAGTCACTACTGAAAGAGAGGGGAAAGGACCGCAATTAAGTTGCAAGCATATCCATAAAAATGAGGTAGAAACAAGTACATTAACAGAGGAGAAAGTCCTAACAAAACTCTCAAAACAGAGTAGATAAATCAATGGAGTCAGATGGTATGCACCCATGGATATTAAAAGACATTAAGGGATGCTGGTAACACCATTAACAGAATTATTCAAACAGTCACTATCTACAGTAGTAACGCCAGAAGACCTTAAAAGAGTGAATGTAGTTCCATTGCACAAAAGTGGAAGCAAGGAATAGGCAAGTAGCTACCACCCAGTAAGCATTACATCAGCTGTACATAAATAGATGAAAACACTCTTAAAATAAAGCATTGTAGACTATATCAAATGCAGCAATTTACATAATCCCAAACAGCATTTATTTACTTGGGGGATATAATGTCAAACAAAGTTTATTGACTTTTTTGACTGGATAAGTAAACTAATAGATAAAGGTGGAGTCATAGATGTAGCTTATCTAGACTTTAGTAAGGCCTCTGACACTGTTCCACATCACAGGCTGTTAAATAAACTTGAAAGTTTGGGAGTGGATTCTAAGGGGTATATTTACTAAAGTGCTGGTTTTTAGAAGTAGAGATTTTGCCCATAGTAACCAATCAGATTCTACTTATCTTTTATCTAGCTCCTTCTAAAAGAAAATAGCTAGAATCTGATATGTTGCTGTGGGCAACATCCACACTTCTAAAACCACTTTAGTAAATATACCCCTAAGATGGCTGAACGGAAAAGATCTTGGTTGCAGGATAGAAAACAGAGAGTTGTAGTGAATGGAGTGCATTCACAGGAGGGAAGTTATTAGTGAGTGTACAGGGATGGAGTGTACAGGGATCTGTACTTAGGCTAGTGTTTTTTAATATCTTTATTGGTGACATTGCAAATGGTATTAAAGGGAAAGTATTAACTTTTTGCAGATGACACAAAGGTATGCAACAGGATAGACACACCATTAGAGGCAAAACAAGTAATTGATGTTCTCTATAGACTAGAGGGATGGTCATGAGTGTGGCAACTACAGTTTAATGTGGAGAAATGCAAAGTCATGCACTTAATAATTAATGGCAATATTATGGTACTACTGAGGAGGAATGGGATCTATGTGACACTATTTCAGGTGACTTAAAGACAGGTAAGCAATGTATCAAAGCAATGAGGAAGGCTAGTTGGAGGCTTGGCTGCATAGGGAGAGGAATCAGTAGCGGAACTAAAGAAGAAATTAAGTCACTGTATATGTAATTCGTACAGCCTCATCTAGAATATTGTGCTCAGTTCTGGTAGGCCATATCTTCAGAAGAATATTAATACATTAGAGACTGTACAAAGAAGGGCAACTAAAATGGTGCATAGGCTACACCAAAAAACTTACTAGGAAAGACTAAAAGATCTGAATATGTATAGTTTGTAGAAGAGAAGGGAAAAGGGGACATGACAGAAACTTTCAAATTTAACAAAGATTTTAACAAGGTACAGCAGAGAGACATTATTAAAAGGAAGAGAAGCATTGGAACATGAGAACATGCACTGAAACAGGAGGGAGGTTCAGGGGAAATGTAAGGAAAAATGTATTTACAGAAAGGGTAGCGACAAGTGCAATAGCCTCCCATCAGAGGTGGTATAGGCTAATACAGTAAAGTAATTAAAACATGCTTGGGATAGATATACAGATATTCTTACAAAGGATCTAATAGGGTTTAAAGTAACAATAAGGTTGAAAAAAGTTGCAGACTAGAAGTGATTCTTCTCTGCTGTCAAATTCTGTTTCTGTGTAGCAGCAATTCATTGCATAAAAGTATGTAGACATAGTCAAGATGTTTAGTTGTTGTTCAGACCAAACACCAGAATTGGAAATAAATGTGATTGAGTGACTTTGACTGTGGAATGATTGTTGGTTCCACGCTGGGTTGTTTTAGTATCTACAAAACTGCTGGCCACCTGGAATTTTCAGACAAAACTATCTTGAGAATTCAAAGAATGGTGAGTAAGACAGAAACATCAAGGAAGGGATGATTCTTTAGGTAAAATGCCTTATAAATGAGAGATGTCAAAGTAGAACAGTCACACTGGTTTATCATGACAGGAAGGAGTTACTGAAAAAGCCATCTGTTACAATAGTGGCAGGCAGAGCATCTCTGAATGTACAGCTCATTTAACTTTTAAGGGGATGGGCTATAGCAGCACAAGTCTAGTAGGATTGATGTATAAAGAAGTGTAAACACTGGAGAAGTGGACCAGTGGAAAAATTGCCCATAGCAGCCAATCAGCTTCTACCTATCATTTTATAGAATTTACTTGATAAATTCTACCTCAAAGCTTAACGGTTGCTATGAGTAGCTTCTCCACTGGTCCTCTTCATCACTATTTTCACTGTTTAATACTTCAACCCTATATCGGGTTCCACTAATATTAGTTAAGAACAGCAAATTGAAGTGCTCAGCCATGCTAGACAGTTAAATATTAGAGAACTTCTAGCCTGATCTCTGCTGCAAAATAGGTCTACACATTGAAATATACAACATGACTCCATGGATCCATCCTGCCTTGTGTCATTACTTTGGCTAGTGAAATTGTGTTGTCTTCGCACAAATTAGGCCTCTTATTATTATTACTACTTCTTAAGCATTGTTTAAATGCACAGCCTACTTGAGTATTTTTGGTGATCATGTTTATCACTTTTTTCTGCCACAAATGACTCTTGTTCTAATGATTGCTTCCAGAAAGATAACACACCATGTAACCAGTGCTGGCTCCAGGCCTACTAGCATCCTGAGCGAGAAACTTTGAAGACCCACGCCCACCCAATGCATGTGCTGTAGGCACACATGCTCCTGGAAAAGTGGGTGTGGTCTTTCTGCTTTTGATTATAATATCTAACTATAAAAATATATTTTTTTTCACCCCCTCTACATACACATAGCACCCACAGTAGTGCTCCTTACACATAATGTCCCCAGTATAGTGTCAGATACACATAAAATTCCATTATAGTGGCAGATACACATAATGACCCCAGCATAGTGCCAGATGCACATAATGACCCCATTAGTACAGATCCAGATACACGTAAAGCCCACAGTAGTGCTCCTTACACATAATGTCCCCAGTATAGTGTCAGATATACATATCATTCCAGTATAGTGCCAGATATACATAAAGATCCCAGTAGTGAAGTGCTAGATCCACATATGCCCAGTAGTGCCAGATACACATATGCCACCAATAGTTCTAGATACACAAAATGACCCCAGTAGTGCAGTGCCAGATATACATATGCCCCCAGTAGTGCAGTTGCAGACACACATATGCCCCCAATAGTGCCAAATACACACATGCCCCAAGTAGTGCAGTGCCAGATACACATATGCCCCCAGTAGTGCAGTGCCAGATTCACATATGCCCCCAACAGTGCCAGATATATTTTTTTAGATGATTTTTTAGATTCTTTTAAAAAACAATGTCAAAAATCATGTTAGTAAATGTGGTATTTAGGGGTATATTTTTCTAAAAATCGGTCTGGGTTGATGTTTGGTCAATTACGTTTTTTTGGGTCTAAATTCCATATTTACTAGCAGATGATTTTTGACATTATTTTAAACAATGTCAAAAATAATCTGTTAGTAAATGTGTGATTTAGACCCTTAAACCTTTTGTTGTACAATGGAGACTATGTGACCCCATTCCTCTTTGACATGTGTTTTTTTTAAACTATCACAATTACTTACCTGGCCTTTCACATAGCTAATTGTAAGGCTCTCCTAACAATGTAGCACATGTTCGCTAGTTTTCATGTCTTTCTATTTATTTTATATTTATGTTTATTTCTGTTTGGGGTCAAATGGACCCCATAGAACCTTCTATGTAATATAAATATTTTTCTCTTTTTTTGTTATTTTGACTGAAAAGGCCCAACATTTTACCAGCGGCACCATCATCAGCTCCAAGCACCACCTAGCGCCAATCAGGACAGCACAAGAGATGCTATATTTGTCCCAGATCAAAGGACAAGAAAACCAAATTCATCTGTAATGAGTGTAATAAGTTTGCGTGCGAAGAGCACAGCAAATGGCTGTACAACCAATGCCAGCAGTAAAAGTTATGCCTACAGTGATGTAAAATAATCAGAAACTCACACATGAAGAGTTGTGCAATATTATTTGGATTTTGTAATACATTTTCTATTTGAAAGTTCCTAAAACAAATACACATCTGTTTGTGGAGACTTGAGTACAAATGTTTGTTGTATAAGCTTATTTGGAGAAAAACAAAATATTGTTTTAATGCTGGTGATATACAGTAGTACGTTTATTTAATTTTTTTACCTGGGGTCAATTTGACCCAATGGTACCATTAACATAACTTTTTTCATGGAACCAGAGCAAGGTTAAACATAAAATCGATCAAAAATTGACCAAACACTGACCAAACACCGACCAAAATTGACTTTTAGTAAATATTCCCCATAATCTCAAGCTAGTTTACTGAACATGAAAACTAAATCAGTGTGCTCCTATGGCATCCAGAGTGACCAGATGTCAAACTTGAAATTAATTCTTATCTGAATATCTTTTCCACTGTATATGTAATCTTTTTACAGCTTCAATCATTTTTCCATAATGGCTATTTGTGAGCTTCCACTGAATGCACACAAGAAACACGGCCCACAGCCAATCATTGAATAACATACCAATTCTTTAATGCAACTCCTAAAATAAACTTGAATGCTCTATATTAAAATACTTTAGCACAATACTGAACTTGTGAAGCAATCTGAGGAGTTATAAGACCACTGGGAACCTTTTCGGGATGCTCATTTCCTTTCAAACTCTTGGCTTATGTGCATGAATCAAGCACCCGTATCAAAGTGTTGCTATTTGCAATTTTTCAGCTGGATTTTAAACATGTCTTGACAAAGGTCTTGTAACAGACTGAAACGTAAACTTCAGCTATATATATGCGAAAGTCATCACTCACTCACTTACTCACTCACTCACTCACTCATTGACTGACTCACTAATTCTCTTACTTCTCATTATGTTAAGAAGTTGAAATTTAACATAAGTATTCTTCAGGTGGGAGATAGGAAAACTACATAATTAGAATTTTAAGAAACTGCCCCTAGGAGGAAGAAAAGGGTGTTGACATAATTATGTCTTTACCGATGCTAGGCTTGCGTTGAGTGACTGATAATGCCCAAACAGACAATTGGATCAAAATTTGCATTGCATCTCCATTGTGTAGAATTTTATTAAACTACAAAAAGTGAAAACCCTCACTTACTTACTCACTCACTCACTCACTCACTCACTCACTCTCTGACTCATCATTAATTCTCATACTCCCGACATGTTAGGAAGATATACATAAATTCCCTGGCGCTTGTATAGTCAATTATCCTGCTCGTTTCTATAATTATAATATCAATAAGATTGCAGCTGCTCCCAAAAAGGTACTGTTGAAATACCAAAACTGTTTTCTATATAGATGAAAGATATATAGTGAGTAAATATATATCAGGAAGCGCTCCAATCAAAAAAATTATAATTTATTAAAAAACAATAATGAACAATTTAATATATCCAAAAAGTAGACATATAATACATATACCTATAGTAGATATCTCTCTCATTCGTGTCTCCAATAATACATAAGTCCGTAATAATAGTGTTCTTTAGATTCCGAAACGTTATTAGATGCTGTGAGATCTTAATAAGATAAGTAGCCCGTATTGCACTTGTCTCCATTTGACTTGTCAGTCTAGTGGCAACGTGAGGATTATAGTGGCAAGCACGCCAACATGCAGTGTTTCCTCCGTAAATTGATGCTGTAAGCACACTTGTGGGAACAGGCGGAGGGAGGTCGCCGATATGATGATAACCAGGTGCTATGCTACACCCCCGTCTGATCTCGGCTGACAATGTCCTGTAACGTGTTGTGCAGTAAAAGAGGGTCCCTCTTACCGGACTTGAATCATTCACAAGCACCTTGGAGTTTTAGCAGCAGACTCCCGTATCAGCGGCGGCTCTGTGATGTCCGTAATCGGCTTTCTTTGTAGCACAGCCGTGGAGACACTTTCACTGAATGGGTTGTTTAGAAGGGTGTAGCATAGCGCCGGGTTATCATCATATCGGCGACCTCCCTCCGCCTGTTCCCACAAGTGTGCTTACAGCATCAATTTATGGAGGAAACACTGCATGTTGGCGTGCTTGCCACTATAATCCTCACGTTGCCACTAGACTGACAAGTCAAAAGGAGACAAGTGCAATACGGGCTACTTATCTTATTAAGATCTCACAGCATCTAATAACATTTCGGAATCTAAAGAACACTATTATTACGGACTTATGTATTATTGGAGACACGAATGAGAGAGATATCTACTATAGGTATATGTATTATATGTCTACTTTTTGGATATATTAAATTGTTCATTATTGTTTTTTAATAAATTATTAATTTTTTGATTGGAGCGCTTCCTGATATATATTTACTCACTATATATCTTTCATCTATATGTTAGGAAGATGAAATATAACATAGGTATTCTGCAGGTGGGAGATAGAAAAACTACATAATTAGAATTTTGACATATTGAGTGAGTTGCGGGAACGATAACACCCAAACGGACAATCGGATCAAAATTTGGATTGCACCTCCATGGTGTAGAATTTAATAAACTACAAAAATGTGAAAGCCCTCACTGGCTGACTGACTGACTCACTGCCTTACTTTACGATTTGTTAGGAATATGAGATTTAGCATAGGTATTCTGCAGGTGAGAAATAGGAAAACGATGTAATTGGAATTTTAATAAACCTACCCTAAGGGGATGAAAAGGGGGTTGACATAATGACGTGGCTTGCGCTGTGCGAACAATAACACCCAAATGGGCAATCAGATCAAAATTTGCATTGCACCTCCAGTGTGTAGAATTTAATAAACTACAAATATGTGAAAGCCCTCATTAACTCACTTACTCACTGACTGACTCATCACTAATTATCTTACTTCCCAATATGTTAGGAAGATGAAATTTAGCATTGGTATTCTGTATACAGGGAAGGGGTCCTGGGGGGGACACTGGTAATGAGAGGTGCGACCCTGCGGAGACCTTTCAGTAGAACTGCATACAAAGAAAAAGGTTGCAGGTGCACAATTCAAACATTACCAATTTATTAATGATAATCATTGCAATAAAATTTAGCATTTTAAGCAATGTTCTTCGCATGGTTATGGCCATAAGTAATGGCTTGCCCACCGCGACCAGGTGACCTCATTAGTCGGGCAAGTCCCTAACATTTTGGGGGGTACAAATCTAGGGTGCGGGTCCCCCCAAAAATGAAGCAGCTGAGTGACTCCAGGGCAACACAAAAGTGAAAAAATATATAGTGAAAAAGTGAAAATAGGTTAGTGAGGGAGGCTGCTGAAAAGAGCAGGGGTAAATTAGTGAGAGGTAATGAAGGGGGAGATAAAGTAGTGAGAGGTAAAGTAGTGAAAAGTGAAGGAAGGAAATGAATTACATTGAAACAAAACACACAATAGGGATGAAAGTAAATATGAAAGTAAGTGTTAATATGTGTTGTTCCTGAGGCAAAACAGCCACAACAGTCCAGGGAGACCCACACTCCGGAAATGCACCCCCATCTGATAATACAATATACATTTGTGCAGGACTCACCCTGCTCTGCATGCAGTCTAAGAATTGTCAGGAACCTAATTAAAACCAATATATAGGACAGGTGGGCATGGGTGCTACCACCAGGCAGAAGATTGGTATTCTGAGGGTGGGAAATAGGAAAACGACATAATTAGAATTTAAAAAACCTCCACTAAGGGGAAGAAAAGAGTGTTGACATAATGACTTCATTACCTATGCATGGCTTGCATTGCGGGAACGATAACGCCCAAATGGACAATCAGATCATTATTTGGATTGCACCTCCAGTGTGTAGAATTTAATAAACAACGAAAATGGTGCCGTCACTTTTTACCGTATTTGCTATGGGTGCTCCTCAGGTAACGCCAAGAACCATGGATTAATATTTACTTACATTAAGATGTCTCAAATTTACAGCTCTATAGATTTACCAAATTTTTAACACTCATTTATATTTACAACTGTGAAAATTAGAAACTCCCGTGCGAAGAACGGGTAGATTGGCTAGTGCTGGAATAAACTAAGAAATCCATTGATCATTTCTTACTCCAACCCTTTTTAACCATGATAACATATATTTGTGAGACTCTGCAAAGTGGTACCAATGAGACTTTAGATGCACAGTGACAGTCAGGGGTGTATCTAGGGGTCCGAGAGCCCCTGGCAAAGTAAGGGGCTGGCGCTCGCCCCTACACACATTTGGAATAAGGTGTGAGTATTGGAAATGGGACATGGTCTTGTGGGGGAAGGGCGTGGACACAATAGTACTTCCAATTCAAATTATGCCACACAGTAGTGTCCCTTATTCGCATTACACCGCACAGTAGTTTCTCGTATTCACGTTACAACATCCCTCCCCCTATCCCACCTTTCCCACAGCCTGACCTTAACCAGCCCCCCCCAAAAGCCTCTTCAATGATGTCTAACCCTAACCCACCCTTCCTAATCTCCCTCCCTGCAGCCTAACCCTAGCCCTCCCGCCCTCGCAGCCTAAATCTAACCCTCCCACCCTTGCAGCCTAACCCTAACCCTCCCACCCTCGCAGTCTAAACCTAACCCTCCCACGTGGCTTGCCAGTGGAGACCTGGCACCAACTCGATCCATATTTTGGCATTCTGCATCGCTATCTATGTTGGGATGCCAGCATCAGCATTCCGAGCAATTTCGGGATGCTGGCGTCAGCTTTCCGACCACCGGGATGCCAAACGCCGGCATCTTGACTGCATCCTGAATGAAATGCTAATGAGCTGCAGTGAGATGAGCCACAAATGGACCCAGCCATTAACCAAACACCATTTGTTGGATGGTAGAAGTGCTTCCTGTTAGAAAAAACATCAGGGTGCCATCACTTCCAAGATAAAATGATCAATTATACAGTTAACTGATACACATTTCCTTGAACCTGGCCTTCAAATAGGTAAGATATGTATTTTCTTTATTACACACAACAAGTTAAAGTTTTCGCTTACTTACTACTTACTTACATCTAACATGCATGAAAATCGTGTAGTTTTCCAGGTACTACAGTCCCTTCTCCCAAACACTGACACTTTTTTATTATCTTCAACAACAAATAGATCTATAGCACAGTGCTACATAACAATTGCTGTGTACCTGGTGACAGTCTGTTACTGCCGGCGCGGCGCTGGTGTCCATCAGCACCGCACTGCACTAGTGATAAGACTAGTGTCCAGCAGCACCACACTTGTAATCAGACTCACAATAAACTACAGTTCCCAGCACCCCTTGCTGCCAGGAGCTCCCAGCAACAAGGGCTGCTGGGAGCTGTAGTTTATTTTGAGTCTGATTACAAGTGCGGTGCTGCTGGACACCGGTGCCACTCCAGCAGTAACAGACTCTCACCAGGTACAGTCTGACAGTACTGTTTTTCTACCCTTTGGCCGCGGGTGGCACAGCCAGACGGCGCCCCCTCCTTACCTGGCGCCCCTGGCGAGTGCCATCCTGGCCAATGGGTACATACACCCCTGGTGACAGTGCACATCCTTCTGTGGAATATATGTGTGTTTGTAGATAGATAGATAGATAGATAGATAGATAGATAGATAGATAGATAGATAGATAGATAGATAGATAGATAGATATAGAATGTCTCACAGAATTCATGTATATTGTGTGAGAGTAAATAGCAGGGTTGTCAGTACTTGATATTGTTGTGGCGGCAACACACTTCAGGCTCCTTTTACACTTGATTGAATTTTATATTTTAAGCTTTTCCTTAACAAATCAGGATTTTTTTAAGCTCTGACAAGTACACTGCACAAGATGAAAAGTCACAAGCTAAAAAGGCCTGAATGTCAAGAAAGCTATATTTCTGACATTTGTCTCAACCTTGTGATCACTGACGTGCTGGATATGTAGTGCACAGTAGCTGAACAAAGCAAGACTGATTATATAAAACAGTTCAGCTTCATGATAAATAATCAGTCATGTTAGATCTTGCTCTGATTTTAGGATTGTGATCATTTTGTAACTCTTCCATTCTAAAGCGTATGTACAGAAGAAGTAAATAATCTTGTTCCATCTGCACCTAAAACATAAAAAAACTGTAAACCATTTTCATGAATTATAGATCAGGTTTATATTTTCATATTAATAAAGAAACTAAGCGCTGTTAATTAAGTGCATTTTTTATTTAACATCAGAAAAAGCTACAACTGCAAAGTTTCTCCTGAAAGACTTTTGCTTGATAGTACTAAAGTTCCAATCAGGAAACATTCTGGGAATTGCTCTGATTTAAGCTGACCATACATGAGGACGGTTTTACATACTGTATGAACAAACGATTTTGACGCCTCGATTGCTGCATCATGTGCACATTGTGTGCACATCGTGCATTATTTAGGTACGATTATGATGCGTTCAGTAGGTCGATTGTTCTATCCTCTGATCATACGTGCAGCCCATATATTATCCATCGTAATCGTATGCACGCCGTACCATATTTTAGGACATACATTGTATTTTTCAAAGGATTGTTCTATCTGCGTCATTTTGAGTGGAATTTTCCTGGACACAGGCCCGGCGCTACCCGCTCAGCGAAGGGATGCAAAGCAGGTAGGCACCAGACAGGAGAGGCGCTCTACCTGCCTTGCATCCCCGCTGCTGCACCTGCCGCATGTCCCCTGCTGCTGCCGACTGCTGTGCCTGTCACTGCATGACAGGCAGCGGCGCCGGAAGCTTGTAGCCTCCTCCTCCTCCCTGTGAAGCAGCTGGGGCTGTGTGCAGTGCGGGCTGCAGGTCCTGGAAAGGGGCGGAGCTACCCTTCATGAGGGGCAGAGCTACACGGCATGGAGGGGGTGGAGCTACATGGGACCAGGCTGCTGTACAGGGGGAACGTCAACAGTGGTGGTCTGCCAGACTTAGTAAGTGGAGGGTGAAAGAGAAATGTGTGTGTATATGGTGGGGGTGTGTATGTGTGTGGAGAGTGTATGGTGAGTGTGTGTATATGTGTGTGTGGGGAGTGTATGGTGTGTGTGTTTGTGTGTGTGTCTGTGTGTGTGTGTGTGTCGGAGGGTGTATGTGGTGTGTGTGTCTATGGTGGGGGAGTGTGTGTGTGAGGTGTGTATGTGTGCGCACAATATAGATGCTACTACTGGGGGGCATTACTTATAAGGATGCTACTACTGGGGGCATTACTTACAAGGACGCTACTAGTGGGGGGCATTACTTATAAGGATGCTACTAGTGGGGGGAATTACTTATAAGGACGTTACTAGTGGGGGGCATTACTTATAAGGATGCAACCACTGGGGGGCATTACTTATAAGGACGCTACCACTGGGGGGCATTACTTATAAGGATGCTACTAGTGGGGGGCATTATGGCTAAGGATGCTACTAGTGGCGGGCATTACAGATAAGGACGCTACTACTGGCAGGCATTACGTATAAGGATGCTACTACTGGCGGGAATTTCGGATAAGGACGCTACTATTGGCGGGCATTACGGATAAGGACGCTACTACTGGCGGGCATTACGGTTAAGGACGCTTCTAGTGGCAGGCATTACATATAAGGACGCTACTACTGGCGGGCATTATGGATAAGGGTGCTACTACTGGCGGGCATTACGGATAAGGATGCTACTACTGGCGGACATTACGGTTTAGGATGCTTCTAGTGGTGGGCATTACCGATAAGGATGCTACTAGTGGCGGGCATTACGGTTAAGGATGCTTCTAGTGGTGGGCATTACGGATAAGGACGCTACTACTTGCGGGCATTACAGTTAAGGACGCTACTACTGGCGGGCATTATGTATAAGGACGCTACTACTGGCGGGCATTATGGATAAGGATGCTACTACTGGAGGACATTACGGATAAGGATGCTACTACTGGCGGGCATTACGGTTAAGGACGCTTCTAGTGGCGGGCATTACGTATAAGGACGCTACTACTGGCGGGCATTATGGATAAGGGTGCTACTACTGGCGGGCATTACGGATAAGGATGCTACTACTGGCGGACATTACGGTTAAGGACGCTTCTAGTGGTGGGCATTACCGATAAGGATGCTACTAGTGGCGGGCATTACGGTTAAGGATGCTTCTAGTGGTGGGCATTACGGATAAGGACGCTACTACTTGCGGGCATTACAGTTAAGGACGCTACTACTGGCGGGCATTATGTATAAGGACGCTACTACTGGCGGGCATTATGGATAAGGATGCTACTACTGGAGGACATTACGGATAAGGATGCTACTACTGGCGGGCATTACGGTTAAGGACGCTTCTAGTGGCGGGCATTACGTATAAGGACGCTACTACTGGCGGGCATTATGGATAAGGGTGCTACTACTGGCGGGCATTACGGATAAGGATGCTACTACTGGCGGACATTACGGTTAAGGACGCTTCTAGTGGCGGGCATTACGTATAAGGACGCTACTACTGGCGGGCATTATGGATAAGGGTGCTACTACTGGCGGGCATTACGGATAAGGATGCTACTACTGGCGGACATTATGGTTAAGGACGCTTCTAGTGGTGGGCATTACCGATAAGGATGCTTCTAGTGGTGGGCATTACGGATAAGGACGCTACTACTTGCGGGCATTACAGTTAAGGACGCTTCTACTGGCGGGCATTATGTATAAGGACACTACTACTGGCGGGCATTATGGATAAGGATGCTACTACTGGAGGGCATTACGGATAAGGATGCTACTACTGGCGGGCATTACGGTTAAGGACGCTTCTAGTGGTGGGCATTACGTATAAGGACGCTACTACTGGCGGGCATTACGTATAAGGATGCTACTACTGGCAGGCATTACGGATAAAGATGCTACTACTGGCGGGCATTACGTATAAGGACGCTTCTAGTGGTGGGCGTTACAGATAAGGATGATACTAGTGGCGGGTATTACGGATAATGACGCTACTACTGGAGGGCATTACGTGTAAGAACACTACTACTGGCGGGCATTACGGATAAGGACGCTACTACTGGCCGGCATTATGTATAATGATGCTGCTACTGGGGGACATTATGTGAATGAGCAGCACTATTACGTGCGGTGTAATGTGAATAACATTGTGCTATGGTGTGTGGAAATTCAAATGGGAGTACTATTGTGTGACCATGCCCCTTCCTTTCAAGACTACACCCCTTTTCCTGACACACGTCAAAGGTGCGCGCTGACCCTTTGTGAAGTATGGGAGGGCGAAAATTTATAGTTTGCAGGGGGGGCGCCGAAAATCCTAGCACCGGCCCTGTCTGGACACTCTCTCTTGTGAGACAATCCATCGTAATGGGGCGCACAATGGTGGTCATTCCGAGTTGTTCGCTTGCTAGCAGTTTTTAGCAGCCGTGCAAACGCTATGCCACCTCCCACTGGGAGTGTATTTTAGCTTAGCAGAAGTGCGAACGAAAGGATCGCAGAGCGGCTACGAAACATTTTTGTGCAGTTTCAGAGTAGCTCCAGACCTAATCAGCGTTTGCGATCACTTCAGACTATTCAGTTCCTGTTTTGACGTCACGAACTCGCCCTGCGTTTGCCCAGCCACACCTTTTTTTTTGTGGCACGCCTGTGTTTTTCTGAACACTCCCTGAAAACGGTCAGTTGACACCCAGAAACGAACACTTCATGTCAATCACTCTGCGGGCAGCATTGCGACCGAAAAGCTTCGCTATTCCTTGTGTAAAACTACATCGTTCGTTGTAATAGTACGATGTGCGTGCGCATTGCGTCACATACGCATTCGCAGAAGTGCTGATTTTTTACCTAATCGCTGCGCAGCGACCAAAATCTGCTAGCGAACAATTCGGAATGACCCCCCAATGGGTCGTAAGATTGTATGCACATTGTGTGCCAAAAAAAGGCCAAATTGTGTGTCCGGGACTGCGAGGAGGCTCCCAGGGAGTCCAAGGGATATCGTGAGACGACCCGCATCGGATGCTGGTCATCCTAATGTATGGCCGGCATTACTGTATAATTTACATTTTGTTTAGTATATGAATATCAGCTTTAGTACTTAAGCATTATTAGCACTTGAAAATTATATCTACATGCTGTATTCAAACATTTATTTGAAAGATCTAATAAAACTGAAATGTGATAATAAGTTACTTCACCACATCATTTATTTAGTTTTCACAGTGAGAGGAGTTATTAGCTTATCCTTATTATTATTAGAGATGAGCGCCGGAAATTTTTCGGGTTTTGTGTTTTGGTTTTGGGTTCGGTTCCGCGGCCGTGTTTTGGGTTCGACCGCGTTTTGGCAAAACCTAACCGAATTTTTTTTGTCGGATTCGGGTGTGTTTTGGATTCGGGTGTTTTTTTCCAAAAAACCTAAAAAACAGCTTAAATCATAGAATTTGGGGGTCATTTTGATCCCAAAGTATTATTAACCTCAAAAACCATAATTTCCACTCATTTTCAGTCTATCCTGAATACCTCACACCTCACAATATTATTTTTAGTCCTAAAATTTGCACCGAGGTCGCTGGATGACTAAGCTAAGCGACCCTAGTGGCCGACACAAACACCTGGCCCATCTAGGAGTGGCACTGCAGTGTCACGCAGGATGTCCCTTCCAAAAAACCCTCCCCAAACAGCACATGACGCAAAGAAAAAAAGAGGCGCAATGAGGTAGCTGTGTGAGTAAGATAAGCGACCCTAGTGGCCGACACAAACACCGGGCCCATCTAGGAGTGTCACTGCAGTGTCACGCAGGATGTCCCTTCCAAAAAACCCTCCCCAAACAGCACATGACGCAAAGAAAAAAAGAGGCGCAATGAGGTAGCTGTGTGAGTAAGATAAGCGACCCTAGTGGCCGACACAAACACCGGGCCCATCTAGGAGTGTCACTGCAGTGTCACGCAGGATGTCCCTTCCAAAAAACCCTCCCCAAACAGCACATGACGCAAAGAAAAAAAGAGGCGCAATGAGGTAGCTGTGTGAGTAAGATAAGCGACCCTAGTGGCCGACACAAACACCGGGCCCATCTAGGAGTGTCACTGCAGTGTCACGCAGGATGTCCCTTCCAAAAAAACCTCCCCAAACAGCACATGACGCAAAGAAAAAAAGAGGCGCAATGAGGTAGCTGTGTGAGTAAGATAAGCGACCCTAGTGGCCGACACAAACACCGGGCCCATCTAGGAGTGTCACTGCAGTGTCACGCAGGATGTCCCTTCCAAAAAACCCTCCCCAAACAGCACATGACGCAAAGAAAAAAAGAGGCGCAATGAGGTAGCTGTGTGAGTAAGATAAGCGACCCTAGTGGCCGACACAAACACCGGGCCCATCTAGGAGTGTCACTGCAGTGTCACGCAGGATGTCCCTTCCAAAAAACCCTCCCCAAACAGCACATGACGCAAAGAAAAATTAAAGAAAAAAGAGGTGCAAGATGGAATTGTCCTTGGGCCCTCCCACCCACCCTTATGTTGTATAAACAGGACATGCACACTTTAACCAACCCATCATTTCAGTGACAGGGTCTGCCACACGACTGTGACTGATATGACGGGTTGGTTTGGACCCCCACCAAAAAAGAAGCAATTAATCTCTCCTTGCACAAACTGGCTCTACAGAGGCAAGATGTCCACCTCATCATCATCATCCGATATATCACCGTGTACATCCCCCTCCTCACAGATTATCAATTCGTCCCCACTGGAATCCACCATCTCAGCTCCCTGTGTACTTTGTGGAGGCAATTGCTGCTGGTCAATGTCTCCGCGGAGGAATTGATTATAATTCATTTTAATGAACATCATCTTCTCCACATTTTCTGGATGTAACCTCGTACGCCGATTGCTGACAAGGTGAGCGGCGGCACTAAACACTCTTTCGGAGTACACACTTGTGGGAGGGCAACTTAGGTAGAATAAAGCCAGTTTGTGCAAGGGCCTCCAAATTGCCTCTTTTTCCTGCCAGTATAAGTACGGACTGTGTGACGTGCCTACTTGGATGCGGTCACTCATATAATCCTCCACCATTCTTTCAATGTTGAGAGAATCATATGCAGTGACAGTAGACGACATGTCCGTAATTGTTGTCAGGTCCTTCAGTCCGGACCAGATGTCAGCATCAGCAGTCGCTCCAGACAGCCCTGCATCACCGCCAGCGGGTGGGCTCGGAATTCTGAGCCTTTTCCTCGCACCCCCAGTTGCGGGAGAATGTGAAGGAGGAGATGTTGACAGGTCGCGTTCCGCTTGACTTGACAATTTTCTCACCAGCAGGTCTTTCAACCCCAGCAGACTTGTGTCTGCCGGAAAGAGAGATCCAAGGTAGGCTTTAAATCTAGGATCGAGCACGGTGGCCAAAATGTAGTGCTCTGATTTCAACAGATTGACCACCCGTGAATCCTTGTTAAGCGAATTAAGGGCTCCATCCACAAGTCCCACATGCCTAGCGGAATCGCTCCGTGTTAGCTCCTCCTTCAATGTCTCCAGCTTCTTCTGCAAAAGCCTGATGAGGGGAATGACCTGACTCAGGCTGGCAGTGTCTGAACTGACTTCACGTGTGGCAAGTTCAAAGGGCATCAGAACCTTGCACAACGTTGAAATCATTCTCCACTGCGCTTGAGACAGGTGCATTCCACCTCCTATATCGTGCTCAATTGTATAGGCTTGAATGGCCTTTTGCTGCTCCTCCAACCTCTGAAGCATATAGAGGGTTGAATTCCACCTCGTTACCACTTCTTGCTTCAGATGATGGCAGGGCAGGTTCAGTAGTTTTTGGTGGTGCTCCAGTCTTCTGTACGTGGTGCCTGTACGCCGAAAGTGTCCCGCAATTCTTCTGGCCACCGACAGCATCTCTTGCACGCCCCTGTCTTTTTTTTAAAAATTCTGCACCACCAAATTCAAGGTATGTGCAAAACATGGGACGTGCTGGAATTTGCCCATATTTAATGCACACACAATATTGCTGGCGTTGTCCGATGCCACAAATCCACAGGAGAGTCCAATTGGGGTAAGCCATTCCGCGATGATCTTCCTCAGTTGCCGTAAGAGGTTTTCAGCTGTGTGCGTATTCTGGAAACCGGTGATACAAAGCGTAGCCTGCCTAGGAAAGAGTTGGCGTTTGCGAGATGCTGCTACTGGTGCCGCCGCTGCTGTTCTTGCGGCGGGAGTCCATACATCTACCCAGTGGGCTGTCACAGTCATATAGTCCTGACCCTGCCCTGCTCCACTTGTCCACATGTCCGTGGTTAAGTGGACATTGGGTACAACTGCATTTTTTAGGACACTGGTGAGTCTTTTTCTGATGTCCGTGTACATTCTCGGTATCGCCTGCCTAGAGAAGTGGAACCTAGATGGTATTTGGTAACGGGGGCACACTGCCTCAATAAATTGTCTAGTTCCCTGTGAACTAACAGCGGATACCGGACGCACGTCTAACACCAACATAGTTGTCAAGGCCTCAGTTATCCGCCTTGCAGCAGGATGACTGCTGTGATATTTCATCTTCCTCGCAAAGGACTGTTGAACAGTCAATTGCTTACTGGAAGTAGTACAAGTGGGCTTACGACTTCCCCTCTGGGATGACCATCGACTCCCAGCAGCAACAACAGCAGCGCCAGCAGCAGTAGGCGTTACACGCAAGGATGCATCGGAGGAATCCCAGGCAGGAGAGGACTCGTCAGAATTGCCAGTGACATGGCCTGCAGGACTATTGGCATTCCTGGGGAAGGAGGAAATTGACACTGAGGGAGTTGGTGGGGTGGTTTGCGTGAGCTTGGTTACAAGAGGAAGGGATTTACTGGTCAGTGGACTGCTTCCGCTGTCGCCCAAAGTTTTTGAACTTGTCACTGACTTATTATGAATGCGCTGCAGGTGACGTATAAGGGAGGATGTTCCGAGGTGGTTAACGTCCTTACCCCTACTTATTACAGCTTGACAAAGGCAACACATGGCTTGACACCTGTTGTCCGCTTTTCTGTTGAAATACCTCCACACTGAAGAGCTGATTTTTTTGGTATTTTCACCAGGCATGTCAACGGCCATATTCCTCCCACGGACAACAGGTGTCTCCCCGGGTGCCTGACTTAAACAAACCACCTCACCATCAGAATCCTCCTGGTCAATTTCCTCCCCAGCGCCAGCAACACCCATATCCTCCTTATCCTGGTGTACTTCAACACTGACATCTTCAATCTGACTATCAGGAACTGGACTGCGGGTGCTCCTTCCAGCACTTGCAGGGGGCGTGCAAATGGTGGAAGGCGCATGCTCTTCACGTCCAGTGTTGGGAAGGTCAGGCATCGCAACCGACACAATTGGACTCTCCTTGTAGATTTGGGATTTCGAAGAACGCACAGTTCTTTGCGGTGCTTTTGCCAGCTTGAGTCTTTTCAGTTTTCTAGCGAGAGGCTGAGTGCTTCCATCCTCATGTGAAGCTGAACCACTAGCCATGAACATAGGCCAGGGCCTCAGCCGTTCCTTGCCACTCCGTGTGATAAATGGCATATTGGCAAGTTTACGCTTCTCCTCCGACAATTTTATTTTAGGTTTTGGAGTCCTTTTTTTACTGATATTTGGTGTTTTGGATTTGACATGCTCTGTACTATGACATTGGGCATCGGCCTTGGCAGACGACGTTGCTGGCATTTCATCGTCTCGGCCATGACTAGTGGCAGCAGCTTCAGCACGAGGTGGAAGTGGATCTTGATCTTTCCCTAATTTTGGAACCTCAACATTTTTGTTCTCCATATTTTAATAGGCACAACTAAAAGGCACCTCAGGTAAACAATGGAGATGGATGGATACTAGTATACAATTATGGATGGACTGCCGAGTGCCGACACAGAGGTAGCTACAGCCGTGGACTACCGTACTGTACTGTGTCTGCTGCTAATATAGACTGGATGATAATGAGATGTAGTATGTATAAAGAAGAAAGAAAAAAAAACCACGGGTAGGTGGTATACAATTATGGATGGACTGCCGAGTGCCGACACAGAGGTAGCTACAGCCGTGAACTACCGTACTGTGTCTGCTGCTAATATAGACTGGTTGATAATGAGATGTAGTATGTATAAAGAAGAAAGAAAAAAAAAACCACGGGTAGGTGGTATACAATTATGGATGGACTGCCGAGTGCCGACACAGAGGTAGCTACAGCCGTGGTCTACCGTACTGTACTGTGTCTGCTGCTAATATAGACTGGATGATAATGAGATGTAGTATGTATAAAGAAGAAAGAAAAAAAAACCACGGGTAGGTGGTATACAATTATGGATGGACTGCCGAGTGCCGACACAGAGGTAGCTACAGCCGTGGACTACCGTACTGTACTGTGTCTGCTGCTAATATAGACTGGATGATAATGAGATGTAGTATGTATAAAGAAGAAAGAAAAAAAAACCACGGGTAGGTGGTATACAATTATGGATGGACTGCCGAGTGCCGACACAGAGGTAGCTACAGCCGTGGACTACCGTACTGTACTGTGTCTGCTGCTAATATAGACTGGTTGATAATGAGATGTAGTATGTATAAAGAAGAAAGAAAAAAAAAACCACGGGTAGGTGGTATACAATTATGGATGGACTGCCGAGTGCCGACACAGAGGTAGCTACAGCCGTGGACTACCGTACTGTACTGTGTCTGCTGCTAATATAGACTGGATGATAATGAGATGTAGTATGTATAAAGAAGAAAGAAAAAAAAAACCACGGGTAGGTGGTATACAATTATGGATGGACTGCCGAGTGCCGACACAGAGGTAGCTACAGCCGTGAACTACCGTACTGTGTCTGCTGCTAATATAGACTGGTTGATAATGAGATGTAGTATGTATAAAGAAGAAAGAAAAAAAAACCACGGGTAGGTGGTATACAATTATGGATGGACTGCCGAGTGCCGACACAGAGGTAGCTACAGCCGTGGACTACCGTACTGTACTGTGTCTGCTGCTAATATAGACTGGATGATAATGAGATGTAGTATGTATAAAGAAGAAAGAAAAAAAAACCCACGGGTAGGTGGTATACAATTATGGATGGACTGCCGAGTGCCGACACAGAGGTAGCTACAGCCGTGGACTACCGTACTGTACTGTGTCTGCTGCTAATATAGACTGGATGATAATGAGATGTAGTATGTATAAAGAAGAAAGAAAAAAAAACCACGGGTAGGTGGTATACAATTATGGATGGACTGCCGAGTGCCGACACAGAGGTAGCTGCAGCCGTGGACTACCGTACTGTACTGTGTCTGCTGCTAATATAGACTGGTTGATAATGAGATGTAGTATGTATAAAGAAGAAAGAAAAAAAAAACCACGGGTAGGTGGTATACAATTATGGATGGACTGCCGAGTGCCGACACAGAGGTAGCTACAGCCGTGGACTACCGTACTGTACTGTGTCTGCTGCTAATATAGACTGGATGATAATGAGATGTAGTATGTATAAAGAAGAAAGAAAAAAAAAACCACGGGTAGGTGGTATACAATTATGGATGGACTGCCGAGTGCCGACACAGAGGTAGCTACAGCCGTGGACTACCGTACTGTACTGTGTCTGCTGCTAATATAGACTGGATGATAATGAGATGTAGTATGTATAAAGAAGAAAGAAAAAAAAAACCACGGGTAGGTGGTATACAATTATGGATGGACTGCCGAGTGCCGACACAGAGGTAGCTACAGCCGTGGACTACCGTACTGTACTGTGCCTGCTGCTAATATAGACTGGTTGATAATGAGATGTAGTATGTATAAAGAAGAAAAAAAAAAAACCACGGGTAGGTGGTATACAATTATGGATGGACTGCCGAGTGCCGAGTGCCGACACAGAGGTAGCTACAGCCGTGGACTACCATACTGTACTGTGTCTGCTGCTAATATAGACTGGATGATAATGAGATGTAGTATGTATAAAGAAGAAAGAAAAAAAAAACCACGGGTAGGTGGTATACAGTTATGGATGGGCTGCCGAGTGCCGACACAGAGGTAGCTACAGCCGTGGACTACCGTACTGTACTGTGTCTGCTGCTAATATAGACAGGATGATAATGAGATGTAGTATGTATGTATAAAGAAGAAAGAAAAAAAAAACCACGGGTAGGTGGTATACAATTATGGATGGACTGCCGAGTGCCGACACAGAGGTAGCTACAGCCGTGAACTACCGTACTGTGTCTGCTTCTAATATAGACTGGTTGATAATGAGATGTAGTATGTATAAAGAAGAAAGAAAAAAAAACCACGGGTAGGTGGTATACAATTATGGATGGACTGCCGAGTGCCGACACAGAGGTAGCTACAGCCGTGGACTACCGTACTGTACTGTGTCTGCTGCTAATATAGACTGGATGATAATGAGATGTAGTATGTATAAAGAAGAAAGAAAAAAAAAACCACGGGTAGGTGGTATACAATTATGGATGGACTGCCGAGTGCCGACACAGAGGTAGCTACAGCCGTGAACTACCGTACTGTGTCTGCTGCTAGTATAGACTGGATGATAAATAATGATATAAAAAATATATATATATCACTACTGCAGCCGGACAGGTATATATTATATAATGACGGACCTGCTGGACACTGTCTGTCAGCAGAATGAGTTTTTTAATTTTTATAGAATAAAAAAACACCACACAAGTCACACGACGAGTGTACTTTTTCAGGCAGACATTCAATCACAATATACTATACTGGTGGTCAGTGTGGTCAGGTCACTGGTCACAGTGGTCAGTGGTCAGTCACACTGGCAGTGGCACTCTGGCAGCAAAAGTGTGCACTGTTTAATATGTACTCCTGGCTCCTGCTATAACCTATAACTGCTCCCCAGTCTCCCCCACAATTAAGCTGTGTGAGCACAGTCAGATATTATACATAGATGATGCAGCACACTGGGCTGAGCACAGATATGGTATGTGAGTGTGACTGAGTCACTGTGTATCGTTTTTTTCAGGCAGAGAACAAGAACAGAACGGATTATTAAATAATAATAAATTATAAAACTGCACTGGTGGTCAGGTCACTGGTCATCAGTCACTAGTATAACTCCTCCTAAGCTCCAGTAAGTAAATGAAGTGTCTCACTCTCACTTTCCTATCTATTTTAATTTCTAAACGGAGAGGACGCCAGCCACGTCCTCTCCCTATCAATCTCAATGCACGTGTGAAAATGGCCGCGACGCGCGGCTCCTTATATAGAATCCGAGTCTCGCGATAGAATCCGAGCCTCGCGAGAATCCGACAGCGTGATGATGACGTTCGGGCGCGCTCGGGTTAACCGAGCAAGGCGGGAAGATCCGAGTCGCTCGGACCCGTGTAAAAAAACATGAAGTTCGGGCGGGTTCGGATTCAGAGAAACCGAACCCGCTCATCTCTAATTATTATTATTATTATTATTATTATATTTTGGATTGTATTTTCAGGAGACACCTTAATTTTACTATGGGGTTTAGTTATGTCTAGATATGCAACTGAATAGTCTCTTTTATTTTCTATTAGAAAAAAAATGTTTCTTAATTTCTTAATTATGTGCTTTCTTGCTGGTAATATATATCTAACTGAAGTTATTTTAACATACTTTCTGACCGTGAAATCATTGGTTATTATAACCTACATCCTTGTACTGCTTTACCTCATTATAAATCAAGAATATATATATATATATATATATATATAAACGATGTGACAATGATCCACAAAAACCAGCACACCTTATGCAGCAATAGACACAGGGGCGGAACTCCCGGAGGCAACGGAGTCCGTTGCCGCCGGGCTCCAGCCCTGAAGGGGGCACCTGGTTCAAACACTGTCCCCCTACCATGCCCTTCCTGCCATCGCTTCCATAAAAGAGCTACCCACTGAGCGGAGGTGGAGCGCCGATCAGCATCAGCGTGGCGCTCTGCCTCTGTGACTGTCGGCTGTGCTGTGTGTGTGATCGCGGAGGACCGCGACCTGACAGCAGACTGAGCATTGATTGAGGAGCCGGCTTGCGGTGCAAACTGAGGATGCACACAAAGAGGAATCAAGGAGGGGGGCTTTGTCATTTATAATAATTTACCCCGTAGCTCAGCAAGCCTGCCCCTTCTGTCACCAGGAGTCCCCAGCAGCCACAGGCAGATTGGCTGGCCCCAGGACACATCACCGGGGCTGCCTCCAGCAGCTTAATATACACTTGCGGTTGCGGGTGGTTGGCCACTCCCCTGGGACCAGCGGCCGCCTCAGCTGTTCTAATCCCGGATGTCCGACAGAGGGTTCTGAGCTGCAGGTGCTGCGCATCACGTTACAGGAAGCCCAGCATGGGACACAGGAGGCCGTGGGCAACGGGGCTGGCGCTGCTGCTTCTTCTGCAGGTCAGTCACTGTCTACTTGCCTTGTTTACATATGCAGGTTACAGCTCCAGCCTCATGTTCTGCGAAATGCTGCACCCCAGACCTCTCACCTGCTGGCCCGTGACTGCTCCCTATGCCCCCTGACTGCTCCCTATGCCCCATGACTGCTCTATGCGCCCTGACTACTCACTATGCCCCAATGACTGCTCGCTATGCCCCCTAACAGCTCCGTATGCCCCCGACTGCTCCGTATGCCCCCTGACTGCTCCCTATGCCCCCTGACTGCTCCCTATGCCCCCTGACTGCTCCCTATGCCCCATGACTGCTCTCTATGTCCTCTGACTGCTTCCTAAGCCCTCTGACTGCTTTCTATGCCCCTGACTGCCCTTTATGCCCCCTGACTTCCCCTATGCCCCTGGCCGCTCCCTATGCTCCCTGACTGTCCTTTATGCCCCTAGACTGGCCCTATACCCCCTGACTGCTTCCTATGCCCCCTGATTGCTCCCTATTACCCTGGCATACCCCTGACTGCTCCTTATGCCCCCTGAATGCTCCCTATGCCCCCTGACTGCTCCCTATGTTTTTGAAACACTGGCTTCTGAGTCCACCTTATGGCCTCTGACTGATCCCTATGCCTGTGACCGATCCCTATGCCCCTGACCGATCCCTGTGCCCCTGACACACCTTTGACTGCTCCCTATGTCTCTGAGG
This sequence comes from Pseudophryne corroboree, assembly GCF_028390025.1. NCBI lineage: Eukaryota > Metazoa > Chordata > Amphibia > Anura > Myobatrachidae > Pseudophryne > Pseudophryne corroboree. The sequence continues at coordinate 326,977,918 of NC_086445.1, read as the reverse complement.
CACTGGCTTCTGACTGCACCAGATGTCCCCTTTTCCTGCACCTCAGACCTAGCAGGAAAACTGCCTGACAGCCTCTCCCTCACTGCCTGTCATCCTCTCTGTAGCGTCATCCGCTGCCTCTCCAAGTATCCCACTCCCTGTCACCCAATGCCACTCTGTCGCCGACTATCTATCCATGTCACCTCTCTCTTGCTTGTCAGCCTCTTCCTGTCATGCAGTGCCTCTCCCCATAATCCTTTACATCATCCACAGCCTCCCCCTGGTGTTATCCACTGCATCCCCCTGTCATCTATTCCCTGGTATCCCCCACTGCCTCTCCCTGGCATCACCGACTGCCCCTCCATCTCCCACTATCTCTCCCTGTCAGTTCTCCCTGTCATTCACTGCCTCACCCTGTCATCCTCTACATCACCCATTGTCTCTGCCTTGGGTTACCCACTGTATCGCGGTGAGAGCATGATGAATACGAGGGCACTGGGGGAAAGGGGACATGGCTCATGTGGGGGGGGGGGTGAGAATGACATGGCTCACATGGGGAAAGGGGTGGACATTGCTAACACCCACTGGGGAAAGGAGGATATAGCTCACACAGGGGAAGGGGCGAAATAGCTCGCAAAAGGGGTTAGGAGGACATGGCTCACACAGGAGAAGGGGCAGCATATCTCACACATGTGAAGGGAGATGTGACTCACAAAAGAGGGAAGGGGTGATATCACTCACACAGGGCAAGGGGGGAACATGGCTCACACAGGGGGAAGGGGGACATTGCTCACACACGGACCAGGGGAAGGTGTTATATGGCTCTCACAGGGGGAAGGAATGGGACATGGCTCACACAGGGGCCAAGGGAGGGGGGACAACACAGGGGCTGCTAGTTATAATAAAAGGGAGAGACCTGCCAAGCAGTCATGTGAGGGACGCCACAGCCTCAGACATACAATAATTGAGTTTGTATGTCTTAATTTTCCTATCAGTGCTGATGTGTGTGTTATTTTTCCTATCGGCGCCATTGTGTTTGTTATTTTTTTATGTGAAGCCAATGTGTTTTATTATTTTTGCTTTAGTGGCCTATTTTTTCCCATTATTTTCACTGTGGTGGCCTGTTTATTTTTGTTCACTGTGGTGTCCTACAGTATATGCTGTATTATTTTCCTGAGATGGCCTATGTTCTGTATTATTTTGCTATCAGTGCCGATGTGTTTTATTATTTTCCTACAGGGGCTTATGTTCTTTTTGTGGTGGCCTATGTGCTTTATTTTATATCAGTGCCAATGTGTGTGTTTTTTTTCTCTTTGTGCCAAAGTGTGTCTCTGTGTTTTTTAACTACACTGCTCAAAAAAATAAAGGGAACACTTAAACAACACAATGTAACTCCAAGTCAATCACACTTCTGTGAAATCAAACTGTCCACTTAGCAAGCAACAGTGATTGACAATCAATTTCACATGCACTTGTGCAAATGAAATAGACAACAGGTGGAAATTATAGGCAATTAGAAAGACACCCCCAATAAAGGAGTTGTTCTGCAGGTGGTGACCACAGACCACTTCTCAGCTCCTATGCTTTCTGGCTGATCTTTTGGTCACTTTTGAAAGCTGGCGGTGCTTTCACTCTAGTGGTAGCATGAGACGGAATCTACAACCCACACAAGTGGCTCAGATAGTGCAGCTCATCCAGGATGGCACATCAGTGCGAGCTGTGGCAAGGTTTGCTGTGTCTGTCAGCGTAGTGTCCAGAGCATGGAGGCGCTACCAGGAGACAGGCCTGTACATCAGGAGACGTGGAGGAGGCCATAGGAGGGCAACAACCCAGCAGCAGGACCGCTACCTCCGCCTTTGTGCAAGGAGGAACAGGAGGAGCACTGCCAAAGCCCTGCAAAATGACCTCCAGCAAGCCACAAATGTGCATGTGTCTACTCAAACGATCAGAAACAGACTCCATGAGGGTTGTATGAGGGCCCGACGTCCACAGGTGGGGGTTGTGCTTACAGCCCAACACCGTGCAGGACGTTTGGTATTTGCCAGAGAACACCAAGATTGGCAAATTCGCCACTGGCGCCCTGTGCTCTTCACAGATGAAAGCAGGTTCTCACTGAGCACATGTGACAGACGTGACAGAGTCTGGAGATGCCAAGGAGAACGTTCTGCTGCCTGCAACATCCTCCAGCATGACCGGTTTGGCAGTGGGTCAGTAATGGTGTGGGGTGGCATTTCTTTGGGGGGCCGCACAGCCCTCCATGTGCTCGCCAGAGGTAGCCTGACTGCCATTAGGTACCGAGATGAGATCCTCAGACCCCTTGTGAGACCATATGCTGGTGCAGTTGGCTCTGGGTTCCTCCTAATGCAAGACAATGCTAGACCTCATGTGGCTGGAGTGTGTCAGCAGTTCCTGCAAGACGAAGGCATTGATGCTATGGACTGGCCCGCCCGTTCCCCAGACCTGAATTCAATTGAGCACATCTGGGACATCATGTCTCGCTCCATCCACCAACGCCACGTTGCACCACAGACTGTCCAGAAGTTGGCGGATGCTTTAGTCCAGGTCTGGGAGGAGATCCCTCAGGAGACCATCTGCCACCTCATCAGGAGCATGCCCAGGCATTGTAGGGAGGTCATACAGGCACGTGGAGGCCACACACACTACTGAGCCTCATTTTGACTTGTTTTAAGGACATTACATCAAAGTTGGATCAGCCTGTAGTGTGTTTTCCACTTTAATTTTGAGTGTGACTCCAAATCCAGACCTCCACGGGTTAATAAATTTGATTTCCATTGATAATTTTTGTGTGATTTTGTTGTCAGCACATTCAACTATGTAAAGAACAAAGTATTTAATAAGAATATTTCATTCATTCAGATCTAGGATGTGTTATTTTAGTGTTCCCTTTATTTTTTTGAGCAGTGTACAATGGGGTCTGCAATGTAGTGTAGGGTACAATGGGGTCAGTAATGTATTGTAGGGTACAGAGTGGTCAATAATTTAGTGTAGGGTGTAAATGGGTCAATAGTTTAGTGTATAGAGGTGTCGGTGATTTATTGTAAGGTATAGAGGGGTCGGTGATGTGGTGGCGGGTATAAAGGAGTCAGTTAAAATACAATTTTTTTGAGGGGGGCACAGCATTTTATCTTGCCTCCGGGCAACTGGGATGAAGTTACGCCACTGAATAGACAATTTACTGAATTCTCATTTTAAAGTGCACCGTGCAAATAATAGTACAAAGCGAATACTTAGCAGTTCAATGCATAGTGGTAACCCCGCATATTGGCAACTCCAACAGCTGTTTCGGTGCAGCAGCACCTTCGTCAGGGAAAGCCTGACGAAGGTGCTGCTGCACCGAAACAGCTGTTGGAGTTGCCAATATGCGGGGTTACCACTATGCATTGAACTGCTAAGTATTCGCTTTGTACTATTATTTGCACGATGCACTTTAAAATGAGAATTCAGTAAATTGTCTATTGCTGCATAAGGTGTGCTGGTTTTTGTGGATCATTGTCACATCGTTTGGATGTTAATATTTGACTGAGCACCCTACCAAAACGACTGAAGGTGTGTGCGTTCCAAATTTGCATATATATATATATATATATATATATATACACACAGTATATATATATATATATATACACACACACACACACACACACACACACACATAACCATGGTGATGAAGACTTCCACTAATGAAGAACATTATGCAAGCATTCAATGTCAAAGATCACAGCTTTATAGCATATACATGGCATCTAGCGGAAAAAAAATGGTTCAAATCTGTAAATCAGCACAGTGTGCATTCAACTATGTAAGTACTGTACATAAAATAAGTGATGAGCGGGTTCGGTTTCCGAGAAACCGAACCCCCCCGAACTTTACCCTTTTTACATGGGTCCGAGTCATACTCGGATTCTCCCGTATGGCTCGGCTAACCCGAGCGCGCCCGAACGTCATCATCCCGCTGTCGGATTCTCGCGAGATTCGGATTCTAAATAAGCAGCCGCGCGTCGCCGCCATTTTCACACGTGCATTGAGATTGATAGGGAGAGGACGTGGCTGGCGTCCTCTCCATTTATATAGTTATAGTTAGTTGATCTGATTGCTATTGCTTAGCTTATTGTGGGGAGGATTGGGGAGCAGCTGTTAGGAGGAGTACAGTGCAGAGTTTTGCTAGTTTTTTTTAATCCGTTCTCTGCCTGAAAAAAACGCTCCATACCATATCTGTGCTCAGCCTCAGTGTGCTGCATGATATAGCTGACTGTGCTGAGTGCTCACACTGCTTAATTGTGGGGGAGACTGGGGAGCAGCTATAGCAGGAGTACAGTGCACAGTTTTGCTGACAGTGACCACCAGTATACGTTTGTCTGCCTGAAAAACACTCCTGTGGTGTCTTTTTTTCTTTATACTATAAGTATAAACGCAGTCTGCTGACAGTGTCCACCAGGTCCATTATACTGTATATAGCAGTACGGTAGGCCACTGCTGTACCTACCTCTGTGTCTTCAGTCACTTGTCGTCATACATAAAGTATACTATCCATCCATCTACATTGTATACCTGTGGTGTCTTTTTTTCTTTATACTATAAACGCAGTCTGCTGACAGTGTCCACCAGGTCCATTATACTGTATATAGCAGTACGGTAGGCCACTGCTGTACCTACCTCTGTGTCTTCAGTCACTCGTCGTCATACATAAAGTATACTATCCATCCATCTACATTGTATACCTGTGGTGTCTTTTTTTCCTTATACTATAAACGCAGTCTGCTGACAGTGTCCACCAGGTCCATTATACTGTATATAGCAGTACGGTAGGCCACTGCTGTACCTACCTCTGTGTCTTCAGTCACTCGTCGTCATACATAAAGTATACTATCCATCCATCTACATTGTATACCTGTGGTGCCTTTTAGTTGTGCGCATTAAAATATGGAGAACAAAAATGTGGAGGTTAAAAAAATAGGGAAAGATCAAGATCCACTTCCACCTCGTGCTGAAGCTGCTGCCACTAGTCATGGCCGAGACGATGAAATGCCATCAACGTCGTCTGCCAAGGCCGATGCCCAATGTCATAGTACAGAGCATGTAAAATCCAAAACACAAAAGATCAGTAAAAAAATGACCCAAAAATCAAAATTAAAAGCGTCTGAGGAGAAGCGTAAACTTGCCAATATGCCATTTACGACACGGAGTGGCAAGGAACGGCTGAGGCCCTGGCCTATGTTCATGGCTAGTGGTTCAGCTTCACATGAGGATGGAAGCACTCATCCTCTCGCTAGAAAAAAGAAAAGACTTAGGCTGGCAAAAGCACAGCAAAGAACTGTGCGTTCTTCGAAATCACAAATCCCCAAGGAGAGTCCAATTGTGTCGGTTGCGATGCCTGATTCCACCATTTGCACGCCCCCTGCAAGTGCTGGAAGGAGCACCCGCAGTCCAGTTCCTGATAGTCAAATTGAAGATGTCACTGTTGAAGTACACCAGGATGAGGATATGGGTGTGGCTGGCGCTGGGGAGGAAATTGACAAGGAGGATTCTGATGGTGAGGTGGTTTGTTTAAGTCAGGCACCCAGGGAGACACCTGTTGTCCGTGGGACGAATATGGCCATTGACATGCCTGGTCAAAATACAAAAAAAATCAGCTCTTCGGTGTGGAATTATTTTAACAGAAATGCGGACAACAGATGTCAAGCCGTGTGTTGCCTTTGTCAAGCTGTAATAAGTAGGGGTAAGGACGTTAACCACCTCAGAACATCCTCCCTTATACGTCACCTGCAGCGCATTCATCATAAGTCAGTGACAAGTTAAAAAACTTTGGGTGACAGCGGAAGCAGTCCACTGACCACTAAATCCCTTCCTCTTGTAACCAAGCTCCTGCAAACCACACCACCAACTCCCTCAGTGTCAATTTCCTCCTTACCCAGGAAAGCCAATAGTCCTGCTGGCCATGTCACTGGCAAGTCTGACGAGTCCTCTCCTGCCTGGGATTCCTCCGATGCATCCTTGAGTGTAACGCCTACTGCTGCTGGCGCTGCTGTTGTTGTTGCTGCTGGGAGTCGATCGTCATCCCAGAGGGGAAGTCGGAAGACCACTTGTACTACTTCCAGTAAGCAATTGACTGTCCAACAGTCCTTTGCGAGGAAGATGAAATATCACAGCAGTCATCCTGCTGCAAAGCGGATAACTGAGGCCTTGGCAGCCTGGGCGGTGAGAAACGTGGTTCCGGTATCCATCGTTAATTCAGAGCCAACTAGAGACTTGATTGAGATACTGTGTCCCCGGTACCAAATACCATCTAGGTTCCATTTCTCTAGGCAGGCAATACCGAAAATGTACACAGATCTCAGAAAAAGATTCACCAGTGTCCTAAAAAATGCAGTTGTACCCAATGTCCACTTAACCACGGACATGTGGACAAGTGGAGCAGGGCAGACTCAGGACTACATGACTGTGACAGCCCACTGGGTAGATGTATTGCCTCCCGCTGCAAGAACAGCAGCGGCGGCACCAGTAGCAGCATCTCGCAAACGCCAACTCGTTCCTAGGCAGGCTATGCTTTGTATCACCGCTTTCCAGAATACGCACACAGCTGAAAACCTCTTACAGCAACTGAGGAAGATCATCGCAGAATGGCTTACCCCAATTAGACTCTCCTGGGGATTTGTGGCATCGGACAACACCAGCAATATTGTGCGTGCATTACATCTGGGCAAATTCCAGCACGTCCCATGTTTTGCACATACCTTGAATTTGGTGGTGCAGAATTATTTAAAAAACGACAGGGGCGTGCAAGAGATGCTGTCGGTGGCCAGAAGAATTGCGGGCCACTTTCGGCGTACAGGCACCACGTACAGAAGACTGGAGCACCACCAAAACCACCTGAACCTGCCCTGCCATCATCTGAAGCAAGAGGTGGTAACGAGGTGGAATTCAACCCTCTATATGCTTCAGAGGATGGAGGAGCAGCAAAAGGCCATTTAAGCCTATACATCTGGCCACGATATAGGCAAAGGAGGTGGAATGCACCTGACTCAAGCGCAGTGGAGAATGATTTCAACATTGTGCAAGGTTCTGCAACCTTTTGAACTTGCCACACGTGAAGTCAGTTCAGACACTGCCAGCCTGAGTCAGGTCATTCCCCTCATCAGGCATTTGCAGAAGAAGCTGGAGACATTGAAGGAGGAGCTAAAACAGAGCGATTCCGCTAGGCATGTGGGACTTGTGGATGGAGCCCTTCATTCGCTTAACCAGGATTCACGGGTGGTCAATCTGTTGAAATCAGAGCACTACATTTTGGCCACCGTGCTCGATCCTAGATTTAAAACCTACGTTGTATTTCTCTTTCCGGCAGACACAAGTCTGCAGAGTTTCAAAGACCTGCTGGTGAGAAAATTGTCAAGTCAAGCGGAACGTGACCCGTCAACATCTCCTCCTTCACATTCTCCCGCAACTGGAGGTGCGAGGAAAAGGCTACGAATTCCGAGCCCACCCACTGGCGGTGATGCAGGGCAGTCTGGAACGAGTGCTGACATCTGGTCCGGACTGAAGGACCTGCCAACGATTACTGACATGTCGTCTACTGTCACTGCATATGATTCTCTCACCATTGAAAGAATGGTGGAGGATTATATGAGTGACCGCATCCAAGTAGGCACGTCAGACAGTCCGTACGTATACTGGCAGGAAAAAGAGGCAATTTGGAGGCTCTTGCACAAACTGGCTTTATTCTACCTAAGTTGCCCTCCCTCCAGTGTGTACTCCGAAAGAGTGTTTAGTGCCGCCGCTCACCTTGTCAACAATCGGCGTACGAGGTTACTTCCAGAAAATGTGGAGAAGATGATGTTCATTAAAATTAATTATAATCAATTCCTCCGTGGAGACATTCACCAGCAGCAATTGCCTCCAGAAAGTACACGGGGACCTGAGATGGTGGATTCCAGTGGGGACGAATTAATAATCTGTGAGGAGGGGGATGTACACAGTGAAAGGGGTGATGAATCGGACGATGATGATGAGGTGGACATCTTGCCTCTGTAGAGCCAGTTTGTGCAAGGAGAGATTGATTGCTTCTTTTTTGGTGGGGGCCCAAACCAACCAGTCATTTCAGTCACAGTCGTGTGGCAGACCCTGTCGCTGAAATGATGGGTTCGTTAAAGTGTGCATGTCCTGTTTATACAACATAAGGGTGGGTGGGAGGGCCCAAGGACAATTCCATCTTGCACCTCTTTTTTCTTTCATTTTTCTTTGCGTCATGTGCTGTTTGGGGAGTATTTTTTTGAAGGGCCATCCTGCGTGACACTGCAGTGCCACTCCTAGATGGGCCAGGTGTTTGTGTCGGCCACTTGGGTCGCTTATCTTAGTCACACAGCTACCTCATTGCGCCTCTTTTTTTCTTTGCGTCATGTGCTGTTTGGGGAGTATTTTTTTCAAGTGCCATCCTGTCTGACACTGCAATGCCACTCCTAGATGGGCCAGGTGTTTGTGTCGGCCACTTGGGTCGCTTAGCTTAGTCACACAGCTACCTCATTGCGCCTCTTTTTTTCTTTGCGTCATGTGCTGTTTGGGGAGTATTTTTTTGAAGGGCCATCCTGCGTGACACTGCAGTGACACTCCTAGATGGGCCAGGTGTTTGTGTCGGCCACTTGGGTCGCTTATCTTAGTCACACAGCTACCTCATTGTGCCTCTTTTTTTCTTTGCATCATGTGCTGTTTGGGGAGTATTTTTTTGAAGGGCCATCCTGCGTGACACTGCAGTGCCACTCCTAGATGGGCCAGGTGTTTGTGTCGGCCACTTGGGTCGCTTATCTTAGTCACACAGCTACCTCATTGCGCCTCTTTTTTTCTTTGCGTCATGTGCTGTTTGGGGAGTATTTTTTGAAGGGCCATCCTGCGTGACACTGCAGTGCCACTCCTAGATGGGCCAGGTGTTTGTGTCGGCCACTTGGGTCGCTTAGCTTAATCACACAGCTACCTCGGTGCAAATTTTAGGACTAAAAATAATATTGTGAGGTGTGAGGTGTTCAGAATAGACTGAAAATGAGTGGAAATTATGGTTATTGAGGTTAATAATACTATGGGATCAAAATGACCCCCAAATTCTATGATTTAAGCTGTTTTTTGGGGTTTTTTGAAAAAAACACCCGAATCCAAAACACACCCGAATCCGACAAAAAAAATTCGGTGAGGTTTTGCCAAAACGCGTTCGAACCCAAAACACGGCCGCGGAACCGAACCCAAAACCAAAACACAAAACCCGAAAAATTTCCGGTGCACATCACTACATAAAATACATAATATGATAAGCTAAGTTTCTTATCTAAAAAGACCAGTAGTGCACACAGAATCATCATGACGCCCATCAGAATATAGGAAGCAGTGGAGTGAAAATCGTAAACGGACAATTTTTGCTCAACTGCATATACGCTGTGTCCACAGTGCACATCTGTGACCCTTCACTATGTGATCGCATCCGGGGGTGGCGACACGGTATTAGGGGGGGGAGAGCAGGAAACGCATTAATGGTTCTTGGTCAATGTTTGTAGACCTCAGCTTTCAGATGATCTCATTGGCTGTGTAGAGGCCTTTCATGAAGTTGATGAGGATTGTTTTCCACCCAGTAATGAATTCTGCTTGTTAACGTAGCCAGACAAATGAAAGTGAACTTCATGAAATTGCAGCAATAATGCTGGAATTGCCCTGCTCAGTGATGCAAAACTTCATATACTGACAAAAAATGTATATCATGAATGAAGGCCACCATCTGGACAATATCATATTCAAAACTAATTTAAAATAAACTGTATTTCATGCACTTTTAGATTATGTACTAACATTTTGATTAGCATTTATAGTACCATGCCTGTTTTACTAACTTCTGGGAGTTTTTTTGGCTCACCCTTTGTGTGATAATTAAATAACAACAATTGCTTCATAGCAATAAACAGGGAATCCTGGGTCATAATTGTCACAGCACGATCCATTCTTTAAAGTCACTACACTATACGAAACAAGGATTGATATCGGGAGACACAATGTGGTAACACTATAGATAAATCATAAAATAAAAGATAAAAAATGTGATCAACCAACCAAAGTAACTAAAAAGACAAGCATCCCCATAACCGGTATGCAGTCAATATACCATCTGGCGGGATCCCGGTGTTCAAGAGACCGATGCCGGAATCCCGACAGCCATCATTTTACCAACAAACAGAATCACGACACTCACCCAGTGGTCCATGCCACCAACAAAGTGGGGAAAGAACCTGTGGCGAGCACAGTGAGCCACCAGGCCTGATGCATGGTTAGTGCAGCGAGAACACTAGGGGATGCACTGCCTTACTGCCGGGATTCTCCCTGCCAGGATAATGTATATATCCCCCATAACCAAATACCAGAATAGTTGGTGAAAAAAGTAACTGCAAAATGACAAACAGACCTTAGTGTCTAGGAAAACAAAAGCCCACTAAACAGTAACATGTATGTAAGGGACCAAAATAATAAAAAATATATATATAAATATAGAAAAAAATATATAAATATGGTTTCTACAATCTACAATAAACTGTGATTGCAAAAATAGGATTTTAATTCCCTACCGGTAAATCCTTTTCTCGTAGTCTGTAGAGGATACTGGGGTCCACATTAGTACCATGGGGTAGACAGGTCCACAAGGAGCCATGGGCACTTTAAGAAATCAGTAGTGTGGGCTGGCTCCTCCCTCTATGCCCCTCCTACCAGACACAGTCTAGAAACTGTGCCCGAGGAGACGGACATACTTCGAGAGAAGGATTTAACTGAACAGTGGTGAGATTCAAACCAGCACACACAAGCAAGAGGACAGCCATGCTAACCAAACTTGAACAGGAACAGCAACAGCTGAACCAACAATAATACTTAAGCAAGTAACAGTGCAGAAAAATGAAGCATCGGGAGAGCACCCAGTATCCTCTACGGACTACGAGTAAAAGATTAGTACCATGGGGATGTACCAAAGCTCCCAAACTGGGTGGGAGAGTGCTGAGGTTCCTGCAGAACTGATTGACCAAACTGAAGGTCCTCAGAGGCCAAAGTATCAAACTTGTAGAACTTAACTAACGTGTTCAATCCTGACCAAGTAGCTGCTCGGCAGATCTGTAAAGCCGAGACACCCCAGGCAGCCGCCCAGGAAGAACCCACTGACCTAGTAGAGTGGGCCTGTACCGGCAATCCTGCCGATGAATAAGCCTGCTGGATAGTAATCCAGCGAGCAATAGACTGCTTTGAAGCAGGACCCCAATTTTCTTGGGATCATAAAGAACAAACAGCGAGTCAGATTTCCTGTGACGAGCTGTCCTCTTCACGTAGATCCTCAAGGCCCTCACAACATCCAGGGGCTTTGAGGTAGCAGAGGTGTCGGTAAGCACCGGAACCACAATAGGTTGGTTGATATGAAATGCAGACTCCACCTTAGGAAGAAATTGCTGACGAGTTCTGAGTTCAGCTCTATCCTCATGAAAAATCAAATAGGGGCTTTTGTGAGACAACGCCCCCAGTTCAGACACACGCCTTGCGGAATCCAAGGCCAACAGTCTTCCACGTAAGAAACTTAACATCACCCTCCTGTAAAGGTTCAAACCAGTCCTATTGCAGAAACTGCAACACCTTGTTAAGATCCCAAGGTGCCATGGGAGGCCCAAAGGGTGGTTGGATGTGCAGAACACCCTTCAAGAATTTTTGTTACCTCTGACATTGCAGCTCTGCTCTTCATTCCGCCCTGTCAGTTTATGTACGTTACGGCCGTCACATTGTCCGACTGAACCTGAATGGCTTGATCTTGAAGAAGATGCGATGCTTGTAGAAGGACGTTGTATATGGCCCTTAGTTCAAGAATGTTGATTGGGAGAATGGCTTCCTGACTTGACCATTTTCCTTGGAACTGTTCCCCCTGAGTGACTGCTCCCCAACCTCTGAGGCTTGCATCCGTGGTTAGAAGAATCCAATTTTGGATCCCGAACCGTCAACCCTTCTTAGGTGAGAAGTCTGGAGACACCATAGAAGAGAAATCCTGGCTTTTGGCGACAGACGTATCCTCTGGTGCATGTGAAGATGTGATCCAGACCATTTGTCCAACAGATCCAGCTGGAATGGCCTGGCATGAAACCTTCCATACTGCACAGCCTCGTAAGAGGCTACCATATTCCACAGAAGGCGAATGAACAGATACACCGATATCCGGGTTTGTTTTAGGACATCCCGCACCATTGACTGTATTAACAATGCCTTTTTCAATGGAAGGAAAACCTTTTGTTCTTCTGTATGCAGGATCATTCCTAGGAATGGAAGCCTCCATGTAGGTTCCAGGTGGGATTTTGGCAGATTCAGAATCCACCCATGAGCCTGGAGAAGTCTCGTTGAGAGGGCAATGCTGTCCAACAACCTCTCCCTGGAAGGCGCTTTTATCAGCAGGTCGTCCAGATATGGTATGATGTTCACTCCCTGTTGGCGGAGGAGAAACATCATCTCTGCCATCACCTTGGTGAAAACTCTCGGTGCCGTGGAGAGGCCAAATGGCAGGGCCTGAAACTGTAAGTGACAGTCCTGCAGTGCAAACCTTAGATACGCCTGATGAGGAGGCCAAATCGGAATGTGAAGGTACGCATCCTTGCTGTCGAGAGACACCAGGAATTCCCCCTCCTCCAGACCTCCATCTTGAACTTGAACACCCGTAAGCATGGGTGCAGTAACTTGAGGTTTAAAATGGGCCTTACCAAACCGTCCGGTTTTGGTACCATAAACAGGTTGGAATAAAAACCTTTGTTTTGCAGGGGAAGAGGAACTGGTTCAATGACCTGAGTCAGTACCAGTTTTTGAATTGCTGCTTGTAATGTCGAACTGGCTTCTGGAGAAGCTGGTAAGCCGGATTTGAAGAATCTGGGAGGTGGGAGTACCTGAAACTCCAGTCTGTATCCCTGTGCTATAAGATCTTTGACCCAGGGATCCTGGCATGACGTTGCCCAAATGTGACTGAAACAATGTAACCAGGCTCCCACCTGCCTGTCTTCCAGGCAGTGTGTTCCACCGTCATGCTGCAGGCTTTGAGGAAGCAGACCCTGAGGCCTGTTCCTGAGAACCTGCACCTACAGGATTTCTGGGTTTACTTCTATTCCCTTTGAAGGCTGTAGAAGAACCCTTGGATTTGCCCTTTAATTTAGACATCCAAAAGAACTGCAGAGTTGGAGCAGAGTAGGCTTTCCTAGCCGGGATAGCTGCAGAAGGAAAGTATGTAGACTTACCCGCTATAGCCTTGGATATTAGCTTATCCAGTTCATCCCCGAACAGGACCTTTCCTGTGAAAGGCAGATTTTACACTCCTTTCCTGTAGTCTGCATCCGCAGTCCACTGGCGTAGCCACAATCCCCTGCGTGCTGACATTGCCATGGCAGTGGTGCATGCGTTGAGCTCACCAATTTCTTTTATGGCTTCCACCATAAAGTCAGCAGAGTCCTGGATATGCTGTAGGAGTAAAATTATATCATCTCTGGTTAAGTAAATTAAGCCATCAATTAGGCTACCTGACCATTTAGTGATGGCCCTAGTGATCCATGCACAAGCAATAATGGGTCTCTGGGCCACCCCCACAGCCATGTATAAAGATATGAGAGCGGTCTCAATCTTGCGGTCAGCCGCGTCTTTTAAGGACGCAGCCCCGGGAACCGGTAAGACTATCTTACGCAACAACCTAGACACCGATGCGTCCACAATCGTCGGGTTCTCCTATTTCTTCCTATCATCTAATGGAAAGGGAAAGGAAGAAATCAACCTTCTAGGGATCTGAAATTTCTTGTCAGGGTTTACCCAAGCCTCTTCAAAGAGGGCATTCAATTCCTTTGAAGCGGGAAAAGTAGCTGAGGATTTCTTTTTAGTATTAAAATAAGATTCCTCCTCTACCTCCTCTGTCCTGTGAGGAATGTGCAGGACAGTTCTGATAGCCTCAATGAGGGCCTGAATCCCCTGTGACAGGACAGCATCCCCACCACTCACATCCACATCACCCTCCTCTGGATCTGATGTAAAAGGATCAGTATCATCCTGCATAATTTGGGCCAGAGTACGCTTTTGTGAGCAAATGGCGAGGGCTTGAGAAGCAGGCATGTGAGCTGAATCTTTATTTATCAGGTCATCCATAGACTGCCATAAGAATTGTGTCTCCTCATTATGAGACAGTTTAGTGGAAATATTAGAAATCATCCCTTTTATGGAAGCTAACCATGGGAGTTCAGCCCCACTGGACTGGGAGTGAGCACTATCCTGGGTACTGGGTAGTGAGTCCCCAGGGGATGAGAGACATTCTTGTACAAGATACAAAGTCACTAGACATGATTGTGCAGGGACACACACACACACACACACACACACACACACCAGGTGAAAACACAGTATATGTAAGCAGAGTCTTCAGAGAGACACAGAAGTCAGAGCCAGCCACACAGAGCCCCTTTAGCAAGAGTGAAACTTAGCTGGGTCGCAAAAATTAACACCTCAGTAGTGCTTCTAATCTTAACACTGCTCCCCCACTTCACTAAGACCCCCTGTTACCACCGAGGAGACTTGGAGTCCTTGTGGAGGAGCTGCGCTTCCCTGTGAATGCTGCCTGTATGAGCTGCAGAGGGAAAATGTCTCCGGAGAGCTGTAGGGTCCGTTTTGAGTGAAGCCACGCCCCCTATAATGGCGCGTGGCTTCCCGCATTTATTATACTGGCCTGAGGTGATATAATGTCCAACCAAGGGTTAAAACCCCTGTTAGATAGTTGTGACCAGTGTGGATATCAATGGTGGCTCAGCGTGCCCCTCACAGCGGGACACACTGCAGTGTGTGCCTTCTGAGTCCCCTGGAGCACAGCCTGTACTCAGAGCTGCGCTCCCACCCTTGTGCCGCCATTCCGCTGGTGACCCGCTAACCAGGACGCCGGCACTATACTCACCACTCTCCTGTCTTCAGGCTCTGTTAGGGGGTGGCGACGTGCTGCGGGAGGGTACGCTGCACCATGGTGTGGCTTGTGAATGGCTCCTTCAGGAGCTCAGTGTCCTGTGTCAGCAGAGAAACAGGACCATTAACTCTAAGGAAGTTGGGCCGTTCTCCTCCCTAAGTCTCACAAAGCAGTCAGACTGCTGCCAAAACAGACCTGACTGGAAAAAAAACACATTTAAAATAAAGTTGAAAAACTCTTCAGGAGCTCTCAAAGCATGACCGGCTCCACCAGGCACATTTTCTATACTGAGTCTGGTAGGAGGGGCATAGAGGGAGGAGCCAGCCAACACTATTGATTTCTTAAAGTGCCCATGGCTCCTAGTGGACCCATCTATACCCCATGGTATAAATGAGGACCCCAGTATCCTCTAGGAAGTAAGAGAAAAGCAAGAAATAGAGAGGTTTTCATTGAGGTCTCTTGGAGAAACAGTGTTCATTTTATGTATTCATTAACTTACAGTATAAGTGCAGTAGGCATTTATTCTGATCATCACCTCTTTTGAGCATTGGTACAGTACGTGGTCCACAATCTAGTAACAGTGTGACTAGGGAATGTCTATGAGCCCATTTCAGCCTAATCACTGCTGTGTGAATTCGAAAAAATGTGGCCGATTACTGATCAACCGTACATGCGTACGGATCGTAGTGCGCATGCGCGAGGATAAACTGTGAAGAAATCCATTAACTTTTTTAAGGCATACGCAAGTTGATTGACAGGAAGCCGGTGTTTGGGGGTGATGACTGGCCATTTTGTGAGAGTGTCAGGAAAAACGCTGGCGTGCAAAGCATTTTTAGGGTGGGTGTCAGACGTCAGCTCTGGCCCCGATCAGCCTGATTCTATCGCAATGTAGGAGTAGGTCCTGGGCTACACACAGACTGCACAGACTTGAAAAAACATTCGATGGTGAGTGAGTTGCGAATGGATTTGCAGCTGACCAACATTTGCAGAGATTTTTGCAAGGAATACGTGACTTGTACGGGGCTGGTTTTCACTCTGTCTGCACTGCGACTATCTGATCGCAAACCTCTGCAAATTCGCAAAGGAGCGATCTGGTCTGAATTACCCTCTATGTTCTTTGATGTGACAAGCCACAGGTAGGTGCAATTCTTTATCATTCAGTGAAAGCATAATTGCTGAACAATGTTGGGCCATACTGTACATTTCTAAAATTTACATGATTTCTTGCCTGTATAGACCACCCTTCATGGGCATGTAATAACATAATTACAAGCTTTCTAGTGCAGAATGTACAGAATATTTGATTGGGATCGTCTTTCCTGAATGGGAGTGCAGAATCTGATCTTCCGTTTCCAAGTAAAGATAGGTGGTTCAATGCATACATTTGTGACTGTCCGATTTATTGCTGAGAAAATAATTAGGGACTGGCTTAAAATATTTACAAAAAGAAAAAAAGGAGCATGAGGGGGCAGCTGAGTATTTTACCAGTGCTTAAGATGAAATGTCTAGGTATATGGGAATATGATTTTCTATAAATTAGTGCAGGATTAAGGGGATTGACAAAGCAGTTAAGAGACAATTCCCCGTAAACCCAATTCAACTGTCATTCTGAGTCAAATTTCTCCTTCTGCTTCCCATTCACTATAATTTACAACCATTCTGTTTTCATTTATATTCCTCCACACCCAGATTGCCAGTACCTTTTTGCTTTTACCTATCGGGGGGAACAATATACTTGAATACAGTTATCTCAGGGGTTCATAGACATTCCTACTCTCAAATCTTGCATTACTGTTTGACGTCTTTTCAGTCTATATATGGTTCTTTTCTGATACAGTATGATGGTATTTATTATTGTGTTCATCTTTTAGAAACAGATCACAAGGTTGCTAATGACAAATTATATCCATGGCAGAAGAAAGTTAAATACTCAGGACACTGTCCAACATGAGGACTAAAGGGGTCATTCCGACCTGTTCGTATGCTGCCATTTTTTGCAGCGATCAGGTCACTACTGTACATATGTATGCACCGCAATGCATATGTATGCACGGCATGTCATACGGGTACAAAGCGGGTCGTTGCTGAGCGATGGATTTAACGAAGAATCCATTTGCACAGCCAATCACAAGGAGATTGACAGGAAGAAGGCATTTATGGGTGTTTGGGAAAATGCAGGTGTGTCCAAGAGTTTGCAGGGCGGGTGTCTGATGTCAATTCCGGGACCAGACAGGCTGAAGTGATCGCAAGGGCTGAGCAAGTTCAGACCAACTCAGAAACTGCAAAAAATGTTTTTGTTCCACTCAGCTGCACATGCGTTCGCACACTTGCAAAGTGAAAATACACTCCCCTATGGGTGGCAACTATCTGATCGCAACGATGCAAAATGTAGCTAGCGAGCGATCAACTCGGAATGGCCCCCTATGACACCTAACACAAAATAGGCCATACTAGACATGACCTTCTCACAAAACCAGCAGCAACTGCTAAGTTTTCTGGCAATGTGTGAGTATTATAGCCAGTGGATCCCATGTTTCTGTTTTCTAGTGGTACCATTGCAGGAAATAACATTATCTGACTAGTAAAAAAGCAACTTCTTGTTTTGTTTGTCTGAGAAAGAACACAGGAGAAGCTACAGAGAAGGCTATACTAACTAAACCATCACACAGTCCTCTCACAGATGGCCCTTTCCAGGTGAGTCAGATTGATTTCATTCCGTTACCTACTTCTAGGAACAGTTACCTACTTCTAGAAATTTAAAGTTGGTATGCATTGATGTGTTTTCTAACTGGGTAGAGGTTTATCAGACAGCAACTGATACCTTTTATGTTTACTGCTAAGCAAATCATGCAGGAATTTGTGTGTAGATCTGATATACCTAAAGTTATTGAATGTCGGCAAGGTACCCAAGCTAAGGGGCATTGATAGCAAATTACACACTCTCTAAAGACCATAAGCCAGTTGGAAAGTAGAAAGAGTTAAAGGTATCATCACAAAAAGTGATAGCTGTGACTTGTTTAGCATGGCCAGAAACATTGCCACTAGTAGTGCACAACATCAGAACCACACCTAGACCTTTTCTTTACCTGTTACCATTTGAGATACTTTTTGATCAACTACTGTACTAAATGGTAGATCCCCAGATTAATATAGTGTAATAATGAAGTTACTGTCCAATATCTTGTTAAAATGAGCAAACAGCTAAGACAGCAGCAGAAAGGTTTAAAACATATTCCACCAGATATGCCAGGAACTGTCATGACCTGGAGAATACAGTATGTAATGATCCAAAACTTTTTGCATTCAGGTTCTCTATTTAGGAATGGCCATATCAAGTGTTGATGACCAGCACCACATCCTTGAAGGTAGCAGAGAGAGACTCTAGGAACCATTTTACTGGATGCAGGAGGGTCAACAATATGGAAAAGGTTCAGTAGTAGGCAGTGGTCAGCAAAACTTCCCTGCCACTCTTCAGCCTGTTTCAAGAGACTTGAATTACAGTGATAGCACCCTGATCTGCAAACATACTGATTCTATTACACTACCATTGAGAATCAATTTTTTTATAATCTTTTTTTTTTTTTTTTTTTTCATTTTTCTTTTTTTACAGTACCCCATATTTTTGTGGTGATGTCAAGGACATAGAGATTTGTTCTGGAGATGGGATTGTGGGGATGATCTACAGATCTCAATGGTCATTAAATGATCTATACACTCTGTAATTTGAAGGCTATGTAAGGGGTTATTGTCTGAAGAGTACTGCATTTGTAAATATTGTGGACCCATAATAGAAAAAAGGTGCATCCAGCAGTGCCAATCAAACTGTAACTTTTATGTTGATAGACCCCCCTTTAGATAACTATCATGCTTTAGTGGGAAATGTTTTAAATCATATTGATTGTTGGGTGTTCTCGCATGTACCTCAGAGACATGACAGTGTAGGATCCCATTGCTTTAACTTAGAGATGAGCAAGAACCGATTCTTGCGGGGTTTGGAATCCATAAAAGGAGCCGCATTGTCCACGCCATTTTCACTCCGGCATTGGAGAGTGTAGAGAGAGGACATGTCTCCGTCCTCAGTGTCCTCAGTGGTAGTGTCTTGTGCTGCATCTGTCCAGTCACAGTGGTTATGTCCTCTGCTGTCATATGTCCAGTGCTGCTGTAGAGGTCCAGTCCAGTAGTGCTGTGTTGTGCTGCATCAGTCCAGTGGTGGTGTCTATTGCTGCATCAGTCCAATCACAGTGATCAGTGGCGTAACTTCATCCCAGTTGCCCGGAGGCAAGATAAAATGCTGTGCCCCCCTCAAAAAAATTGTATTTTAACTGACTCCTTTATACCCGCCACCACATCACCGACCCCTCTATACCTTACAATAAATCACCGACACCTCTATACACTAAACTATTGACCCATTTACACCCTACACTAAATTATTGACCACTCTGTACCCTACAATACATTACTGACCCCATTGTACCCTACACTACATTGCAGACCCCATTGTACACTGCTCAAAAAAATAAAGGGAACACTAAAATAACACATCCTAGATCTGAATGAATGAAATATTCTTATTAAATACTTTGTTCTTTACATAGTTGAATGTGCTGACAACAAAATCACACAAAAATTATCAATGGAAATCAAATTTATTAACCCGTGGAGGTCTGGATTTGGAGTCACACTCAAAATTAAAGTGGAAAACACACTACAGGCTGATCCAACTTTGATGTAATGTCCTTAAAACAAGTCAAAATGAGGCTCAGTAGTGTGTGTGGCCTCCACGTGCCTGTATGACCTCCCTACAATGCCTGGGCATGCTCCTGATGAGGTGGCAGATGGTCTCCTGAGGGATCTCCTCCCAGACCTGGACTAAAGCATCCGCCAACTTCTGGACAGTCTGTGGTGCAATGTGGCGTTGGTGGATGGAGCGAGACATGATGTCCCAGATGTGCTCAATTGGATTCAGGTCTGGGGAACGGGCGGGCCAGTCCATAGCATCAATGCCTTCGTCTTGCAGGAACTGCTGACACACTCCAGCCACATGAGGTCTAGCATTGTCTTGCATTAGGAGGAACCCAGAGCCAACTGCACCAGCATATGGTCTCACAAGGGGTCTGAGGATCTCATCTCGGTACCTAATGGCAGTCAGGCTGCCTCTGGCGAGCACATGGAGGGCTGTGCGGCCCCCCAAAGAAATGCCACCCCACACCATTACTGACCCACTGCCAAACCGGTCATGCTGGAGGATGTTGCAGGCAGCAGAACGTTCTCCTTGGCATCTCCAGACTCTGTCACGTCTGTCACATGTGCTCAGTGAGAACCTGCTTTCATCTGTGAAGAGCACAGGGCGCCAGTGGCGAATTTGCCAATCTTGGTGTTCTCTGGCAAATACCAAACGTCCTGCACGGTGTTGGGCTGTAAGCACAACCCCCACCTGTGGACGTCGGGCCCTCATACAACCCTCATGGAGTCTGTTTCTGATCGTTTGAGTAGACACATGCACATTTGTGGCTTGCTGGAGGTCATTTTGCAGGGCTTTGGCAGTGCTCCTCCTGTTCCTCCTTGCACAAAGGCGGAGGTAGCGGTCCTGCTGCTGGGTTGTTGCCCTCCTATGGCCTCCTCCACGTCTCCTGATGTACAGGCCTGTCTCCTGGTAGCGCCTCCATGCTCTGGACACTACGCTGACAGACACAGCAAACCTTGCCACAGCTCGCACTGATGTGCCATCCTGGATGAGCTGCACTATCTGAGCCACTTGTGTGGGTTGTAGATTCCGTCTCATGCTACCACTAGAGTGAAAGCACCGCCAGCTTTCAAAAGTGACCAAAAGATCAGCCAGAAAGCATAGGAGCTGAGAAGTGGTCTGTGGTCACCACCTGCAGAACAACTCATTTATTGGGGGTGTCTTTCTAATTGCCTATAATTTCCACCTGTTGTCTATTTCATTTGCACAAGTGCATGTGAAATTGATTGTCAATCAGTGTTGCTTTCTAAGTGGACAGTTTGATTTCACAGAAGTGTGATTGACTTGGAGTTACATTGTGTTGTTTAAGTGTTTCCTTTATTTTTTTGAGCAGTGTAGTTAAAAAACACAGAGACACACTTTGGCACAAAGAGAAAAAAAACACACACATTGGCACTGATATAAAATAAAGCACATAGGCCACCACAAAAAGAACATAAGCCCCTGTAGGAAAATAATAAAACACATCGGCACTGATAGCAAAATAATACAGAACATAGGCCATCTCAGGAAAATAATACAGCATATACTGTAGGACACCACAGTGAACAAAAATAAACAGGCCACCACAGTGAAAATAATGGGAAAAAATAGGCCACTACAGCAAAAATAATAAAACACATTGGCTTCACATAAAAAAATAACAAACACAATGGCGCCGATAGGAAAAATAACACACACATCAGCACTGATAGGAAAATTAAGACATACAAACTCAATTATTGTATGTCTGAGGCTGTGGCATCCCTCACATGACTGCTTGGCAGGTCTCTCCCTTTTATTATAACTAGCAGCCCCTGTGTTGTCCCCCCTCCCTTGGCCCCTGTGTGAGCCATGTCCCATTCCTTCCCCCTGTGAGAGCCATATAACACCTTCCCCTGGTCCGTGTGTGAGCAATGTCCCCCTTCCCCCTGTGTGAGCCATGTTCCCCCCTTGCCCTGTGTGAGTGATATCACCCCTTCCCTCTTTTGTGAGTCACATCTCCCTTCACATGTGTGAGATATGCTGCCCCTTCTCCTGTGTGAGCCATGTCCTCCTAACCCCTTTTGCGAGCTATTTCGCCCCTTCCCCTGTGTGAGCTATATCCTCCTTTCCCCAGTGTGTGTTAGCAATGTCCACCCCTTTCCCCATGTGAGCCATGTCATTCTCACCCCCCCCCCCCCCCACATGAGCCATGTCCCCTTTCCTCCAGTGCCCTCGTATTCATCATGCTCTCACCACGATACAGTGGATAACCCAAGGCAGAGACAGTGGGTGATGTAGAGGATGACAGGGTGAGGCAGTGAATGACAGGGAGAACTGACAGGGAGAGATAGTGGGAGATGGAGGGGCAGTCGGTGATGCCAGGGAGAGGCAGTGGGGGATACCAGGGAATAGATGACAGGGGGATGCAGTGGATAACACCAGGGGGAGGCTGTGGATGATGTAAAGGATTATGGGGAGAGGCACTGCATGACAGGAAGAGGCTGACAAGCAAGAGAGAGGTGACATGGATAGATAGTCGGCGACAGAGTGGCATTGGGTGACAGGGAGTGGGATACTTGGAGAGGCAGCGGATGACGCTACAGAGAGGATGACAGGCAGTGAGGGAGAGGCTGTCAGGCAGTTTTCCTGCTAGGTCTGAGGTGCAGGAAAAGGGGACATCAGGTGCAGTCAGAAGCCAGTGCCTCAGAGACATAGGGAGCAGTCAAAGGTGTGTCAGGGGCACAGGGATCGGTCAGGGGCATAGGGATCGGTCACAGGCATAGGGATCAGTCAGAGGCCATAAGGTGGACTCAGAAGCCAGTGTTTCAAAAACATAGGGAGCAGTCAGGGGGCATAGGGAGCATTCAGGGGGCATAAGGAGCAGTCAGGGGTATGCCAGGGTAATAGGGAGCAATCAGGGGACATAGGAAGCAGTCAGGGGGTATAGGGCCAGTCTAGGGGCATAAAGGACAGTCAGGGAGCATAGGGAGCGGCCAGGGGCATAGGGGAAGTCAGGGGGCATAAAGGGCAGTCAGGGGCATAGAAAGCAGTCAGAGGGCTTAGGAAGCAGTCAGAGGACATAGAGAGCAGTCATGGGGCATAGGGAGCAGTCAGGGGGCATAGGGAGCAGTCAGGGGGCATAGGGAGCAGTCAGGGGGCATACGGAGCAGTCAGGGGGCATACGGAGCTGTTAGGGGGCATAGCGAGCAGTCATTGGGGCATAGTGAGTAGTCAGGGCGCATAGAGCAGTCATGGGGCATAGGGAGCAGTCAGGGGGCATAGGGAGCAGTCACGGGCCAGCAGGTGAGAGGTCTGGGGTGCAGCATTTCGCAGAACATGAGGCTGGAGCTGTAACCTGCAGATGTACACAAGGCAAGTAGACAGTGACTGACCTGCAGAAGAAGCAGCAGCGCCAGCCCCGTTGCCCACGGCCTCCTGTGTCCCATGCTGGGCT
Organism: Pseudophryne corroboree; assembly: GCF_028390025.1. Lineage (NCBI taxonomy): Eukaryota > Metazoa > Chordata > Amphibia > Anura > Myobatrachidae > Pseudophryne > Pseudophryne corroboree. The sequence continues at coordinate 326,954,797 of NC_086445.1, read as the reverse complement.
TCCTGTAACGTGATGCGCAGCACCTGCAGCTCAGAACCCTCTGTTGGACATCCGGGATTAGAACAGCTGAGGCGGCCGCTGGTCCCAGGGGAGTGGCCAACCACCCGCAACCGCAAGTGTATATTAAGCTGCTGGAGGCAGCTCCGGTGATGTGTCCTGGGGCCAGCCAATCTGCCTGTGGCTGCTGGGGACTCCTGGTGACAGAAGGGGCAGGCTTGCTGAGCTACGGGGTAAATTATTATAAATGACAAAGCCCCCCTCCTTGATTCCTCTTTGTGTGCATCCTCAGTTTGCACGGCAAGCCGGCTCCTCAATCAATGCTCAGTCTGCTGTCAGGTCGCGGTCCTCCGCGATCACACACACAGCACAGCCGACAGTCACAGAGGCAGAGCGCCGCGCTGATGCTGATCGGCGCTCCACCTCCGCTCAGTGGGTAGCTCTTTTATGGAAGCGATGGCAGGAAGGGCATGGTAGGGGGACAGTGTTTGAACCAGGTGCCCCCTTCAGGGTTGGAGCCCGGCGGCAACGGACTCCGTTGCCTCCGGGAGTTCCGCCCCTGACAGTGATGGTGTCCTCTGCTGCCATATGTCCAGTGCTGCTGTATAAGTCCAGTCCAGTGGTACTGTGTTATGCTGCATCAGTACAGTGGTGGTGTCTTGTGCTGCTTCAGTCCAATCTCAGTGGTGGTGTCCTTTGCTGTCATATGTCCAGCGCTGCTGTATAAGTCCAGTCTATTGCAGTGGTGCTGTGTTGTCCTGCATCAGTCCAGTGGTGGTGTCCCTGTGCTGCTGTATATGTCCAGTGGTACTGCCGTATATATGTCCAGTGATACTGCCAAATATGTCCATTGATACTGCCTTATATGTCCAGTGGTACTGCCGTATAAATCCAGTGATCCTGCTGTATAATTCCATATAAATCCATATAAGTCAATATAATTCCGTATAAATCCAGTCCAGTGGTGCTGCCATATAAGTTCAGTGGTGCTGTCCTGTGCTGTATATTATTTACTCCAAATAAAGGGGTTATTAATATTTAATCCAAATAATTTTCACAGAGTTTGCCCTGTGTGGTGTAGAGGTACGCTCTCCTGTACCGCATATTGGCCCTCATTCCGAGTTGTTCGCTCGCTAGCTGCTTTTAGCAGCATTGCACACGCTAAGCCGTCACCCTCTGGGAGTGTATCTTAGCTTAGCAGAATTGCGAATGAAAGATTAGCAGAATTGTGAATAGAAATTTCTTAGCAGTTTCTGAGTAGCTCGAGACTTACTCCTACATTGCGTTCAGTTCAGTCAGTTTCGTTCCTGGTTTGACGTCACAAACACACCCAGCGTTCGCCCAGACACTCCCCCGTTTCTTCCGACACTCCCGCGTTTTTCCCAGAAACGCCAGCGTTTTTTCGCACACTCCTAGAAAACGGCCAGTTTCCACCCAGAAACACCCACTTCCTGTCAATCACACTACGATCACCAGAACGATGAAAAATCCTCGTTAGGCCGTGAGTAAAATACCTAACTTTTGTGTAAAATAACTAAGCGCATGCGCTCTGCGAACCTTGCGCATGCGCAGTAAGCAACTAATCGCAGTATAGCGAAAATCGGCAACGAGCGAACAACTCGTTGCCGATGGGGGTCGGAATGACCCCCATTGTTATATAACTCCAGAAAAATCATGGAGAACAAAAATTTGGAGGATAAAATAGGGAAAGGTAAAGAACCACTTCCTCCTTGTGCTGAAGCTGCTGCCACTAGTCATGACATAGACAATGAAATCCCATCAACATCGTCTGCCAAGACAAATGCCCAATGTGATAGTAGAGGGCATGTAAAATTCAAAAAGCCAAAGTTCAGTAAAAAGACCCAAAAAAAGAAATCTAAATGGTCTCAGGAGAAATGTAAACTTGCCAATATGCCATTTACGGCACAGAGTGGCAAGGAATGGCTAAGGCCCTGGCCTATGTTCATGACTAGTGGTTCAGCTTCACATGACAATGGAAGCCCTCATCCTCCCTCTAGAAAAATGATGAGTTAAGCTGGAAAAAGTACAGAAAAGAACTGTGCGTTCTAAGATGGTATCAGAAATCCCCAATGAGAGTCCAAGTGTCGGCGGTTGTGATGCCTAACCTTCCAAACACTGGAGGGGAAGAAGTGGCTCCTTCCACTATTTGCATGCCCCCTGCAAGTGCTGGAAGGAGCAACCACAATCCAGTTTCTGATATGCAAATTGAAGTTGTCACTATTGAAGTACAACAGGATGAGGATATGGGCGTTGCTGGCGCGAAGGAGGAAGTTGACGATGAGGATTGTGATGGTGATGTGGTTTGTTTAAATCAAGCACCGGGGAAGACACCTGTTGTCCATGGGATGAAGAAGCCCATTGAGATGCCTGGACAAAATACCAAAAAAGACACCTCTTCGGTGTGGAATTATTTCTCCACAAATCTGGACAACAGGTGTCAAGCCGTGTGTTGTCTCTGTCAATCTGTAATAAGTAGGGGTAAGGATGTTAACCATCTAGAAACATCCTCCCTTATACGTCACATGTTGCGCATTCATCAGAAGTCAGTGTCAAGTTGTGAAACCTTGGGTAAGAGCGTAAGCAGTCCACTGACACCTAAATCCCTTCTTCCTCATGTACCCAAGCTCCTGCAAGCCACACCACCAACTACCTCAACGTCAACTTCCTCCTCAGTCAAGAACGTCAGTAGCCCTGCAGGCCATGTCACTGGCAAGACTGAGGAGTCCTCGTCTAACCGGCATTCCTCCGGAGGATCCTTGAGTGGTATGCCTGGTGTTGCTGCTGCTGCTGCTGCAGTTGTTGCTGCTGGGAGTCAATTGTCATCCCAGAGGGAAAGTCGGAAGACCACTTGTACTACTTCAACTAAGCAATTGACTGTCCAACAGTCCTTTGTGAGGAAGATGAAATATGACAGCAGTCATCCTTTTGCAAAGCGGATAACTGAGGCCTTGACAGCTATGTTGGTGTTAGATGTGCGTCCAGTATCCGCCATTAGTTCAGTGGGATTTAGAGAATAGTTTGAGGTAGTGTCCCCAGTATCAAATCCCATCTAGGTTCCACTTCACTAGGCAGGCGATACCGAGTATGTACAGAGATGTCAGAAAAAGTGTCCTCAGTGTCCTAAAAAATGCAGTTGTACCCACTGTCCACTTAACCACTGACACGTGGATAATTGGAACAGGGCAGAATAAGGACTATATGACTGTGACAGCTCACTGGGGGTAATTCCAAGTTGATCGCAGCAGGAATTTAGTTAGCAGTTGGGCAAAACCATGTGCACTGCAGGGGGAGCAGATTTAACATGTGCAGAGAGAGTTAGATTTGGGTGTGGTGTGTTCAATCTGCAATCTAATTTGCAGTGTAAAAATAAAGCAGCCAGTATTTACCCTGCACAGAAAAAATATAACCCACCCAAATCTAACTCTTTCTGCACATGTTATATCTGCCTCCCCTACAGTGCACATGGTATTGCCCAACTGCTAAAAAAAATCCTGCTGCGATCAACTTGGAATTACCCCCACTGGGTAGATGTATGGCCTACCGCAGCAACAACAGCAGCGGCACCAGTAGCAGCATCTCGGAAATGCCAACTCGTTCTTAGGCAGGCTATGTTATATATCACCCCTTTCTGTAGGAGGCACACCGCTGACAACCTCTTATGGAAACTGAAGGACATCACTGCACAATTAAACTCTCCTGAGGATTTGTGATATCAGACAATGCCACCAAAATTGTGCATGAATTACATCTGGGCAAATTCCAGCATGTCCCATGTTTTGCACATACAATTAATTTGGTGGTGCAGAATTTTTTTAAAAATGACAGGGGCATGCAGGATATGCTGTGGGTGGCCCGAAAAATTGCAGGCCTCTTTCGGCATTCAGCCACTGCGTGCCGAAGACTGGAGCGCCATCAAACACTCCTGAACCTGCCCTGCCATCACCTGAAGCAAGAGGTGGTAACAAGGTGGAATTCAATACTCTATATGCTTCAGAGGATGGAGGAGCAGCAAAAGGCCATTCAAGCCTATTCATCCACCTACGATATAGGCAAAGGATGGGGAATGCACCTGACTCAAGCACAGTGAAGAATGATTTAAGTCTTGTGCAAGGTTCTCCAACCCTTTGAACTTGCCACACATGCAGTCAGTTCAGACACTGCCAACTTGAGTCAGGTAATTCCCCTCATCAGGCTTTTGCAGAAGCAGCTGGAGAAATTGAAGGAGGAGCTAAGACGGAGTGATTCCGCAAAGTTTATTGGACTTGTGGATGGAGCCTTTCATTTGCTTTGCAAGGATTCAAGGGTGTTCAATCTGTTGAAATCAGAGCACTACATTTTGCCCACGGTGCTCAATCCTAGGTTTAAAGCCTATGTTGTATCTCTCTTTCTGGCAGACTCAAGTCTGCAGAGGTTCAAAGACCTGCTGGTGAGAAACTCAAGCGGAACATGACCCGTCAACAGCTCTTCCTTCATTTTCTCCCGTTACTGGGGCTGCGAGGAAAAGGATAAGATTTCCTAGCCCACCCGCTGGCGGTGATGCAGGGCAGTCAGGAGCGAATACTGACATCTGGTCTGGACAGAAGGACCTGCCAACGATTACAGACATGATTACTGTCACTGCATATGATTCTGTCACCATTGAAAGAATGGTGGACAATTATATGAGTGACAGCATCTATGTAGGCATGTCAGACAGTCCGTACATATACTAGCAGGAAAAAGAGACAATTTGGATGCCCTTGCATAAACTTCGCTGTACTCCGAAAAAGAGTGTTTAGTGCAGCCAGTAACCTTGTCAGTGATTGGCGTAGGAGGTTACTTCCACAAAATGTGGAGATGATGTTCATCAAAATGAATGATAAATTCCTCCGGGAAGACCTTGACCAGCAATTGCCTCCAGAAAGTGCACAGGGACCTGTGATGGTAGGTTCCAGTGGAGATGAATTAATACTCTGTGAGGAGCATGTACACAGTGAAAGGGGTGAGGTATCGGAGGATGAGGTCAACATCTGGCCTCTGTAGAGCCAGTTTGTGCAAGGAGAGATTGATTGCTTCTTTTTTGGTGGGGGCCCAAACAAACCAGTCATTTCAGCAACAGTCATGTGGCAGACCCTGTCGCTGAAATGATTGGTTTGTTAAAGTGTGCATGTCCTGTTTAAACAACATAAGGGTGGGGGCAATTCCACCTTTCACCTCTTTTTCTTCTTTGCATCATGTGCTGTTTGGGGACTAGTTTTTTTTAAGTGCCATCCTGTCTGCCACTGCAGAAATTAATGTTATTGAGGATAGTAATACCATAGGATCAAAATTACCCCCAAATTCTGTGATTTTAGCTGTTTTTATGTATTTTTCAAAAATCATCCAGATCCAAAACCAAAATCAAAACCAAAACACGAAAGGGTGGTTTTGGCAAAACCGATCCAAAACCAAAACACGAAAGGGGATTTAGAACCAAAACCAAAACACAAAAAATGAAAAGTGCCTGCCGTACATCTCTACTTTAAATGTCTCTAAATTCTTGAGTTACGGAAAGGATGGCTAACGGATGGAAAATATACTGTTACAAATCCCCTAGTGTGAATCTTTGCCAATACGCAGTAGACAGATCTTTCATACAGTATGTATACATTTCACCAACATCAAGAAACCTGGGTATTGGGAAGTAGTGTGGCTCAATCAGACAATGGCCTACTCCAGTATGGCTGATAGGAAACCAATTAATAACAATCACTTTAATCTTATCAATGGTACATCTAGTTACCTATAAATGGGGTAATCCTAGAAAAGTGTCTGTTGGTAAAGTGCAAACTAGGTACTGTCTAGTGACTATCCAGGCACATTCTTGTTTTGAACAGATAAACACAATGGGCTTGGGTAGATGTACTAGAGATTTACAGTATGTACCACCAGGGGTGTATCTACCTATTGGCAAGGATGGCACTCGCCAGGGGTGCCAGGCAAGGAGGGGCCGCCGCCTGGCTGTGCCACCCCCGGCCAAAGGATAGAAAAGCAGTACTGTCAGACTGTACCTGGTAAGAGTCTGTTACTGCTGGAGCGGTGCTGGTGTCCGGCAGCACCGCACTTGTAATCAGACTCAAAATAAACTACAGCTCCCAGCAGCCCTTGTTGCTGAGAGCTCCCGGCAGCAAGGGCTGCTGGGAACTGTAGTTTATTGTGAGTCTGATTACAAGTGCTGCCGGACACTAGTCTGATCACTAGTGCAGTGCAGTGCAGTGCGGTGCTGACAGAAACCGGCGCTGCGCCGGCAGTAACAGACTCTCACCAGGTACACAGCAATTGTTATATAGCACTGTGCTATAGATTTATTTGTTGCTGAAGATAATAAAAAAGTGGCAGTGTTTGGGAGAAGGGACTGTAGTACCTGGAAAACTACACAATTTTCATGCATGTTAGATGTAAGTAAGTAGTAAGCGAAAACTTTAACTTGTTGAGTGTAATAAAGAAAAAACAAATCTTACCTATTTCAAGGCCAGGTTCAAGGAAATGTATATCAGTTAATTTTATAATTGTATTGGACGTGATAGCACCCTGATGTTTTTTTCTAACAGGAAGCACTTCTACCATCCAACTAATGGTGTTTGGTTAATGGCTGGGTCCATTTGAGGCTCATCTCACTGCAGCTCATTAGCATTTCATTCAGGATGCAGTCAAGATGCCAGCGTTTGGCATCTCGGTGGTTGGAAAGCTGACGCCAGCATCCCAAAACTGCTCGGAATGCTGATGCTGGCATCCCAACATAGATAGCGATGCAGAATGCCAAAATCCGGATCGAGTTGGTGCCAAAGTCTCCACTGGCAAGCCACATGCGAGGGTTAGGGTTAGGCTGCGAGGGTGGTAGGGTTTGGGTTAGGCTGCAGGGAGGGAGATTAGGAAGGGTGGGTTAGGGTTAGGCACCACTGAAGAGGCTTTTGGGGGGGAAGCGGGTTAAGGTCAGGCTGTGGGAAGGGTGGGTTAGGGGGGAGGGATGGTGTAACGTGAATACGAGACACTACTGTGTGGTGTAATGTGAATGAGGGACACTACTGTGTGGCATAATTTGAATTGGAAATACTATTGTGTCTACGCCCTTCCTCCACAAGACCATGCCCCATTTCCAATACTCACACCATTTTCCAAATGTGTGTAGAGGGGGGCACCAGCCCCTTACTTTGCCAGGGGCGCTCGGACCCCTAGATACACCCCTGTGTACCACTATTCGAGGTTACTCTGTATGTTGGATTCTCCCCAAGGATATGTATTATATCTGTGGGCACAAAGCCTATAAATAGTTATCAACAAAATCAAATGGAGTATGTTATATAGGAAGAATAGCCCTCGAGATCATGATTTTATCACATGAATGCTCAGTACTCATAGATCTACTCCACATCCATATGTGCACACACATAGTATAACACAGATTTTAAAGAAGTAAGAAAACCAGGGAGGAAATCTTAGTTGCAAATTTAATATCAAAGTCTACAGGGTTTCAGTATCTAGTAGCACTGAATATAACCAGGACTGCACAGGGACCCTGAATTTTAATTATATACAGGCTCTGGCAAGAATAATTGATAACATAACCATATACAGTATTATGATAACATGCTCAGGTACAGTGTACAGGTAAGGTTTTGCAGGCCTGTAAGATGGAATAACTAAAATTTAGAATGGTTCTTGACTATTGGACAAGTGTTACTAGAGGATACTGTGTAACCTTTAAACAAAATTTGGTGTCAAGTAACAATACAGATGACCCTAAAGAAATAATTGACTATAAAATAGATGAGTTACAGTAGTAAGTTTGCGCTCATGTTTAAAGCGTCTTATTCTTATATTAATAATTTATGTGTTTTATAGGTGTGTTCCTGCTGTTTTGAAGTTTATTAACAGTTTCTTATATAGCGCAGCATATTCTGTTGCACTTTACAATTGAAGAACCGTAATAGAACAAACTGAGTAATAACAGACAGACCTAGAGGTACTGTAGGAAGTAAACCTGGTAACAACCGAAAGTAAAACCACTGATAGTAGGGCTATAGTACTAATGGGGGCTGCAAACATTGAAAGAGGGGTGCTACTGTATATTATGTCCCCACATTAGAGCGTCTGATGTCATAGTTTATACAGATTACAAAGGACGGATTGTTAGGTGACTTCCATAGACTACAACAAAATGTAAATGAGAGTAAAAGACATATAGCGGTTTTCTAGAAGTTTTAAATGAGATTTAATTGTATGTGTATATTATGTTATATTAGACTATAATAGTGATTTTTGTTATGAGAGTCTGTGTTGAATATACTGTAGAATGGTTAAAACAGCCAAATAATGTTTATCAGCCAACCAATCAGAGACAGGAGGAGGGTATTTATTGCTATGCAGGGAACATTGCACCACCTTTTGATGAAGTCTTTGATGAAAAAATGCACTGGGCGTGATTCAGACCTGTGGCACATGTGCGGTATCCTGACTCCAGAATGAGGCTTGGATTGAATGGGTGATCAAAATCCTGTGAGAATAGCACCAGGAAGTGGTGGACATCTCCGAAGCCAGGTAGTTCTGATGTAAGTGTGGAGAAATCAACAAACAGTAATACATGCATGCTTTATACACTTTTACAAGAGATATACACTGTACGTGTTTTTAATCAGGTGTGAGATGATTAAATATTTTTGGAAAATACTTTCACTATTGTGCACCCATTATTATATTATATATATATAACGCTCACTTTTTCCTGCAAGAAAAAAAGAACCAGCACTCACATTTCAGTAGCAGTGTTTTTACTTGAAAAAACTGTTAATGATCCATACAGTCAAAATAAAATGGCAGCAGCAGCCCAACAGCCATTTCAACAACAAATCAATTGATCTTATTCAGGGGCTAATGATGCACTGCAGGGGTGCCATACATATAGCATAAAAAGGCACAAAAACAGAACAAACAAATCCTATGGTGACACAGGCCGGCTGAGCCCACCACAGGCTCATTGGCTGCCGTTTAACATGGGCAGAGTAATTTATAAAAACAAAAAACGGCTGCGCAGTGTACCAGGGAAAAAATGAGAGCTGACGTTTAAAAAGATTATTAATTTATTAACCTTAGACACTAAAATAGAAATAGACAAATACAATAAAAATTGCACTAAATTGCATTAGTAGGCACACCTTGATTGATTCATGTGTAACAGGTATCGTAATCAATGGAACAACTAATGTTGGTTAGCTTGGTGAATGTCCGCAATCACTATAAGAAAGTTCCACTTGTAATTTCACTTGTAGATAACAAACGGCAGAGCGGTCCCAAATATGACACAAATTCCCGTCACAGTGCTGGGTAGAAGGAATGGTGATAGATACCTCTCCTGTGGGCTGGTCCAAAACCGAATGTCCCCGATTTTTAGTCCTGCATTGCCCACTGATGCTGTGCAGCGAGGAGGTGAAGGGAGCCGCCGGGCTGGTGAAATGAGTGATGGCCGCGTGCTGGTGGATGCGGCTTGCAGAAATAAGCTGAGCGGTGCACAAACTCGTTGCTTCACAGCGGTTTGCTTCTGATGCCGATACCTGTGCCAAGGTGTGTTAGGGAGGTATTGAAAGCTTTAAATACTGATTAGCCCAGAGGCAGGAATACACCTTTGATAAAGTCACGTGATACATGACGAAACGCGTTAGGATCCCGCCTCCCTAACATACCTTGACACAGGTATCGGCATCAGAAGCAAACCGCTGTGAACCAACGAGTTTGTGCACAGCTCAGCTTATTACTGCAAGCCGCATCCACCAGCACGCGGCCATCACTCATTTCACCAGCCCGGAGGCTCCCTTCACCTCCTCGCTGCACAGCATCAGTGGGCAATGCAGGACTAAAAACCGGGGACGCTCGGTTTTGGACCAGCCCACAGGAGAGGTATCTATCACCATTCCTTCCACCCAGCACTGTGTCGGGAATTTGTGTCATATTTGGTATCGCTCTGCCGTTCTACAAGTGAAATTACAAGTGGAACTTTCTTATAGTGATTGCGGACATTCACCAAGCTAACCAACATTGGGGGTAATTCCAAGTTGATCGCAGCAGGAAATTTTTTAGCAGTTGGGCAAAACCATGTGCACTGCAGGGGAGGCAGATATAACATTTGCAGAGAGAGTTAGATTTGGGTGGGTTATATTGTTTCTGTGCAGGGTAAATACTGGCTGCTTTATTTTTACACTGCAATTTAGATTGCAGATTGAACACACCCCACCCAAATCTAACTCTCTCGGCACATGTTATATCTGCCTCCCCTGCAGTGCACATGGTTTTGCCTAACTGCTAAAAATATTCCTGCTGCGATCAACTTGGAATTACCCCCATTAGTTGTTCCATTGATTACGATACCTGTTACTCATGAATCAATCAAGGTGTGCCTACTAATGCAATTTAGTGCAATTTTTATTGTATTTGTCTATTTCTATTTTAGTGTCTAAGGTTAATAAATTAATAATCTTTTTAAACGTCAGCTCTCATTTTTTCCCTGGTACACTGCGCAGCCGTTTTTTTGTTTTTATTTGTTCTCTGTTTGACACCCACTTAGTGTTTACGGCCGCGCTATTTATCAGGGGAATTATCTTTATTATCTAGTCTATTATAGAGGCGCTTTTACAAGCAGTTATTTGTTTTTCTTTCTTCAGAGTAATTTATGTAAGCAAAATACATTCCCATTGAGTACAGTGGCCAATCATGCAACTGCATAATGCTGTCAATTACAGTTAAAACCGCAAGGTGCATAATGCTGTGTGGCAGGGGTCATGACCCCTGGATGGAATGTAATACTGCGACAAAGTCAGAGGATCCATGTGCTACTACTGCAAAGTAATCCCCAAAGGTGAACACCTGAAAACATGGCACATTTAAAAAATACTGCATAGTGTTTGCAGAGAAACAAAGAGTGAACATGAATGAGGTTGCAAAAGAGAAATGTAACAAACAGGACATTATTCACAAAACAACCAATAGTATAGACAAAATTATAAATGTCAAGCAAACACAAATTGCAGGGCTCAGGTCTGCAACAAAAATAAGTCTAAAGTCCCAAGTACACAAAAGGGATAGTAAAATAGTCACCTTGCACTTATCAGTTGTAATTAACAGCAGCATGCACATGCAGAATTGTCCACTGTACTCAATGGGGGTGGCTTTTGTTTACAAACGGGATGTGTTTGTTCTGTTTTATTGCCTTTCTGCTATATATCTGCCCCTCTCCCCCCCCCCCCCACACTCCCTCCCCCCCCCCCACACGCAGCATATCATTAAACCCTGAAGAAGACCAATTGATTGTGGTAGGAAAGGCTGTAGGGCTGATGCTGCCATTGCATTTTTCGCTGTAAGGTTCTTTAACGTTTTTCCAAGTAAAAACGCTGCTACTGAAATGTGTGATAACATTTATACGTACTGAACTGTTTAAAAGTACATTTCTTAGTTTCACACAAGGGGGGTCACTCTGAGTTGATCATAGCTGTGCTAAATTTGGCACAGCTACGATCATCTTCCCAAACATGCGGGGGGACACCCAGCACAGGGCTAGTTTGCCCCGCATGTTAGTCCGCCCCCCCTACCCCCAAGTACAAAAGCATCACACAGCGGCAATGTTTTTGTACTTTAAGAGTAACTCCCGGCCAGCGCTGCTCCTGCGGCTGGCCAGGAGTTACTCGTCATTGCCCCGGGTTGCAGTGGCAATGTGTGATGTCACACAGCTGCTGCGGCCCGCCCCCCAAACACGGCTGCCAAACACCACCGTGCCGCCCCCTCCTGCCCAGCGACCGCCTCTGGCTGTCAATCAGGCAGAGGTGATCGCTAGGTAACGATGGCCTTCGGACGTCTGGCATGTGGTGCTGGTGCATGCGCAGTTATGACCCGATCGCTGCGCTGCGAACAACTGCAGCGTGCGAACGGGTCGGAATGACCCCCAGTATTATTATTATTATTATTATTATTATTATCCTTTATTTATATGGCACCACAAGGGTTCTGCAACACCCAATTACAGAGTACATATGCACATAATCAAAACAGGAAAACAGTGACTTACAGTTGAAGACAATATAGGACAACTAAGCATAACTACACCAGTAAATGACATAGAGATAAGTTCCAGGTAACCAAAAAACTGCGGGATTTGGGCAGTTGATTATTTAAGTAAGAAAAGGATAAGCACATGAGGGAAGAGGGCCATACTTGTGAGAGCTTACATTCTAAGGGGAGGGGTAGACAGACAGGGGTGACACAGATGGGGTACATAGAGAGCGTAGAACAGAGGGTTAGGATGAGATTTGTCTGGGTTTGGCAAAGAAATGGGTCTTAAGAGTCCGTTTGAAGTTTTGTAGAGAGGTGGAGATTCTGAGAGGGAGAGGTAAAGAATTCCAGAGAAAGGGAGCAGCACGTGATAATTCTTGGAGATAGGAGTGTGAGGAAGTAATCAGAAGACAGGAGAGTCTGCGTGCATTAGCAGAGCGAAGAGGACGGGTGGGAGAGTAAAGGGAGATAAGGTCAGAGATGTAAATGGGAGAGGAGTGGGTGAGTGCTTTGTAAGTGAATGTGAGAAGTTTGAATTGGATTCTGAAAGGGAAGGGAAGCCAGTGAAGGGCTTGTAGGAGAGGGGAGGTGGACGTATTGCGCTTGGTGAGGAAGATGAGCCGGGCAGCAGCATTGAGGATAGATTGGAGTGGAGAGAGGTAATTGTCAGGGAGGCCAGTTAGGAGGAGATTACAGTAGTCCAGTCTGGAAATAATCAGGGAGTGAATAATGGTCTTAGTGGCATCCTGGGCGAGAAAAGGTCTGATTCTGGAAATGATTTTGAGATGAAATGACAGGTTTGTGAGAGGTGCTGAATGTGTGGTTTGAAGGAGAGGGAGGAGTCATGATTATGCCAAGACAGCGTACTTGGGGGCTAGAGGAGATAGTTGTGCCATCAATGGGTAATGAGATTGTGGGAGGTGAGGTTGTGCGGGAGGGTGGGAAGATGATCAGCTCAGTCTTAGATTTGTTGAGTTTAAGAAAGCACTGGGACATCCAGGAAGAGATAGCAGAAAGACAGTTGGAGGTATGAGTGAGGAGAGCCATGGAGAGATCAGGGGAAGAGAGGTAGATTTGAGTGTCATCAGCATAGAGGTGGTATTGGAAGTTAAAAGAACTAATGAGTTCACCTAAAGAGGATGTATAGAGAGAGAAAAGGAGAGGAGCAAGAACAGAGCCTTGGGGGACACCAACAGTTAGTGGAAGTGGGGTGGAGGTAGCATCATGAGGGGAGACAGAGAAGGAACGATCTGAGAGGTCGGAGGACAGCCAGGAGAGGGCAGTATCACGCAGACCAAGAGAGTGAAGGATTTGCAGAAGGAGAGGGTAGTCCACAGTGTTAAAAGCAGCAGAGAAGTCAAGAAGAATAAGCAGAAAGTAGTGGCCCTTAGATTTGGCTGCATGGAGGCCATTTCAGACTTTTGTGAGGGCAGTTTCAGTGGAGTGGAGAGAAACCAGACTGGAATGGGTCAAGCAGTGAGAGAGAGGAAAGAAAGGCAGTGAGGCGATTATAGACAATACGCTCAAGAAGTTTGGAGGCAAAGGGAGGAGAGAGATGGGTCGATAGTTGGAGAGGGTGTTAGGATCAAGGGTAGGTTTTTTAAGAATAGGGGAGACAAGAGCATGCTTGAAGGCAGAGAGGACAGTGCCTGATGAGAGGGAGAGATTGAGAAGGTGGGCAAGATGGGAACAGGCAGAAGGAGAGAGGTTGCGGAGGAGGTGGGAGGGGATAGGGTTGAGTGGGGAAGTTGTGGGGGTGGAGGAACAGATGAGGGCCATGACTTCCATGCCAGATTCATGGGAGAAAGATGTCAGAGTTGGTAAGAGGGAAGGGGGTGGGTGGCAAGGGATGGGTGGTGGCTGGTTGCTGGTCTGGTGGGATGTGATGTCCTGACGTATGGAGTCAATCTTGGATGTGAAATAAGTGGCAAAGTCAAGAGCAGACAATGAGGAAGGGAGAGGAGGGGGTTTTGGGCAGAGGAGGGAGTTAACAGTGGCAAAGAGGCGCTGGGGTTTGGAAGACTGGGTAGAGATGAGGTTTTTGAAGTATGATTGTTTATCGAGGGAAAGTGCAGCACTGAAGGATGAGAGCATGAATTTGAAATGGAGGAAGTTTGCTTTAGAGCATGATTTCCTCCACTGTCGCTCAGCAGTACGTGAGCATTTTTGTAGATATCTGGTGCATTTGGTGTGCCTGGATTGAGGTGTTGATCTGCGAGGGTGAATAGTGGTTGGCGGAGCAACAGAGTCAAGGGCAGAAGTAAGAGATGCATTGTATAGGGATGTGGCTTGTTCAGGGCATGTGAGAGAGAGAAGAGGAGAGAGAAGTGAGTCAAACAGGGAGGATAGGGATGAGGCGTCAATAGCCTCAATTTTACACTTAGTGATGGTAGCCTTAGGAGGGAGATATGGGGAAGCAGAGATAGATAAGTTGAAAGAGAGCAAGTGGTAGTCAGAGAGGGGAAAAGGGGAATTGGAGATATCGGAAATATCACAGCGGTGAGTGAAAACCAGATCTAGTGAGCTCCCGTTCACATGGGAGGGTGAGGTGGTCCACTGGGAGAGACCAAGTGAAGAGGTGAGGTTAAGGAGTTTAGAGGCAGGTGATTTTGTGGGGTTATCGATAGGGATGTTGAAATCACCTAGAATAATGGAGGGAATGTCAGAAGAGAGGAAGTGAGGTAGCCAGGAAGCAAAGTTGTCGAGGAATTTGGATGAAATGCCAGGTGGACGGTAAATGACAACTTGAAGATTAGTAGGGTGGTAGAGGCGTATTGCATGGACCTCAAATGTAGAGAATGTAAGAGATGGTTCTGGAGGTATAAGTTGGTATGTGTAGCTTGAGGGTAAAAGCATTCCAACACCACCCCCATGGCGACCCCCGGGTCGGGTGTGTGTGAGAATGTGAGGCCCCCAGCAGAGAGCGCAGCAGGAGAAGTGGTGTCATAGGGAGTAATCCAGGTTTCTGTAATGGCCAGGAGGTGCAGGGAGTTGGAAATGAAAAGGTCATGAGTGGGGGCCAGTTTGTTGCAAACAGATCTGGCATTCCAGAGTGCACAAGATAGGGGCTAGGAGTTTGAGGGAGAGATGTGAATGAGATAATCAGGATTGCTGTAGCATTGAGGTAATATTAATTTGGAAGGAAGGGATAAAGAGGGTGTAATGATGGTGCTGGGGCCTTGGCTAGGAAGGGAGACTGCAGGAGTGAGGCAGGGAGGGAGTGCAGTATGATACTGGTGGAGGAGAGGTGAGGTGACAGGCAGAGGAGGGAGAGAGCAGGGTTGAGTGGTGGGGTATAAATGGTGTGAAGGGGCAGAAGTGAATTGCAATGGGGAAAAAGAAGAGGAGGGGAAGGGAGGCAGAGGGGAGGATGTTAGATAGAAGAGAGGAGAGAGGATGAGATGTAGGAGACTGGCAGAGATGGATAGAGGTGGTACCAGGGGACAGAATAAAGGATTAGGAAGACAGGATTAATAAAGGGATGTTGCAATCCTGGCCATAGTGTGGATGGGGTAAATAGTGGTAGAAAAGTGAGAATAGGAGGAGGAGTGGTGGCTGAATGAGAGAGCAGTAAAGTTTGCAGAAATAAATACGATTTAAGTATTTAAGTATTCATTAGCAATTCGTCAGAAAGCCTTTTGCTGCAGTTACATACCTCCCAACATTGGTGGCCAGTGGGTCGGAACCTTTGGCATTCCGAAAGCGTGCCTGCATAATAAAAGGGGTGGAGCCTAGGGGAAAGGGGTGGAGCCTAGGGGAAAGGGGTGGAGCCTCATGTCACTCCCTTTTCTCTCACTGTGGGGGCATGCCCAGCACTCTCCATTATGCTGGGCTGCCCCCAGGCTCTCTCTGCACTGAGTATATATTCTGTGTGCATGTGTACTGCATCTATTCACCCGCTGCGTCTATTCACTACTCTGCATAGGTTGTGTTCCCCACAACTGCTCCCCCTTCCCCACTGCGGGACACTGATGAATTTGCTGCTATTTAAAGTGCCATTGATCACATAAATTCGTCCCACACCTTTTGCTGTCATACATCCCCCTAGTATAACACTAACTGAATGCTTCACAGTAGGTGTTGTGCACTCAGGTAGCAATTTTTCTCCAATTCTTCTGTGGACATATTTAATGCCATTTCTATCAAATATGGATATTCTGGTTTTGTCACTCCAGATGACACTGTTCCATTGATCTTCTGACCAATTCATTTGTTTTTTAGCCCATTCTAATCTTTTCTGTCTTTGTTTCAGAGATAAAAGCAACTTTTGCCTTGGTATTCTGGCGTTTAATCCAAAATATTTAAGTCTGCGTCAAACAGTCCTGGCATTGGTGTTTACACCACATTCACGTAAATTATTTTGGATTGCCTCAGATGATTTTTTTTCTGTCTCTCAAGCTCTTCTGTCACAGTATGGTATTGTGGATCTTTTCTTACCTTTACCAGTTTGGGTTTGAATGGACCGAGTCTGCTGATACTTTTTCTACAAATTCGAAATTCCTCCCTTGGTTATGTTGCCACCTACTTTTCCTATAATTTTATTGTAAGTGTTATCTTCTTCATGTAATTATTTTGTACCTCTTTCTAGGTAACCAGTCAGCCCTCTTTACTTTGCTTGTCTTACTAAATAAGTTACATAGATTACTTCAGGAAATTAACGTAAAATAAACACATAAAAAACAATGACCAACTTAGTGATAATCAAACAACTAAATAAGATGTTTTACTATCAATTCTGGTAGCAACAAATGCGAGCATACGCATGTTAACACCTTATTGGATCCAGTTTGTGGCATTGCAACACCTGATTGGCTCTCAGAACAAACAATCCTATTGGTCAGTTTTGAGTTGAAGAAATCTTTACAGATAAAGGCTCCCTATCTTTCTTTACCTATAACTTTCTGACAAAACACTCTAAAAGGGTATTCTATTATGCTTTGATGTAACCTCCAACGTGTATCATTGGATGGAGGATCTCATGAAAGAAGCAATCTGTTAATCTACGAGAAATCAAACCTCCATGTTATGTGAGGAGGCTGTCATCTGTTAATGCATCTAAGGATATAAGGACATAGGCCCTCATTCCGAGTTGTTCGCTCGGTAATTTTCTTCGCATCGCAGCGATTTTCCGCTAATTGCGCATGCGCAATGTTTGCACTGCGACTGCGCCAAGTAAGTTTGCTATGCAGTTAGGTATTTTACTCACGGCATTATGAGGTTTTTTCTTCGTTCTGGTGATCGTAATGTGATTGACAGGAAGTGGGTGTTTCTGGGCGGAAACTGGCCGTTTTATGGGTGTGTGTGAAAAAACACTGCCATTTCTGGGAAAAATGCGGGAGTGTCTGAAGAAACGGGGGAGTGTCTGGGCGAACGCTGGGTGTGTTTGTGACGTCAAACCAGGAACGAAACTGACTGAACTGATCGCAGTTGCAGAGTAAGTCTGGAGCTACTCAGAAACTGCTAAGAAGTGTCTATTCGCAATTCTGCTAATCTTTCGTTCGAAATTTTACTATGCTAAGATTCACTCCCAGTAGGCGGCGGCTTAGCGTGTGCAAAGCTGCTAAAAGCAGCTTGTGAGCGAACAACTCGGAATGACCACCATAATTGATATTTTAACAATGTTTTAATAAAAAATCAGTATATTGGAACTCACTGTGTATTTTATGCTCTTTGTAAGATATATTGAAAGAGATGCTAACATAAGAGGGGTCAGGAGTATACCTCCCCTAGGGTGCCAATTTCACTATTGTTGTGTTTGTTGTGTGTTTTGGTTCTGAATAGCAGAGAACCTAGTGTAACAAGGCAGCCCACAAATCCCTAGTCACATATTTTTTAATATAGCACATTAAGGGAGATTGTGTTCTATATATATATATATATATATATATAGACCCATCAGAATAAGGAGGCACTCAGAGACTTTCCATCACAGCAAAAACTTTTTAGTGAAAGTACTGCAGTTTAAGACATGATCAACGTTTCGGGGCCCGGAGCCCCTTCTTCAGTGTGGTTGTGATCCTGTGAGGGTGTGCATGTCCCAGTAAGAAGGTACAGTACTGTTCAGGATTGGGAATTTATTAAAACCCTTTTGGTGATACTTATTGAAGCCGAGGTGGACTGTAGAGTTTCATTACCCCTGATGAGATTAGGGAATATAACATCACCTAACTTCGACCTAAAATGTCATTCTCTGTTATGATGAAATCTATTTAGATACCAAATTAATTGAAAATATACTTGTGATTGGATATAACATTGAGAACCCTAGCCGGTCATAACCAGTGGTAATCCAATTTATTGTGAGAGATGATTGTTAACCCCTGATGAAGTCCTAACGGACGAAATGCGTTGGGTTTCGCGATCTCGGATTCATAAAGCCTTCACCACAGATTTCTGGTTGGAGATATATCTCTTCACAATTCTGATTGTGATCATCTGATTGTAAAATCCTCACTTCAACTGAAATATGTGTTTATATAAGATTGTTATATCATTTTACTGAATTTTTAGTAATTTGTACCAAAGACGAATGTTTAGGTCGCAAATGTCGTCGGTTTGTGTATGAATAAAAACTTTTAAACATAGTTATTCTAAAGGCGTATTGGCTCCCACTAGAACCTTTTTACTTTATATATATATATATATATATATATATATATAAATAACAAAGTCTAAAACCCGGCACTTACCCAGGCCAGCGCAATCCCGCAATGCAATCTGACTGGTGTGCCTTCCTACGGATTAGCACATCCCATAGATACAGTACCATGTAATAGACGAGGCAGAAATCTTTATCGTTGATCATCATCTTTATCATATGATAAAGATTTCCGCACTTTATGAACCTGGTAGTGCCGCCTCGTCTGTTACATGATATATATATATAAACACACACACACACACACACACACACACACAAACAGACGACAGATACATACATATATTTCTCTAACGTCCCAGTGGATACTGGGGAAGGTACTTAGGGGCTAATTCAGTCCTGATCAGTGCTGTGCGTGTTTGCACAGCAGCGATCAGGCGTGAACTGTGCATGCACCGGCGCCACAATGCGCCGGCGCATTCCAGAGAGCTGATGGCTGTTTTTAGCTAGCGATCGCCTCTGCCTGATTGACAGGCAGAGGTGGTCGCTGAGTGGGAGGGGGCGGGATGGGCGGGGTCAAGCTGCCATTTAAGGGGCACAGTCTGGCCAACGCAGGCATGGCTGGACCGTGCCGGGAGCAGGCCACGGTGGGTGCGTGACGTCACACACAGCCACTGCGACCCGGGCAGCGATGAGTAGCTGGCCGGGAGCTACTCCTGAAGTACAAGAGAATCGCTGCTGTGCAATGCTTTTGTACTTCTGCGACGGGGCAGGGACTGACATGCGGGGTGGACTAGACCTGTGCTGGGCGTCCTCCCACATGTCAGTGTGCCTAATCGTAGCTGTGCTAAATTTAGCACAGCTACGATCAACTCTGAATAACCCCCTTAGTACTGTGGGATATAGAGCGGTCCGCAGGAGCCACTGGCACTTTAAGAGATCTTTAGTGTGCGCCTTCCTCTATGCCCCTCCCCAGACCCAGTTTAGAAAAAATGTGCCCAATGAGCCAGGTGCACATTACAGCTCTCCAGAGAGTTTTCTTCAGAGATTTCTTTTAGTTTATATTTTACAGGTATACTGGTTGGCAACCAGTACACCTGCTTTGTGGGACTCTGGGGGGGAAAGACAGAACCAACTTCCTACAGAGTTAATGATTCTTATCCCCGCTGACAGGGAACAGAGCTCCTGAGGTGCTGATCTCACACTCCCAGAGGGTGAGCCCACACCAGCAGCACGCAGCCAACCTGAAGCAGATGCCGAAGACAAAGTCCATGGTGTGGTGAGTAAGAAACCAGGGTCCCGGTTAACGGGTCCTCTGTGTAAATTTGGTGGCATTAGGGTGGTGGTCACGGGCCGCGTCTGCGGTGCCCACCGGACCCCATAACTGGCATCGTTAAGGACCTCTGTTAATACAGAGGTCCTCTGCACACAAAATAAGGCCTGTTTAAGGCAAAAATAGGCTAAAAAGCCATCATGCCAGTATAAATAATAGAGCAGGGACCGCGTGCCATTAAGGGGGCGGGGCTTCCCAGAGAGCGGGACCAGGCTGCAAACTGCGCCATTTTCACCCAGGGCTGCTGCTGAACACTGCACAGAGGCTGCTCCTTAAGGAATCCACTAGATCCACCAACAGTACTGGTACCAAGTGGGGTTTTAGACCAGAGGGGAGCACAATAACGGCAGTAACTGCTGTCTAGTGCAATTTACTGTACTTTGCAAAAATTACATACATATAACCCAGTGGAGTGCGCTCTAGCTGAGGTAGTGTGCTGGTCTTATTCTGTCCCTGTGTCTCCCCATTCCTGGGTCCAGGTCACTGCTGCATAGGGGTGTTATATAGTTGTAAGGCTTTAATATATATGTATATATATATAACTTGTAGATTCAGCCCGGCACTCCTGTTGGTGGAATTAATGATTGCCCAGGTGCCCTCAGTGTATGGTTGTAATACGAAGAAATAATCCGCGGCACTCAGGGTCTTACAAAAAATCGATGCTTGTATTTAGAACATCAATGAAATAAACATCAACGTTTCGGGGATTTTAACCCCTTTGTCAAGATGTGCAATAGAAAAGTGAGAGAAAGAAAAACTCACCTTATAAAGGAAGAGACCCGCCGAACCCAGTGTTCGTTGCCGCCCCGTGTCACGCTGCGGAGGAGAGAGTGCGCCCAGTGATGACGTGCAGTCGCGTCTGGGCTGTGACAGAGCCGGCTGGTTGCTTAGCAACGCCGGGAAACAGTGGCAGCGTCCGTGCGGCTGTGAACAAGAACAGTGTGAAGAGTAATAGAAGGTAATAAAGCCACAGTGCCAATTAACAGCTGAGGTCCTAATATGTAGTGTCACCGAAAGATAAATATACTACAGCGACCTGTGAGTGCGGGAGCTGAAACGTAAGGTGCCTAATGGCCTGAATCCTGATAACCGATGGTGAAAGAAGTTCATACTAATGAACTGTGTAAGTTAGGATCAGTGCCCTTAGAGTGTAGCCCGAAGGTGGACATGCTTGAGCTTTGTGCCCTTTGTCCCTGCCATTAGAGGACAGTGATGTATACAAAACTAAGAGACTATAATAGACAAATAAACAAGTGTTATCCAGCAAAAAAACAGGTATTATCCAGCAAAAAAAGCGACATGCTCCCCTGCTGTGGAAAGAATGGATAGTCACTATTTCTTGCAGCTGGAAAAATGTTCATCCGAACGTACTCCAAATGATCCTCTCGTTTAGTCCAGCTGGATGAATCATGCCCAAATTATATATCCAGGAGGCTTCCTTCCTGAGAAGCTGGCCCTCTCTATCTCCCCCACGTAATGATTTCGGTATATGGTCAATGATGATATGCTTGAGGTCAGATAAGGGGTGTTGGGCTTCAAAAAAATGCCTGGCCACAGGTTGATCAGATGCCTTTCCCGTTAGTGCTGCCTTTATCGCGGACCGGTGCAGTGCCATATACAGAGAGAGAGACATTTCATATATATATTTGTGTGTGGTGACACAGCAACATGACTGACAGCAAACCATTGTGTATTTCCTGTAACATGCCTTTCACACCAGCCTCTCAGGGTGGCAGCGGAGGGCCCGAGTGGGTGGAGACTTTTAAATCAATGTTTGCTAATATAAATGCTGAATTAGTCACTGCTATGCAGGAACGGCAAGCATTAAGACAGTCCATAGACACGGGTATGTTTGCTGTAAAATTTGACCTCTCACAGGCCCCTCAGCCTCCCCTTAAGCGCACTCTCCCTCAGGTATTGCAGTCAGATTCTGAGATTGAGACTCAAGATGTGGAAGAGGGAGTGGTAGAGGTGGAGGAGGAAGGTTCCTTAACCCCAGGGCTGGAAGCCCTTATTTATGCTATCAGAGAAGTGCTTCATATGCCTGATAAGGAAGCAGATCTGGGGGAAGAATTGCATTTTAATGTTAAGCCAAAATTCTCTGCCATATTGCCGGTGTCAAAAGAATTCAATACCCTAGCTAAGGAAGCATGAGTAAGCCCTGACTAAAAAATTGTTATACCTAAAAGGGTGCTAAACTCCTTTCCTATCCCTGCAGAGGATAGGAAAGTGTGGGAGAATCTGCCTATGGTGGATACTTCGGTATCCAGACTATCCCGTAAATTGGTGCTTCCCGTACCAGGGGCTATTTCACTGAAAGAACCAACTGGCCGCAAAATTTAGACTTCTCTAAAATCCTTATACACGGCAGTAGGTGTAGCCCAACGTCCTACCATGGTCTGTGGATGGATTGCTAGAGCCATAGTAAAATGGTCTGATACTATCATTACAGGTTTTGATACGCTGCCTCAAGATGAGACCATCATGCTAATGCATCGTATCCAGGATGCTGCAAATTTTATGCATGAATCGGTTAAGGAGTTAAGCATCATTCATGGCCGTACTACGGCTATGGCGGTCTCTGCCCGCAGAGTCTTGTGGTTTACGACAATGGTCAGTGGATGCGGATTCCAAAAAGGGAGTTGATAATCTCCCATTCACAGGTGATGCCTTGTTCAGGGAGGAACTGAACAAGTGGATATTCCAAGCAACAGCCATCTGCGGCACCCCATGACAGGTGTCCCTATCCGGGACCCACGCTGCATTCCTTTTGTGTGGCCAGATTTAGAGACAGAGCCAGAGGTGCCTCCAATGCAGCTAGAGGATCTAGGGGTAAGTCCCGCAGACCAGCAACCACCGGAAGTGCGACCAAGCCTTCAGGTTCTGCTTCCGCAAAACCCACCGCATGACGGTTGGCTCCAGCAAAGGGGCAAATTCCAGGTGGGAGCTCGATTGTTGAACTTTGCTCACATGTGGGGGGAGTCCTGCAGGGATCCTTGGGTGAGGGATCTCATTTCACATGGTTATCACCTGGAATTTCAAAAGGTTCCACCTCATAGATTCTTCAGGTCAGGCTTACCAGTTTCACCTGTAGCAAGAGTTACATTACAAGAGGCCATACAAAAACTTCTTTCAACAGAAGTCATTGTTCCAGACCCCCCTCAGCTACAAGCAAGAGGTTTCTCCTCGAGTCTTTTCGTGATTCCCAAACCGGACAGTTTGGTCTGTCCGATATTAAACCTCAAGAATTTGAACCCTTATTTGCGGAATTCAAATTCAAGATGGAATCAGTAAAGGCAGTAATATCCTACCTGGAGGTGGGGGAATTTCTGGTCTCCATGGATATCAAAGATGCGTATCTGCATATTCCAATATGGCCTCCTCATCAAGCATCCCTACGCTTTGCTGCACTGGACCAACACTACCAGTTTCAGGCTCTACCCTTTGGCCTGTCAACAGAGCAAAGAGTATTCATGAAAGTCATGGCAGAAATAATGTTTCAATTACGCATGTGGGAGTCAACATAGTCCCATATCTGGGTGATCTCCTAATAAAGGCAATGTCCAGGGAGCAGCTGTTACACAGCATCAATTTGATGACTCAGCTGCTTATGGATCACGGGTGGATGCTGAATTTACATAAATCCCACCTAAAGCCTTCACAGAGGATCCAGTTTCTAGGTATGATCCTGGATATGGTACTACAGATGGTGTTGCTTCTAATGGACAAGGCCTTGACCATTCAGGTCATGGTCCGCTCTGTGTTGAGACCACAAAAAATGTTGATTCATCTCTGCATTCATTTGTTTGGCAAGATGGTGGCCTCCTAAGAGGTGATACAATACGACAGGTTTCATGCCTTGCTATTCCAATTGGATCTGTTGGACAAGTGGTCAGGGTATCACCTATCCATGCACCGATGTATAACACTATCTCTGAGAGCAAGGATTGCCTTGCTATGGTGGCTGCAGATTCCACATCTGATGGAAGGTCGGAGTTTCAATGTCCAGCCTTGGACTTTACTAACAACGAATGCCAGCCTCCGGGGCTGGGGCGCAGTGACCCAGGGGGTCCAGTTCCAGGGGAAGTGGTAAAGCCAGAAAGTGAAACTTCTGATCAACATTCTGGAACTCAGAGTGATTTACAATGCGCTTCTTCAGGCCTTCCCTCTTCTGCAGAATCAGGCCATCCAAGTACAGTCGGACAACGCCATGGCGGTTACTTACATAAACCGACATGGAGGAACAAGAAGTAGGGCTGCAATGTGAGAGGTAACAAAGATACTCCTCTGGGTGGAGTCAAACACAAGAGTGATATCGGGCATATTCATTCCAGGAGTGGACAATTGGGAATTGGACTTCCTCAGCAGGCACAACCTCCATCCGGGGTAATGGGGCCTTCACCCCCAGGTGTTTCAACAGCTGATTCACAGGTAGTGTTGCCCACAAATAGACCTGATGGCATCCCACCTCAACAAGAAACTCAGTCGTTACTGCTCCAGAACGAGAGATCTGCAGGTGACGGCAGTGGATGCTCTGACTGCTCCGTGGACTTACCGTTATGTGCATCTGTTTCCTCCAATCTCTCTCATCCCAAGAGTACTAAAAAGGCTAAAAAAGGAAAGAGTTCAGGTGATTCTGATCACCCCAGATTGGCCTCGAAGAGCCTGGTATGCGGATCTCCTGGCATTGTCTCTGGAGGATCCATGGCCGCTACCGTTGATCAAGTATCTTCTTCGACAAGGACCATTCGTCTATCCAGACTTACAGCGGCTACGTTTCATAGCTTGGAAGTTGAGAGGGAGATTTTGAAAGGAAAGGATCTCCATTCCACGGTGGTGTCCACCATGAGGCAGTCTCATAAGGGGGTCATGTCTAAACATTACCACCATATCTGGAAGAAATATGTCTCGTGGTGTGAGGGAAAAAGTTACCCACCTGTGGAGTACAGCCTTAGCCGGTTTCTACTTTTCCTGTAAGCAGGAGAGGATTTGGGCCTATGTTTGGGCTCTATCAATGTTCAGATTTCGGCTCTCTCCATTTTCTTCCAGAAACAATTGGCATTGTTGCCAGAGGTGCACACCTTTTTGAAAGGAGTTTTCCACATACAGCCACCTTTTGTTCCTCCCACAGCTCCGTGGGTTTTCAATGTAGTTTTGGCTTTTCTCCAATCGGACTGGTTTGAGCCTTTGAATAAGGTGGACTTGAAATATCTGACATGGAAGACTGTCATGTTGCTAGCATTAGCTTTCGCCAGACGTGTTTCAGAATTGGGGGCCTTATCCTATAAGAGCCCGTATCTCATTTTTCATGAGAATAGGGCTGAGCTTAGAACTTGGCAGCAGTTTTTACCAAAGGTGGTGTCGTCTTTCCATGTAAATCAACCTATTGTGGTTCCAGTTGCCCCGCGGTCCTTGGACGTGGTGAGGGCGTTGAGAGTTTATGTTAACATGACTGCTCATCATAGGAAATCTGACTCGCTGTTTGTCCTGTATGATGCAACCAAAATTGTTTGGCCTGCTTCTAAGCAGTCCATTGCTCTTTGGCTCAAGTTGACCATCCAGCAAGCTTACTCTTAAGCTGCACTGCTGCTGCCAACTTCTATTCAGGTCCACTCCACAAGGTCGGTGGGCTCTTCCTGGGTGTCTGCACGGGTGTCTAGTCCTTACAGTTGTGCCGAGCGGCTACATGGTCTGGTTCGAATACATTTGTAAAATTTTATCAGTTTGATACCTTGGCCAGGGATGGCCTAAACTTTGGCCATGCAGTTTTGCAGGGGTTTCAGCACTCTCCCACCTGTTCTGGGAGCTTTGGGACTTACCCACAATACTAAGTACCTTCCCCAATATCCACTAGGACGTTAGAGAAAATAGGAATTTGATACTTACTGGTAATTCCTTTTCTCGTAGTCCATAGTGGAAACTGGGTGCCCACCTCAGTGCTTCGTCCCTGCCTACTGTTATGAGTAATTTGGTTGAGACTGCAATGCAGTCCCTATTTAGAATTTGGTTAGCATTGCTATCCTGATTATGTAATATCATTGCTTTCATTGTTGTAGTTAGCTATGCTGTTATGCATATTGGCCCTCATTCCGAGTTGATCGGTCGCAAGGCGAATTTAGCAGAGTTACACACGCTAAGCCGCCGCCTACTGGGAGTGAATCTTAGCTTCTTAAAATTGCGACCGATGTATTCGCAATATTGCGATTACTAACTACTTAGCAGTTTCAGAGTAGCTCCAGACTTACTCTGCCTGTGCGATCAGTTCAGTGCTTGTCGTTCCTGGTTGACGTCACAAACACACCCAGCGTTCGCCCAGGCACTCCCACCGTTTCCCCGGCCACTCCTGCGTTTTTTCCGGAAACGGTAGCGTTTTCAGCCACACGCCCCTGAAACGCCGTGTTTCCGCCCAGTAACACCCATTTCCTGTCAATCACATTACGATCGCCGGAGCGAAGAAAAAGCCGTGAGTAAAAATACTTTCTTCATAGTAAAGTTACTTGGCGCAGTCGCAGTGCGAACATTGCGCATGCGTACTAAGCGAATTTTCACTGCGATGCGATGAAAAATACTGAGCGAACAACTCGGAATGAGGGCCATTGTTACTATTATTGTTATCATGTTGTTGTGTGTTGATGCGTTACCACACCTATGATTCATATATCCTTCCCTTGAAGTATGTCTGTCTCCTAGGGCACAGTTTTCCTAGGCTGGGTCTAGGGAGGGGCGTAGAGGGAGGAGCCAGCACACACTAAAGATCTCTTAAAGTGCCAGTGGATCCTGTGTACCGCTCTATACCCCAGAAGTTCTAAGTACCTTCCCCAGTATCCACTACAGTCTACGAGTAAAGGAATTACGGGTAGTTATTAAATTCCTATTATTTGGACAAAGACACAATTTTCACAATTTTGGCTCTGTAAGCCACCACAATTGATTTGAAATTAAACAACTGAAATGCAATTGAAGTGCACACTTTCTGCTTTAATTCAAGGGGTTGAACAAAAATATTGTATGAAACATTCAGGAATTGCAACTATTTTTATTTACAGTCCCCAGTTTTCAGGGGATTAAAAGTAATTGTACAAATTAACACAATCATAAATGACTGTCACGGCCACTGGCATATTTATAATGGGTGCAGTGTGTGAACTAGGGAGGGCCCACACCGCACACGCTGTACCCCTTTTTTGAATACTCACCCACCCTCCCCAGAGTCCTGTTCCGATGTCAGCAGCACTGTTAAGTCACCAAGAAAATGGTGCAGCAGGCATTTTCACAGAGTTCTGCGCATGTGCAGTAGAGTTTGAGCTCTCAGCGCTGCAGGCAGTGAGGAGGTGGTCCAAATGGAGGAGACTGCACACAGGCCTCCTCTCTTAAATGCTCCTGGTCATGGCTCAGGATAATACTCCCAAAACTTGGCCTTCTTTCTTACCTGATTGGTCGCTGGTCAGACACCAGCACATTGTAACAGCCTGAAGGTGCTGGAGTCGTATGGCGGCGATCGCTTCTGCAGACAGTTCCAGAGGTTTCGTGGATGCCGAACTGGGGTGCACAGATTCCAGGATTGCCTCGCATGGTATACATGTATGTGCAGAGTGGTGACAAGGGTGTGAATGCTATAAGTTAGTTGGCAGGTGAGCTTTAAACCAGGTAGCACATTATCAGTTTGACTTTGATGTGATACTGTAGCAGTTGCCAAGTTCTCAAAAATCTGGGTGATAGAGTAGAACTTGCAGTGAGATACAGTAGGGTTCCTCAATTTTGGACAATTTTGGCCCTTGATGTTGGGTTGCAAGCTTAAATTCATTGATCAATCCATGAACCAAAACATCATTTATTTATATATTTATGTATTAAGATAAGTGAGCTTACAATCATGAGTGTTGGGCTCTCTGGTCTTTATTTATCTAAGCAATGTGGTTTTATATATAATAATAATAATAATAATAATTATACTAATAATTTTATTTATATAGCGCTCTTTATCCAACAGGACTCAAGGCGCTTTACAGACATTAAAAACAATGCACATAGTACAGAGGATTTGAGAAATACAGCAATAGATCAGCCACACAGACATAAAAGAAAACCTTAAGCACACAGAAAGCATAATGCATGATTGGTCTAGGCATTTTGGGTAATAACTTCCAAGGGTTGTGTATTCCACCCTCACAAGGTACCAGGTGCGGCAGCCATCTTGGCGCACAGCGAAGGATTACCCAGGGTGGAATAGTCTACCCCTAGAAGAGATTACACAAAATGGGGGTGATTTCAGAGTCCTACAGTTCAGAGTAGGGTTCCAACAAAACCACCTGGTCCATGTAATTTTCATCCCATCCACAAGCGTACCAGATGAGGCAGCCATGTTGGGCGCACTTCGAAGGTTACACTGTGGGAGGTAAGCCATACAAGGGCCCAGTACATATATGGGAAAACTGACACTTATGTAGTAGTATGATGTACCCTGTATGTAGGGCGCAATGGCAAGCTGTGCAATCAGTGGAGGTAAACATTACAGGAAAAGCACACAGTTGGGTGGGAGAGAAGGGGAAAAAAAGGGTGGGGGGAGGGGGAATAAACAATAGCAGATAACCAGTGGCAGAAGGAAAATTGGGATAACATTATTTTGATAAGATCATAGTATTGGTGAGTTTGAGAATGTGGGGGACACACTCGGGACCAATGTCAGCAGGAGATGTCCCTGATGAGCCTGGTCCTGGTTCTCTCCCCCCACAGTTCCCTGCTCATCTTGAAGGTTAGGCCCAGGGGCAGACTTGATGTTCTCAGCCAGAGAGGTGGCAAGCCTGGTCCTGGAGATCTCATGGTAGAGGTGAGGAGAGGCCACATAATGATCCTGAGTTTTGTGGTTGTAAGTAGAGATGAGCGGGTTCGGTTCGTCGAGATCCGTACCCCCCCCTCGAACTTCACCTATTTTACACAGGTCCGAGGCAGCCTCGGTTCTTTCCACCTTGCTCGGTTAACATGAACGCAGCCGAATGTCATCATCCCGCTGTCAGATTCTCGCGAGAATCGTATTCTATATAAAGAGCCGCGCGTCGCCGCCATTTTCACTCGTGCATTGGAGATTGAACGTAGAGGACGTGGCTACGTTCTCTCCCTGAAAAGCTCCATATCTGTGCTCAGTGTGCTGAAAATATCTCTGCTCAGTGTGCTGCAAATATCTGTGCTCAGTGTGCTGCAAATATCTACGTTCTCTGCCTGAAAAGCTCCATATCTGTGCTCAGTGTGCTGCAAATATCTGTGCTCAGTGTGCTGCATTTTGGTGACCAACATTATATTGGCCCTGATTCCGAGTTGTTCGCTCGCTAGCTGCTTTTAGCAGCATTGCAAATGCTAGGCCGCCGCTCTCTGGGAGTGTATCTTAGCAGAATAGTGAACGAAAGAGTAGCAGAACTGCTACTAAATATTTTCTTGCAGTTTCTGAGTAGCCCCAGACCTACTCCTAGATTGCGATCAGCTCGGTCCGTTTAGTTCCTGGTTTGACGTCACAAACACGCCCTGCGTTCGGCCAGCCACTCCCCTGTTTCTCCAGACACTCCCGCGTTTTTACCTGGCACGCCTGGGTTTTTTAGCACACTCTCGGAAAACGCTCAGTTACCACCCAGAAATGCCCCTATCCTGTCAATCATTCACCGATCAGCAGTGCGACTGAAAAGCGCTGCACGAACACCAGCAAATCTACTAAGTTTTGTCTAAAATAACTTAGCGCATGCAAATTTAGCAACAAATCGCAGCATAGCAAAAATCGGCAACGAGCGAACAACTCGGAATGACCACCATAGTTGTACAGTACAGTAGGCCATTGCTGTATCTTGCAGCTCTGTGTCACTGCAAGTATCCATTCCATATCTGTGCTGCATTTTTGTGAGCAGTATATATAGTATTACAGTGCAGCATTTTGGTGACCAACAGTATATAGTTGTACAGTACAGTAGGCCATTGCTGTATCTTGCAGCTCTGTGTCACTGCAAGTATCCATTCCATATCTGTGCTGCATTTTTGTGAGCAGTATATATAGTATTACAGTGCAGCATTTTGGTGACCAACAGTATATAGTTGTACAGTACAGTAGGCCATTGCTGTATCTTGCAGCTCCGTGTCACTGCAAGTATTCATTCCATATCTGTGCTGCTTTTTTAAGAGCAGTATATATAGTATTACAGTGCAGCATTTTGGTGACCAACAGTATATAGTTGTACACAGTGCTGTAACTAGGCATTTTAGCGCTGTGTGCAAGAAACGACAGTCGCGCCCCCCCCATGTAAGATAGGGGCAGTGCGCGGCGTAGGCGCGTGAAAAATATATAGGGGCATGGCTTCATGGGGAAGGGGCGTGGCCACAAAATAATAGCAATTCATACTACGGTGCACAGTAGTCTACATTATTCAAATTACGCTGCACAGTAGCGCCACTACACCAGGTAGAGCCCCTTTTATACATTACAGCAGACAACGTCCCCCTTTTTACACATTACAGCAGACAGTCTCCCTTTTAACACATTGCGGCAGCCAGTCCCCCTTTTTACACATTACAGCAGACAGCGTCCCCTTTTTTAACATTACGGCAGACAGCGTCGTCTTTTTACACATTACAGCAGACAGCGTCCCCGTTTTTACACATTACGGCAGACGGTGTCCCCCTTTATGTTGTTTAATGCACAAAGTTATAAAAAATATTGTCTAAAATTACCTTCAGGCTGTGTGTATAAGGTGTATATGTAACATAAATGCATTCTGTGCTTATATTTAGGTCCCATCACCATGATATCTCATTATGGTATGCAATTATTCCAAAATACGGAAAAATCCAATATCCAAAATACCTCAGGTCCCAAGCATTTTGGATAAGGGATACTCAACCTGTATATATATATATATATATATATATATATATATAATATATATAAATTCAAGTTTGCGCAGACAATCATATGAATCACATTATAGAGTCCCAGACAATATATATACATGGTTGATTCACATTTTTATGACCACCTCCTACATTTGATGTCGGCATCGTGTAGCCCATGTAGTAACGTCATGTGTCGTGCACCGGCATGGTGGGTAAATAAGGTGTGCGATAGGCCGTCTGCACACATATCACTTGTTGCTGTAATGGTAAAAGTGGTGATTTATCCGAGTTGCAAAAAGGGATGATTATCGACTTTCAGGCCAATGGTGGAGTATTTCTAAAACAGCGTTGCTTGTGAACTGTTCACGTGCTACTTTGGTGAAGGTGTATCATGACTGGACAGTTGGCACCCTTGTTAATTCACTGACGTGGATACTTCGGAGCACCACATGCCATTGATGTGAGAGGCTAATGTTGGCTATGAAGATGCGTGAGGGCAGACCGGCAAACTACAGTGGAGCAGATCGCCATCAAAATGTACATGTGCCAACCAACAGCACCTTATTGAGTCACTCCCAGCCCATCTAGCTGCTGTCCGTGCTGCACATGGTGGTTTCTCTGACTATTAGCTGGTGGTCATAATAATGTGACTCGGCCGTGTATAAAATTATAAATATGTATATGTCAATTTTATAACAAGTCTCTAAGATTGAGCAGTACACACCCTCTGCAATCCTGTGCATATACTGTAGGTATTGCGTTCACAATCTCCCTGAAATGCTTTTTCAAAATTAGACATTTATGTAGGCATCCATATTATGCAGCTCACACACACATTTTTTATGTTTCAATCTTAACCTATATATTTTTAGTTTGACAGTAGTTTACCGGCTGTATTTTTACTAATAATATGAAAGCTGTTACTAGTGTATGGCAGTGACCTGGGTTATATATTTTTGTGTTTGTGCTTTTCTTGTCATTTTCAATCTTCCACATGTGTGTAAAGTTGTATTACAGGCATACAGTATATAATATTAGCTCTGTCTCAAAATGGATTCCCTTTACAAGTACAGGAACTATTTTCTTGACAATCATTCTACTTATGTATAAAAGCATGATCGAGCAGATCAGCTGCGCCTTCGGACTTCTGCTGCAGTCTGTGAAAGCTCTAACTCATGGGGGCCAGAGCTGAGAACCTTCCCTGTCACAGTTACATGTGTTATATACAAGGGCATAGCTTCCATAGGTGCAGGCAGTGCAGCTGCTATGGGGCACAGAGCTGAGAAATGGCCTAACTTCCCTGTCACAGTTACATGTGCTATATACATTTTTGACCACTGGGTGATATGCAGGTGCCCTTACAAACTTTTACCTTGGGGTCTACAATACAGTATATCTAGGTATGCCTCTGGACCTGCTCATTGTAATGTGGTATAAAATAAACTGGAGGTCATTATGTTATACAATATGGACTAGGGGTACCATAGTGTGGCATAATATTAACTGGGGACACTTTATATCATACATACTGTGTCCCCATAATTGGGAGTACTGTGTAATTAAATGTGCACTGGCAGCCCTACAGTGTGACATAACCTGAACTACAGTAGGACACTACTATGTTTGATAATATAAACTAGGGCACTACTATGGGGCATAACATTAACTAGGGCATTTCTATGGTTCAGAAAATGAACTATAGCACTATTATGGGGCATAAAATGAACAACTGCTACGGAGGGATGTCCCTCTAGTAGCAATTGGACAGGGGCCCCTTCAAAATGTTGCTATGGGGCCTATAAAGTTCTGGCTATGCCCCTGGGCCCATTGTCACATCCACAATAGTTTTTTTTTTTTACTATTTCTAAAACTGGAGTTCATTCATAGTGGACTATTCAGTAAGGTAAATGGGCCTGCACATACAGTATGTAAACAGTAATGTCCACATGATTTCAGTAATGGGCCCATTCACCACTAGTGTCCTGATGTTTCTCCAGAATATTCATAAAGCTCTGAATATTGTAAGTTTTATTGACCTGTAACCATCATTAGATAGGGTTAGTTCCTGATATTCAGCTCTTTCATAATGGGCCTAATTCTGAGTTGATTGCAGCATCAAGGGGGTCATTCCGAGTTGTTCGCTCGCAAGCGGATTTTAGCAGATTTGCTCATGCTAAGCCGCCGCCTACTGGGAGTGAATCGTAGCATCTTAAAATTGCGAACGATGTATTCGCAATATTGCGATTACACACCTCGTAGCAGTTTCTGAGTAGCTCCAGACTTACTCGGCATCTGCGATCATTTCAGTGCTTGTCGTTCCTGGTTTGACGTCACAAACACACCCAGCGTTCGCCCAGACACTCCCCCGTTTCTCCGGCCACTCCTGCGTTTTTTCCGGAAACGGTAGCGTTTTTTCCCACACGCCCATAAAACGGCCAGTTTTCGCCCAGTAACACCCATTTCCTGTCAATCACATTACGATCGCCAGAACGATGAAAAAGCCGTGAGTAAAAATCCTAACTGCATAGCAAATTTACTTGGCGCAGTCGCAGTGCGGACATTGCGCATGCGCATTAAGCGGAAAAACGCTGCGATGCGAAGATTTTTACCGAGCGAACAACTCGGAATGACCCCCCAAGTTTGTTAGCAGTTGGGAAAAACCATGTGCACTGCAGGGGGGGGGGGGACAGATATAACATGTGCAGAGAGAGTTAGATTTGGGTGTGGCGTGTTAAAACTGAAATCTAAATTGCAGTGTATAAATAAAGTAGACCGTATTTACCCTGCACAGAAACAAAATAACCCACCCAAATCTAACTCTCTCTGCAGATGTTATATCTGCCCCCCCCCCTGCAGTGCACATGGTTTTGCCCAATTGCTAACAAACTTGCTGCTGCGATCAACTCGGAATTACCCCCAATGGAAGGAGTTCCAGGGTGCAGAGATCCATTCAGATCCTCCTGCATCCACTTGCCTCCTCTGTGTACACGCATGAACTCAGTGCTCACACATGCACTTAGGGCCTAATTCAGACATGATCACAGCAGCAAAATTGTTCTCTAATGGGCAAAACCATGTGCACTGCAGGTGGGGCAAAATATAACATGTGCAGAGAGAGTTAGATTTGGACTTAGCAATACTGAATTGCACTGATGCTTTGGTATTTATTATTATTATTATTATTATTACTATTATTATCCTTTATTTATATGACGCCACAATAGTTCCGCAGTGTATACAAGGGTGTCCATGGCCGCAATTCGCAGTAAGTTATATACCTAATTACAATATATACAAACTCCTAGCGCTTGTAAATTCAATCGTTCTGCTCGTTTTTTATGATATGATTATAGCTGCTCCCAAAATTGGTACTGCTGGAATACCAAACAAAAATTAACATATAAAAAAGGATATAATAATATCAGGAAGCGCTATAATCAATAAACATTTATTATATTTAAAAATCGATAATATACAATTCATATATCAGAAATGTAGACATATGTTAATAAAATAAAATAAAATGAATATCTCATCTGTGTCTCTATGAATATATTCGTCCGTTTGATGGTAATTCAAAACTATTAATATTGATTACGGAGTCTTGGTATAATTAGCTCTTATTGCACTTATCTCCTTATATTATGTCAGTCTGCTGGCAACACGAGGATATAGTGGCAGGCACGCCAACATGCAGTGTTTCCTCCGTGAGTTAATTGTAGGCACAATTGAAGGAACAGATGGAGGGAGGACGCCGATCTGATGGGATCCCGGCGCTATGCTGCACCTCCGTCTGTCCTCAGCTGACAGTTTCCAAATAGCAAATTATGCAGATTCAAGGAGGATACCTCTTACCGGACTTGAACGTGACATGTATGCCGTAGATTGTTTAAACAGCAAAGCTCCCGTGTCAGTCGCGGCTTGATGTTGTCCGTGGAGGTATCGTGCAGTAATAGGGAGAAGTCAGACTTGAGCGTGTCGCATATACCGTCGCGATGTTTAACCGCAGACTCCCGGCTTGGATGTGTAGCCGTAGAGACACTATCGATGAATGGGTCTGTGTAAAAAGTCCTTACGCGTTTCTCCGCCCCTTTCTCACGGCGGTTTCGTCAGAGGATGTACTCTCAGCCATTCTGGCTTTCTATTTAAACCCATATGCACCAATCATGAATCTTTAATTAGTGCAAACACCTGCGGTTTTAACCACACTTAAGAAAAATCATATGTCTATCTTCATTACACATAACGATTTAAAAATACAAAGAGAACATTAAAAAATTCTTTGTATATATTTTAAACAAACGAGCAGAACTGATGAATTATAAATAATAAATCTAATAACACAGTATATTATAATAATACAATTTATATACATGCATTAGATGATTAATTAGCAATAGAAGCACATAGAATCATCAATAGGATTCATAGCATAATGGTTAGAGAATCCAATTACCACCCCTCAAGGCCTAGGATCGAATCCAAGCATGGTGTTACACATAGAAAATATATATATCTCCCTCATGAGAAAATAGAACTAAAATAGAAGCCATATTTTGCTCCTTCACTCAATTATATCTAAAATTGTTATTAAAAAACAACTTATGTATTTTACTAATATCTGTGTATTTCTAGTATCCTATTGAAAGAAAACCAGTTATCTATAGGGTATAACAACTGTTACATATATAAAGTTTGAATCAATCTTAGTAGAAAAATATATATATATATATTTCTATTTTTATTTTTATATATAGCACCAATGAAATAATGTTATTCATAACGAACAATAATTCATATTATAAATAATGGGAGTCAAATAATTAGAACATTTTTATCTGATGTTATTTAGTTCTATATTTTCATTGAGCCCGTCAGGGACCAATGTGTCCAAGGTGAAGATCCAGAATGCCTCTCTGGTACAGAGTCGGCCATATCTATCTCCTCCTCTCGGGGTCGGAGCAATTGATTCAATTCCTTGTACTTTAATAACGCTGACATTCCCCTCATGGACTTGTAGAACATGCCTTGATACACTGTGACTAATGTTCCAAATAATAATATTTCTTCTATGTTCTAAAAATCGTGTATTCAGGCTGCGTGTGGTCCTGCCTACATATTGCATTCCACATACACAACTTAGAAGGTAGATAATATACACATTTTGACAATTAATAAATGATTCTATCTTAAAACTTTTTCCAGTTCTAAAGGATTGAAAAGAGGTACTTCTATGGCAAATAAAGTTACAAGATATGCATCTAATTTTGCCACATCTAAAATTCCCATTAGTTGTAGAGAGCCAGGAGGTTTTATTTAAAGAATCAGTTTTTTCTTGTGAATCTCGAAAAAAACTAGGTGACAAATGATTTTTCAGATTTTTAGCCTTTTGGAAAACTATTCTCGGATTATCCCCTAGACATGGTTTCAATATTTTATCAAGCTTTAATATTTCAAAGTTTTTATTAAGTATTGTCTTTATCTCAGTAGCACATACATTATATTTACTAATAAATGGAAGTATTTCATTATCCCTATTATTATCATGCTTAGAGTTATTACGCTTAGAATGTACAAGGAGTGATCATCTATCTCTTGATCCAACTTCCATCAATGATTTATTTAATATTGCATCCGGATACCCTTGATCTCGAAATGCTTCAGTTAATTCATTCGCTTGTTCAGCAAACATCTTCTCATCTGAACAGTTACGTTTTATTCTAAGGTATTGCCCCTTAGGTATATTCTTCTTCCAGTTTGGATGGTGGCAACTTCTATAATTAAGATAGTTGCCACAATCAACCTCCTTTCTATATGTACTTGTGGCTAATGTACTCTCATTGACAGTGAGGGCAATATCGAGGAAGTTAATGTGTGTAGGGTGACAAACGTGACTAAACTCTTAAGACCAAATGTATTGGAATTAAGATGTGACAGAAAAGAAGAAACCAGATCAGACCCATCCCAAATAATAAATAGATCGTCAATGTACCTGCCATAGAGCACCAGGTTCGTCACATAGGGTCCCTCCCAAATAAATTTTTTCTCGAAGAGACCCATATATAAGTTCGCAAAACTAGGGACGAACCTGGTGCCCATGGCAGTACCGTGCAATTGTAAGAAAAACTGTGAATTAAATAAAAAGTAATTGTGAGATAAAATAAATTGTATGGATTCCAAAATAAACTCACAGCGGTCCACGGTCAAATCATTATCCATTTCTAAGAAATAGCGGCATGCCTCAACTCCCTGTTGATGGGGTATATTGGTGTAAAGAGACTCAACATCACAGGTGAGGAGTACATATGATTGTCGCCATTCTATATCTTTGATCAAATTCAAGAAATGAGTAGTATCTCTCACATGAGATTTCAATTTACTCGCATGCGGTTGTAAATAAGAATCCTCAAAATAAGAAAGATTAGAAGTGAGGGAACCAACACCAGAAATTATAGGGCGACCCGGGGGTGCTGTTAAAGATTTGTGAATTTTAGGGAGGTGGTAATATGTGGGGATAACAGGATAGGCATTAAACAAAAAAAGAAATTCTTCTTTCGATATTGTCCCCACTGCCAATGCCGCAAGCAACATGGATTTGAATTCTTGTAGATAAAGAGCAGTGGGGTTGTGGGTAAGTTTTTTATAAAAAATTTTATCGTTTAATTGTCTATTAGCTTCTTCTAAATAGTTCTCTTTATCTTGAACCACTAACCCACCACCCTTATCCGCATTCTTTATGATAATTGAGGTATCCTTTTCCAAAGACTTCAATGCTCTACGTTCATTGATACTAAGGTTGTCCCTTTTGTGAGATTTATTATTAAGGTCACAAAGTTTACGTAGGTCCTCTAGAGTTGAAGAATAAAAGGCTTCAATATAAGCACTTCTGTGTTGAAGAGGATAAAAATCCGACTTCCTTCTAAATAGTCTATTGTCAGTATTCAATGATGTTTGATTATTCGAGATTTCAAAAATCTTAACTTCTTCTAGTTTGGATCTTAAGTATTCGTCATTATTTTCACTCTCTAATGATGACAGCATTTCAATGCCACTAAGATCTTCCCTATTTAGGACAATTGGGGTCCCTTCTATTTTATGTTTTTTAAGGGACTTGTTGGCAAAATATCTCTTTCGACATAAGTCCCTAGTAAACTTGTTTAAAGAAACAAACAAATCAAAAATTTCAGGGTTTTTAGTAGGTGCAAATTTTAGACCTTTAGCTAATACAGACTTTTCATGTTCAGTCAACAGTTTTTTTGATAGGTTATAAATTCCTCTTTGTCTCATTTTACTCTTAGATTTTTTGTGTTGTGTCCTAGTTCCTCCTCTACAGCCTCGGGTTCTTCTGATCTTACTCTTTTTGGTGAATTTGGGTTTAATACCTCGAATTGATTGGATTGTTCTCTGCTCTGATTCACCCCTAAAAAATGATGTCGCTGTTGATAGCCTCTAGCTGATCGATCTGATGTTCTGATCCCATCATTATTTTCAAATGGTCTTTTACTAATGTATTTGGGCCTGGCTTCTATTTGATCGTAGGGGTCCCTCCCATTTTTTTCAATATAGGTGTCTTGATATTGTGCTCTTTTGGCCCTTGATCGATCTTGATATGGGCTTACTCTTTTCTTAGGACTGAATTGGATTCTATCTCTGCTTGTATTATACTGATGAATATCTCTTCTTGAAGAAGAGTGGTCCCTATTTGTTTCAGAAGACCAATATGAATTTTTATTTCTATTTTTATTGTTAAAATTATTAGTATTCTTAGAATGAACAATATTTTTGTTTGTAGTGTTCCGATTATAAGTTCTTACCTGATCACTGGTATAATCTCTGTTGTCCCTCTCAAACTTTTTCTTTTTATTTATCAAAAGTGACTGTTCAAATTCATTAATCCTATTATTAAGCATTATATCTTTTTCTTTGAATCCTTTCTTATGTTCATAGTGTCTCAATTGTTCTTGTACTTTTTCAATCTCTTTAGATATTTTATTCACTTTTTCTTCTCTAAATTTAATCAAAAGTTTAATTAATGAGAATGAACAAGTATCTAATACATTATTCCACTGGTTCAATAATTCAGGATCATCTTTAAAAGAGCAGGATTTAAACACTCGTAGACCTCTGGGGATCATTTTACTCTCCAAATATCTACTTAGAGTTATTTGGTCCCACCAGTGTCGTGTTTCTGCTCTAAGTAAAGAGTCTAAATCTCTAAATAACTGGCCTATTTTTGATGTATCATCATCACACACCTGATTAGTATCTATAGGTGACTCGTTCTCTGTAACTAAAGCTTTCCTTCTAGTCAATCTATCCATAGTGCTTCTAAATGATGCCATATTAACACAAATTATATACTAGCAGCCTGGATACAACAACAATAAATAAAGACAATATATACAAACTCCTAGCGCTTGTAAATTCAATCGTTCTGCTCGTTTTTTATGATATGATTATAGCTGCTCCCAAAATTGGTACTGCTGGAATACCAAACAAAAATTAACATATAAAAAAGGATATAATAATATCAGGAAGCGCTATAATCAATAAACATTTATTATATTTAAAAATCAATAATATACAATTCATATATCAGAAATGTAGACATATGTTAATAAAATAAAATAAAATGAATATCCATGTTGCTTGCGGCATTGGCAGTGGGGACAATATCGAAAGAAGAATTAATTTTTTTGTTTAATGCCTATCCTGTTATCCCCACATATTACCACCTCCCTAAAATTCACAAATCTTTAACAGCACCCCCGGGTCGCCCTATAATTTCTGGTGTTGGTTCCCTCACTTCTAATCTTTCTTATTTTGTGGATTCTTATTTACAACCGCATGCGAGTAAATTGAAATCTCATGTGAGAGATACTACTCATTTCTTGAATTTGATCAAAGATATAGAATGGCGACAATCATATGTACTCCTCACCTGTGATGTTGAGTCTCTTTACACCAATATACCCCATCAACAGGGAGTTGAGGCATGCCGCTATTTCTTAGAAATGGATAATGATTTGACCGTGGACCGCTGTGAGTTTATTTTGGAATCCATAAAATTTATTTTATCTCACAATTACTTTTTATTTAATTCACAGTTTTTCTTACAATTGCACGGTACTGCCATGGGCACCAGGTTCGCCCCTAGTTTTGCGAACTTATATATGGGTCTCTTTGAGAAAAAATTTATTTGGGAGGGACCCTATGTGACGAACCTGGTGCTCTATGGCAGGTACATTGACGATCTATTTATTATTTGGGATGGGTCTGATCTGGTTTCTTCTTTTCTGTCACATCTTAATTCCAATACATTTGGTCTTAAGTTTAGTCACGTTTGTCACCCTACACACATTAACTTCCTCGATATTGCCCTCACTGTCAATGAGAGTACATTAGCCACAAGTACATATAGAAAGGAGGTTGATTGTGGCAACTATCTTAATTATAGAAGTTGCCACCATCCAAACTGGAAGAAGAATATACCTAAGGGGCAATACCTTAGAATAAAACGTAACTGTTCAGATGAGAAGATGTTTGCTGAACAAGCGAATGAATTAACTGAAGCATTTCGAGATCATGGGTATCCGGATGCAATATTAAATAAATCATTGATGGAAGTTGGATCAAGAGATAGAGGATCACTCCTTGTACATTCTAAGCGTAATAACTCTAAGCATGATAATAATAGGGATAATGAAATACTTCCATTTATTAGTAAATATAATGTATGTGCTACTGAGATAAAGACAATACTTAATAAAAACTTTGAAATATTAAAGCTTGATAAAATATTGAAACCATGTCTAGGGGATAATCCGAGAATAGTTTTCCAAAAGGCTAAAAATCTGAAAAATCATTTGTCACCTAGTTTTTTTCGAGATTCACAAGAAAAAACTGATTCTTTAAATAAAACCTCCTGGCTCTCTACAACTAATGGGAATTTTAGATGTGGCAAAATTAGATGCATATCTTGTAACTTTATTTGCCATAGAAGTACCTCTTTTCAATCCTTTAGAACTGGAAAAAGTTTTAAGATAGAATCATTTATTAATTGTCAAAATGTGTATATTATCTACCTTCTAAGTTGTGTATGTGGAATGCAATATGTAGGCAGGACCACACGCAGCCTGAATACACGATTTTTAGAACATAGAAGAAATATTATTATTTGGAACATTAGTCACAGTGTATCAAGGCATGTTCTACAAGTCCATGAGGGGAATGTCAGCGTTATTAAAGTACAAGGAATTGAATCAATTGCTCCGACCCCGAGAGGAGGAGATAGATATGGCCGACTCTGTACCAGAGAGGCATTCTGGATCTTCACCTTGGACACATTGGTCCCTGACGGGCTCAATGAAAATATAGAACTAAATAACATCAGATAAAAATGTTCTAATTATTTGACTACCATTATTTATAATATGAATTATTGTTCGTTATGAATAACATTATTTCATTGGTGCTATATATAAAAATAAAAATAGAAATATATATATATATATTTTTCTACTAAGATTGATTCAAACTTTATATATGTAACAGTTGTTATACCCTATAGATAACTGGTTTTCTTTCAATAGGATACTAGAAATACACAGATATTAGTAAAATACATAAGTTGTTTTTTAATAACAATTTTAGATATAATTGAGTGAAGGAGCAAAATATGGCTTCTATTTTAGTTCTATTTTCTCATGAGGGAGATATATATATTTTCTATGTGTAACACCATGCTTGGATTCGATCCTAGGCCTTGAGGGGTGGTAATTGGATTCTCTAACCATTATGCTATGAATCCAATTGATGATTCTATGTGCTTCTATTGCTAATTAATCATCTAATGCATGTATATAAATTGTATTATTATAATATACTGTGTTATTAGATTTATTATTTATAATTCATCAGTTCTGCTCGTTTGTTTAAAATATATACAAAGAATTTTTTAATGTTCTCTTTGTATTTTTAAATCGTTATGTGTAATGAAGATAGACATATGATTTTTCTTAAGTGTGGTTAAAACCGCAGGTGTTTGCACTAATTAAAGATTCATGATTGGTGCATATGGGTTTAAATAGAAAGCCAGAATGGCTGAGAGTACATCCTCTGACGAAACCGCCGTGAGAAAGGGGCGGAGAAACGCGTAAGGACTTTTTACACAGACCCATTCATCGATAGTGTCTCTACGGCTACACATCCAAGCCGGGAGTCTGCGGTTAAACATCGCGACGGTATATGCGACACGCTCAAGTCTGACTTCTCCCTATTACTGCACGATACCTCCACGGACAACATCAAGCCGCGACTGACACGGGAGCTTTGCTGTTTAAACAATCTACATACATGTCACGTTCAAGTCCGGTAAGAGGTATCCTCCTTGAATCTGCATAATTTGCTATTTGGAAACTGTCAGCTGAGGACAGACGGAGGTGCAGCATAGCGCCGGGATCCCATCAGATCGGCGTCCTCCCTCCATCTGTTCCTTCAATTGTGCCTACAATTAACTCACGGAGGAAACACTGCATGTTGGCGTGCCTGCCACTATATCCTCGTGTTGCCAGCAGACTGACATAATATAAGGAGATAAGTGCAATAAGAGCTAATTATACCAAGACTCCGTAATCAATATTAATAGTTTTGAATTACCATCAAACGGACGAATATATTCATAGAGACACAGATGAGATATTCATTTTATTTTATTTTATTAACATATGTCTACATTTCTGATATATGAATTGTATATTATCGATTTTTAAATATAATAAATGTTTATTGATTATAGCGCTTCCTGATATTATTATATCCTTTTTTATATATACCTAATTAATGGAGGAGGCTGATGGGGATTTATAATGAATAGGCCCCATAGCATTAGTGCTACTATTTCTATTAGTTGTAGTCAGTGATTAAAAATAGATTGTGCAAATTATGAAAAGTATAATGAAACATATCAACTCAATCAAATACATTTTAGTAGATAAAAATAAGTCTCATGAAGCTTGTGCAATTTAATATTTCTATAATGGAAAACTATGATTTCATTTTTATAAAAAAACAAAACAAATCCCCCTTGCAATTCTAGATGGAAAATAATTGATCTTTTCTCATTATTCTACAAGTGGCAGTCTACAATAGTGTAGAGATCACCAATTCATAAGACAGAAACAAACTAATCTGAAGCTTAAGAAACATAAAAATCTGTAAATGGATTTTTATAAGTAGAAAACAAGTGCTAATAAATAGGAAGGATTTTCATTGCCCAAATATAACCAAAGTGTGTAATAGTAGATAAAAAACTTGACTGAAACATTTGTAATTATTAGGTCACATTCACACAAATGGTTTTCACCCTAACATCTTTCATTTAATAATTAAGTAAATTGTTATTATAGATAAGCTGCAGGTCTACTTCTGCTGAATAATATAGCTGCATGGCATAAAAGCATGAAGAAGATACAGGCATGACTTTACATGCTGTAATGTTGAGATTTACAAAGGAAAACTGAACAAAAGACAAATTCCAGTGAAATAGCTTTAACCTGTAATTGCTGATATCAGCAACACACATTTTAAATTCACTTCATAAGGAAGTAATTGATTATGACATGAAGATTTCTTATTGCTGCGCTCGAATAAAAAAAGTGCAGCCAGAGGCAAAGTCACCGTACATAAGCCAAAATTGAGCCTCAAGAAGTAAAAGAAATAATTATTTTAATTTTCCTGGTTATTGATTAATATTTTTGTAGGCGTTGTAAAATGAATTAATATAAACTGTATATTGCATCTCTGGTTATTTGCATGTATTATTAGGCATAAGAGCATTGATTTAATTGGTTCTGCTGTGATAGAATACATAATATGGATATAATTTTTAAATAGTACCAAAAAGAGGCAGTGTTTTTATGACACACGTTGATAAGGTCTCTTTTGGAAGGTAAGACCCTGATGACTTTATATAATGTGATAGTATTGGAGATGTTAGGGACCCATGTTATGAAGTCACCTGGTTGCAGCACTTGAGCCCACATATTTGCGCAAATGTGTACTAAGCACTTCACTTATACTCCATGTTAATTGTGAGGGTTGATATAAATTATTTTTATCAGTAGTGCTCTTAGTGTGTATGAGTGTACATCATTATTTCTCTTCCTCCAGCATAGTAATAGAAGCCTCAGCATAACAGCGCCTCCTAATATCTCTATTAATAGGGTGTGCAATCCAGGCCACCCTCCTTTTCCTGAAGTTCGATACTGAATTTCAGATTTTGGATTGCAAAAATTACATGATTTTAGCTATTTTTTTTCCATTTTCAAGAGATCCAAATCCCAAGATTCGGATTTTAAATCTGAAATCCAAGCCACAACACTGAATGATGGCTTTACAAAACCAAAACACGATGATGAAATTATACCCAAAACCAAAACATGAGAGTCCACACACATCTCTAATTTTGAATTAGAATTTATAGTAATAGAAAAACAATGGAGTCAATTAATTCTTCTTTGTTGTATAGTTTTCAAGGAATAAAGCAGCAGTAAAAACAGAACATAAATGAAAGGGTAAAGTCTATGTGGAATGTTAAAGGCCACTTTCTACTGGAGAAATGTGAAGTTTGCTCCTAAATGAGGGACAGTGTTGAATGTGTCAGTCATCTTTACTATATATGAAAGATAAAAGAGGAGCAACATATTATTAGATGGATATATTGATCTAGATCACAATAGGTCCTACTAAAGATTACTATGATATCATGCCACTTCATTGTATTTTAGTTCTAATAGATATTGGCAGATAAAGCAGGATGAATTGAAAGGTTGTAAAGTAAGATGTTTTAGCTAAATAGAATAGGTTTACA
Source organism: Pseudophryne corroboree (assembly GCF_028390025.1). NCBI lineage: Eukaryota > Metazoa > Chordata > Amphibia > Anura > Myobatrachidae > Pseudophryne > Pseudophryne corroboree. Next base: position 326,910,058 of record NC_086445.1, on the reverse strand, counting down.
GTCTTTGTACTAACACTGCGATCCATTCTCCTAAGACAGCAGAACAACAGAATGTGTTATTTGATCTAGGTCTCAAATTCAGCCTACAGAAACACAGGGCGTCAATACACCTGAAATGTCAGTGCTATAAAAACTTCCTGTCTGCTTCTACAGGACATATACAAAGGCGGCCCTGTAATTACATCTGATCCTAATTTACACATGTAGCTATGTAATTAATACTTCCTCTGTGAAGCAAGGGATAATTTAAGCAGTGGGTTTCTAACTATAATTTGAGGAAAGTGATAGAACTTGTGTGCACATTTCTGAAACAGGGAAGCACTGTATGATTGCCTTTGATTACAGCATTAGTAATTGCGTGTTTAGAACACGCTTTGTGTAGTCAAGGGAAAATAATACATGGTTCCTTCCATACTTAAAGAAAGGCTATGGCTTGACTTGTCTAAACAGAGAATGAAACATTTTTAAGCAGAGCGGAATCAGGTTACTATAAATTAAATATTTTTTTAAGGAAAAGCACATTTTGATACACAATATTATTTATCAGCCAGCAATGTATAACATTGCAAATACACCTGAAAAGTGTGTTGAAGAAGTAAGCTGAAAAATGTATATCCAGATATAATAAGAATCTTAATATCCTATTTCATAGCTACATGTTGTTACATAATCAGTGAAAAAGAATCAGGTATCATTTCAACATTTTCATGCCAGATAAATAAAAAGTAAAATATCAGTATGACAGCTGTCAACACAAACTCGCAAGAAGGAAATATTCCTTAATGATCCTAGAAATGACAGTCTGAATAACTTCCTGAACTATTTCCCAATAAAGCATTTTCTTAATTATAGCAACAAATACCATTTCTGGTGAGCGTATGTGTGGCTGACAAGATGGAGGTCTTCAAAGTGAGAGGCCGATGTAGAGTTAGTAGAAAAATGGGCAGAAATGGCATCTTCTCTGCCTGGGTCCCATATGTGCAACATTTACACCAATGGCAAAAAAACAGCATACAGTATACATTGGGGGTCATTCTGATCTGATTGCATGCTGCCGTTCATCGCAGTGCATCGATCAGGTCAGAAGTGTGCATGCACCGGCGCCACAGTACACCGGTGCATGGCTGACATGCAGAAGCGGTCGCGGGGTGGGAGGGGGCAGCATGGCAGCGTTTGGCCGCTGTTTTGTGGGCACGTTCCGGCCAACGCAGGCGTGGCCAGACTGTGTGGGGGGCGGGCCGCAGCGGCTGCATGGTGTCACATGCAGCCGCTGTGACCCGGGAATTGATGAGCAGCTCCCCGCCAGCACGCAAAAGCTGCGCTGGCTGGGAGCTACTCATGAAGTACAAATGCATCGCCGCTGTGCAATGCTTTTGTACTTCTGCGGGGGAAGGGGGCAAACATGCGGGGCAGACTAGCCCTGTGCTGGGCATCCCCCCGCATGTCAGTGTGCCTGGTCGTAGCCCTGCAAAATTTTGCCGAGTACCGATCAGGTCTGAATTAGGCCACATTGTACATGGGTGTATTATGGTATGCCAGCGGCCGGGCTCCTGGCAACCAACATACCGGCGTCGGAATCCCGACCGCCGGCATACCGACAGCGTGGCGAGTGCAAATGAGCATACCTAGTGGTCTCGCTATGCTCGCCACGCTGTGGGCATAGTGGCGCGCTACACGCGCCACACTATTTATTCTCTCTCCAGGGGGGTCGTGGACCCCCAAGAGGGAGAAAAAGTGTCAGTATGCCAGCTGTTGGGATTCCGGCGCTGGTATACTGTGCGCCGGGATCCCAACAGCCGGCAAACTGAAGACCACCCTTGTACACATATGCATACCTTTTTAGAAATTTGGGAGGAGGGACACAGATGCACACCCGAAATTAGGTATGGGACGCAGCCTCCCAGAAGTGACAGATCGTGGTACATGCTCCCAATTGTTGCCGCTTTAGGGGGCATGCCAAGCGTTCTGTGAGCTCTTGGCATGCCCAGTGTCCCTCTCCCCAGGTGAATAGATGCTGTGCACATGTGCACAGCGTCTATTCAACCCTGCTCTGCCACAGGTGAGAGTGTCTCCCAACTGCACCCGCCACCCCCACAGTAGCAGGACATTGAGACCTGCAGCTGAACAGTGGGACAGTCCCAGAAAAATTGGACTGTCCCGCCAAAATCAGGACAGTTAGGAGGTATGCACATGTGTAGAATAGCACACACACAGCAAAAGCAGCACTGGAAGCAGATACAGTTTTCCTAAAGATGCATTTATATCTAAGCAAGGTCTAAGTGCACCCCTACAGAACAGGGGCAACATGGAACCGTTTTGTAGAACAGTCATGTTCGCTGTTCCTCAAAGCATCTGCATGTCAATCATGCTGCGGCCAAAGGGCAACAGCAAGAAAACTTGCAGGACAAGTTCTGCACATACTCATAATGGGCCCTGCACATGTACAGATGGCATTCATCGGATTTGCCTGCTTCTGTGATACACTACTGCATTTGAGGATGCAGCACTGGATCAATCTGCAGGACCATCAGTCATCTGAGTAACCTTCAGGTTGAGAATTGCAGCCATGGCAAGTAAATCTGTGTCAGTAGACACAGACACTGGCCTTGGCACTCCCACAAAATTTTGTGTAGTATGCAGCTTCCCCACATCGGACTTGTATACAAACCATGAGGCTTGTGTGCAAGTCTGAATCATGCCCTGTGACTGCTCACAGATATAGTATCTTGTGGCAACAGAGGTTAAACTGGAAAAGCTGCAGTCACCAGCATTGGTCCGGAGGTTTGAAAGGTTAGGTTGGGTATGAATACCCGGTGGTCAGAATCTCGACATCAGTATCCAATGCTAAGAATGCTTGTAGCTTCCAAATAAATAATTTGTATCCCTAACCCTAACCCAACTCTCCTGCAGCCTAACCTTAACCATCCCCTCCCACAGCCTAACCCTAACCCCCCCACTCAGCCTAACTCTAACCCCCTCTTTGCTGCCTTTGAACAACATATCCCCTTTATTATAATATGTTATGTTCATCATATTCACCTCTCTTCTTCTGTCTGTTCCCATCTTGACCATATACTCAATCTCTCACTCTCATCAGGCACTGTCCACTCTGCCTTCAAGCATGCACTTGTCACCGCTATTCTTAAAAATGCACTTGTCTAACCCTTGAGCCAACCACTCTCTCCAACTACTGACCCATCTCTCTCCTCCAAACTCCTGGATCGTATTATCTCCAACCAGCTCACTGTCTTTCTTTCCTCCCTCTAACTGCATGACCCATACCAGTCTGGTTTGTGTCCTCTCCACTGCAGTGAATCTGCCCTCATGAAAGTCTGCAATTACCTCTTTGCTGCTAAATCCACTACTCTTTGTTTATTCTCCTAGGCCTCTTTGCTGCATTTGACACTGTGGACCACCCTCACCTCCTGCAAATTATTTGCTCCCTTGGTCTACGTGATGCTGCCCTCTCCTGGCTGTCCTCCTACCTTTCTGACCATTCCTTCCCTGTCTCCTCTCATGACACCGCCTCTCCCCCACTTCCTCTTCTAGTAGGGGTCCGCCTCTCCTATTCTCTCTCTAAACATCATCAGAAGAGCTATTGGCATTAGCTCTTTTGACTTACAATATCTTCTTTATGCTGATGATGTTCAAACCTACCTTTCCTCCCCTGACCTCTCACCTACTCTCCTCACTCGTATCTTTAACTGTCTCTCTGCTATCTCTTCCTAGTTGTCCCAGTGTTTTCTTAAACTTATCATGTCTAAGACTGAGCTGATAATCTTCCCTCCCACATAACCTCACCTCCCACAATTTTATTATCCATTATTTGCACTACTATCTCCTCTAGCTGCCAAGTGCATTGTCTTGGAGTAATCCTTGACCCTCCCTCTCCTTCAAACCACACATTCAGTACCTGTCACAAACCTGCCATTTCCATATCAATAACATCTCCAGGATCAGACCCTTTCTCACACACACGACACTACTAGGGCACTCATCCACTCACTGGTCATCTCCAAATTAGACTACTGTAATCACCTCCTATCTGGCCTCCCTGACAAATCCCTTTCTCTACTCCAATCTATCCTCAATACTGCTACCCATCTCATCTTCTTCACCAAATGTACTACATCCACCTCCCCTCTCTTGCAGGACCTTCACTGGCTACCCATCCCATTCAGAATCCAATTCACGCTTTTCACACTCATCTTCAAAGCCTTCATCCACTCTTCTCCCACCACTTACATCTCTGACCTTATCTCTCTTTACACTCCCACCCATCCTCCTCGCTCTGCAGATGCACCCTACCTCTTCTGTCACGTGATTTCCTCCTCCCACACATACCTACAAGATTTTGCACCTCCTGCGCCCTATCCCTGTTAGTCTCTACTTCTCCCTGTCCAACTCTCCACCTCTCTACAAAACTTCAAACAGGCTCTTAAGACCCACTTCTTCACCAAATCCAGCCAACTTTCCTCATAACCCTCTTGTCTATGCTCACTGTCTACCACTTCTGTGTCATCACAGTCTGCTAGCCCTTCAACTTTTAGATTTCAAGCTCGCAAGAGCAAGGCCTTCTCCGCTCATGTGCCTTTCCTTCTGTTACTTACACTACCTTATACTCCATACTCCCTCTGATGGCATCTATATCCTGGTTTTCCGTACTTGTCCTATATTGTCTTGAACTGTTGCTGTGCTGTTTTCTTGTATTGCTCATTTGTTTATATACTCTGTAATGGGTGCTGTTGATTCCTTGTGGTGCCATATAAATATAGGATAATAATAATAATATTAAGTGATAAAATCTACTTTACAGACATTTGTCCAGGCATGTTAAAATCTCTAATTAATAAAAAAAATAGCTTATTTATTCTAAATATTTAATAAAGCAATAATTTGGTTAAATATCATTAATTATATCATGTATTTGTTATATTTTATATATCCTGAAAATTGCATTGGCTGCTTCCTTCAGAGTTGACTAATAAGACAAAATTCAAAAGATGATGCAGTAAAAAGTATATTGGAATTAATGGAGGGTTAGGGAAAAGTGGCACAGTTTTTAATGCCATGTACTGTATACAAATGCTAGTCATGTAGAAAATAAGCTTCCTGAACTGATTACAATACTACAAGGGATAGTTCAGATCTCATCAGTATTACTGGGTCATGGTACAATTACAACCATGACTAGACCACGTTTTTTCCCATTAGTACTTTGTCTAGAAAAGTCAGAGTAGAAAAAGACAAGTGGAATTGCTGTATGAGTAAAGAAAGAGGCAAAGACAACTTTAATACAGTGTACTGAAGATAGAATCAGGAGTATATAAGTAACTTTAAAATATGGTAAGAGAAAGAACATTTCATTGGTAAGCATATGAAAATGAAGACTTGGATAGTTAAGGAAATAATTGAGATTAATAATAAGAGAGGTAATAATTATAGGATACTTTAATAAGTCTGATATGAATTAGACTGCTACTTGCTAAAGTTATGAGGAGTAGAGATGTTTTGTATTGCTTTGGTGTGATTGTCTCTAAAAAGTAGTTAACAAACCACTTGTAAGGAAATATTTCTTGATTTAGTTTTACATGTGGGAATGTGAAGAACAGTGAAAATCAATGAATTTCATAAATTTTTTATGTAACTTTAAAGTAGCAACTTTTAAAAAAAATGCAATATTCATTTACAGTGAACAAAGACATTGCAAATCCATCCATGAGTTTACAATATTGTGTATAATGTGTGATAGTTATACAGTCAAATGTTAGTCACACCTGTTGCTTACATCATACATACAGTACAGCCTGATGAAAATGGAATTTCTCTTACATATTAAAATAGTGCAAATATTGTCATAGGACAATCAGCTTCCAAGCAGACTATTAAGGATATTCAATTTCAGTCGGAAGTTCCGACAAGGCAGAAAGATGGCACTTTTGGACGGAAATTTCCGACAAGTCGAAAAACACATGGATGAGCGGAATCATCCATGTGTTTTCGACCCCACCATCCATTTTTGACCATTCCTTTTTTGCCCATAAGAGAGGGCGGAAATGAATGGTCGGAATGGGAGGGGAAATGGGTGGAAATGGCCCGCTCTTGAATACTGAAGTGTTGGATTCTCTCCATCGGAGAGGATCTGACTGTAATTGAATATACCCCTATGATTGCCCTCATTTACCACTACCATAATCAGTGACTGGAGTACAAAGTGTTGGGATCATAGAGCCAACAACGGCACCAGCTGAGGAAGAAAACAAGAGAAGAAAAATGTTACAAATCAATATGGATCACTGGATTGCCTGATATCTCACGAATACAGTACCACAAGGTTTGCTTCACTGACTCATGAATTCTACAGTGTTGAGGTTGTAATGTAGCTTTCACAGGTTTAAAAAAAATTTAGAAAGGTGCATCTCCCTCTCCAGCGTGACCTCAATCCAATAATTGTTTTTAAAGACATGAAAAAGCTTCTTGAAATAACTGCATCGTAAAGGGTGTAGCATCAATCCAAGTCTGTAATATTGCCTTACAGGCCACAGCACTAATGATTATTAAAAGCCTCTTACAACTCTTTGTCACTTGCTGCCCTTCTGGCAGGATTACAAATATCTTCCAAACATCAGTGAATTGGTACATAGTACCAAGTGTTCCAGGGCATATTTCTTAACTTGCAAGTAGCAACATATTAAAAGCAAAGCCAACCTTTGAAACATGAAATGCCACAATATAAATTGCAGAAAATCAAATATTTTGACTGAAAATTTATAATTTTGATGAATTGCTGTTCATTACATTTCCCACATGGATGTAATATTCCTGTAAAGTCAGAAATGGGTGACACGAAATGTTACGATACATTATTGAATAGAAACAACAATGGAAGGGATATTATGGGGCCTGTTTATTATAGGTGTGGTGTCAGACACCAATACATTGGAGTAAAACAGTATTACTCTGGTGCCAGAACAGCTACTCTGAAATCCTGATGTCCCGCAAGTTCTACTACTTTCACTGCTAATTAGTAGTTGTGAAAGTTTACACTGCCAGGTTTCTCCCAGAAGTGTATCTGCGAGGGTTATAGGCAGTGGGTGACAGGAAGAGAGTGACAGGCAGTGGGTGGTAGGTAGATAGACACAGACAGTGGGTGGCAGTCAGATAGTGAGAGGCAGTGGGTGGAAAGAGGCAGTGGGTGACACCAGGGAGAGAGTGACAAGCAATGAGTGACGGAGAGAGGCAGTGGGTAACACCAGGTAGAGGGTGACAAGGAATAGGTGACAGAGAGAGGCAGTGGGTGAGTAATATATTACAATGTCTTTACCTGGGCCCAGAGCTGTAGCATGACTTGTCCTTTGATTTTATTCTGGGGATGGTCACGAGATTCTGACTTCAGATCCCCGGTGCCAGCAGCAATAACAGCATCAGTTGAGAGGATCAAAGGGGGAGGAGCTGGAAGGAGAGGAAATTGCAGCACCTACTCTCCTTCCGGCTGGACTGTAACTGTACACTTAGACAGCAGATCATTCTTGGGTGCTGAACTGCTCACTCTAGTCTGGGGGACTAGCAGCATAGAGCAGGGACCTATGGGTGAGCAGCGGCATATGAGTCAGTGTGATGCGTACACATATATAAAAGGGGAGGGAAATGGGCACACTTTTTAAAAAAGTTTAAATTTTTTAGACAAAATGGCTGTCATACACAAACACACACACACACACAACACACACACACATAAATATACATACTGCAGCTCATTGCCACTCCCCTAGAACATGACTGGTAGCTGAGGACAGACCACTCTGGCAGGAGTACTGTGTGAAAGCCCACGGCTCCAGGAGTTGGTCCCTGCACACAGCACTATGATGTCCCTAGCCCCCTGCAGTAGCAGCAGTATAGTGAAAGCAGGCAGATGCCGAGCCCCCTAGGACCACCAAGTCCCCACCGGCTCTATCAAAGGCCTGAGTCATGTAGGCAGCAACACAGTAGCTACTGCAATCTATTGGAAAAGTGACAGAAATTAGTCATCGTCACTGCCTCCCCCCCCTCCCCCCGATCTGCCATTGTCTCTTTGTAAGTCAGAACTCCTTTCAACTGGAAAGAGTAGGACTCCGCTACCTACTCCATATAAAGAAGATGTCAACAGGCTACATGCATTCAAGTTCCAAAAAAATTGAGTTTTTGTGGCTTGATGAAAAGATGGCTGTAACATTGGGACAGCAATGGTGACTGAGGGAGTCTAGGTGTTAAGCCTTGGAGAGCGATAATGTGGACAGAGATAATTTATCAACCAACCAGCTCATAACTGACATTTTTCAAACACAACCTTTAACATGGCAGTTAGTAGCTGATTAACTGGGTGTTTATCTCTCTTCAAGGCTTAGTACATAGACCCCAAGTTCTTTACATAAAATGGGCAAAAACTGTTGTTTTTGCATATATGACAGCCTGTTCACCTTGATAAAAATGTCCCTAAGGATCAAAAGAAGCAGGCATGGTGAATAGCCCTCCTTGGATGATATCTGGACAACTCCATGCGCAAAGATCTAACAAAATTAAGTGGTGGTCTGACTTTGTGATTGAGTTTATTTTTAGTTTAGAGACTTCTAATCTAATCTGAAAAACAAGATCAAGAGTGTGACAACTTTTATGTGTTGCAGAATGAATGACTTGTGTGAAGCCCAGATCATTCATTGCGCACAAGTGGTCTTTGCCAAGACGTGAGAGCGCATCATCAACCCATGCATTGAAATCCCCAAAGATGAGCCATCTTTGATGCTCCAGAACTAGTCTGAAATTTCTTGTAAAAATATATTTCCATCTTTAGGGGAGCGGTAAATGAGAAGTACTCTGAAACCTAATCCTGTCGAACTCTAGACAGCGATGCACTCAAATGAACAAGTAAGTTCCATATGGTGAACCCTAAGTTTAAGCACTTTTTTAAAGCAGATGGCCATCCCACCTCTCCTGTGGTTCAGCCTTCGATTGTGGATGACAGAATAGTTTGTTGGGATGGCAGCTTCCAAAATTATCACTTAGCCAAGTCTCTGTAATATAGGCTAAATCTGTAGTTTTGATAGGTTTGGCAATTGTACCAGTCTTTTTTCTTATAGATCTGGCATTACAAAAAATGGAGCTCATGGGGCAGAACAGAGGGCTTGCAGTTTTCTGAATGTTAAGTGAAGGGGCTCTGGGGATGGGGGTCACAAAGTAAGAATTTACAGTTCTTTTCTTCCAAGTGCAGGGACACCAAGCGCAGGGACAACTTTTGCGTAACACTTATTCCAGAACAAATTATTCAATTATTCCAGAACAAATCAGGTTTTAGACAGGTGTTTGAATCCATTCCTATAGTGTAGATGTGACAATCACAGTGTGAGATCCCTTTGAAGTGGATATTTCTTGTGGGGGTAATAATAAAATATGTCCTGAACAATAGCTTGGATCCTGCAATTTAATATGAACAGTGACCTTTCAGCAATTCAGAGACTGAATATACTGTATATTAGTTTATTAATGCAATAAAAATAAAACAGAGTTATTTGTAGCTCAGAGAACAAAGATGAATAATTTCTAAGGGAGGGGCTGGATGGAGTCAAAAATAGTTTGTTTTGCACAGAACTTTGAGACAAGCTGTCCTATACAGAGTAGATGTCAAACTGAAGGAGCCCTCCATAGAAAGAAACAGAGGTTTCAATCCAATGTGTATCTCAGTTCAGGAATGCAATCCATTGATTTAGGAGAGATGTCCGCAATTGGTAGTATAAGTTAAAGGTAAGTCCTTGGATAATTATGATGATTCAGAGGTCAGTACTTGGGCACCAGACCAATAAATAGATCAGGGTAGATCATTGGATATAGCTTAACTTGATTTTATCATGCCATTTGATATGAAATGCCATAATAAAGTAAGTAAAAATATTTGGACCTGACAAAGATAGTGGAATGGATTAAGGTTTGGCTAAAAAATAGTTGACAAAAATCCTGATTCATTAAGGATTGCTAATGCAAAGCTGCTCGCAGCAGCTTTGCATTTGCAGTCCTTAGCAATGCAAATGCAGGAGGAGGTGCATACCACCTCCTCCCTGCATTTGTGATGCGATCGCACATCAGATGAACATCACGACCATCGGTTGTGATGTTAATCTATGACGGCAGGCTGAGTAAGCATCAGTTTACTCAGCCTAACAGTCGCAGTGCGGCTTGTGGCATCAAGGTAACTTCATCTCGCTATGAAGTCCTTGGCCTCGCCAGTCCCGGAAAATGGGATCCCCTGCTGCTCCCAGAGAGACATTCGTATTTTAGAGAAGAGATTGCAGGATCCATTCTGCACATGTGCAGAACAGGTCCTGTGCATGTGCGGTTTCCCCACCATCGGGAAACTGCACATAGGATCACTTAAGCGATCCATATTGAATCATCCCCAAAGTGCTGCAGTCAACAATACCAAGGCAAACGGTCAGTATATCGCTAGAGGGTTATCCAGTGTTGGCAAACGATATGTCTATGAATGACATAGTTTACAGACGTATCCCATTTGCTGTGCAGTACAGCCGATGGCCGATATATCTTCAGATATATATGCATATCTGGCAGTGTGTACGGGCAGTCCACCAACCTCCCATACACTTGTTGCCGGGGCTGATGTTATAGCTGGCCAGGCATATTCAAATTCCCGCCCGGCTGTGATGCAAGACCTACATATTGAGTGACTGATTAGTAAGTGTATATTCTTATCTGGATCTGGTCCACCATCAAGTCTTGATGGTGTGTAACCAGCCAAGGGTCTTATATGAGAAATACTGTAAATGTAAACATTTTTGTTTTTTGAAAACAAAGATAAGATCTTGTTCAGTAGGAGTTAGGTAGATCATGATGCTTGACATCTGCTTATAGATGGAAACTTTACTGGAGGTATTATCTGAAAACTAGAGATGAGCGCCGGAAATTTTTCGGGTTTTGTGTTTTGGTTTTGGGTTCGGTTCCGCGGCCGTGTTTTGGGTTCGACCGCGTTTTGGCAAAACCTCACCGAATTTTTTTTGTCGGATTCGGGTGTGTTTTGGATTCGGGTGTTTTTTTCAAAAAACACTAAAAAACAGCTTAAATCATAGAATTTGGGGGTCATTTTGATCCCAAAGTATTATTAACCTCAAAAACCATAATTTACACTCATTTTCAGTCTATTCTGAATACCTCACACCTCACAATATTATTTTTAGTCCTAAAATTTGCACCTAGGTCGCTGGATGACTAAGCTAAGCGACCCTAGTGGCCGACACAAACACCGGGCCCATCTAGGAGTGTCACTGCAGTGTCACGCAGGATGTCCCTTCCAAAAAACCCTCCCCAAACAGCACATGACGCAAAGAAAAAAAGAGGCGCAATGAGGTAGCTGTGTGAGTAAGATAAGCGACCCTAGTGGCCGACACAAACACCGGGCCCATCTAGGAGTGTCACTGCAGTGTCACGCAGGATGTCCCTTCCAAAAAACCCTCCCCAAACAGCACATGACGCAAAGAAAAAAAGAGGCGCAATGAGGTAGCTGTGTGAGTAAGATAAGCGACCCTAGTGGCCGACACAAACACCGTGCCCATCTAGGAGTGGCACTGCAGTGTCACGCAGGATGGCCCTTCCAAAAAACCCTCCCCAAACAGCACATGACGCAAAGAAAAAAAGAGGCGCAATGAGGTAGCTGTGTGAGTAAGATAAGCGACCCTAGTGGCCGACACAAACACCGGGCCCATCTAGGAGTGGCACTGCAGTGTCACGCAGGATGGCCCTTCCAAAAAACCCTCCCCAAACAGCACATGACGCAAAGAAAAAAAGAGGCGCAATGAGGTAGCTGTGTGAGTAAGATAAGCGACCCTAGTGGCCGACACAAACACCGGGCCCATCTAGGAGTGGCACTGCAGTGTCACGCAGGATGGCCCTTCCAAAAAACATTCCACAAACAGCACATGACGCAAAGAAAAATTAAAGAAAAAAGAGGTGCAAGATGGAATTCTCCTTGGGCCCTCCCACCCACCCTTATGTTGTATAAACAGGACATGCACACTTTAACCAACCCATCATTTCAGTGACAGGGTCTGCCACACGACTGTGACTGAAATGACGGGTTGGTTTGGACCCCCACCAAAAAAGAAGCAATTAATCTCTCCTTGCACAAACTGGCTCTACAGAGGCAAGATGTCCACCTCATCATCATCCTCCGATATATCACCGTGTACATCCCCCTCCTCACAGATTATCAATTCGTCCCCACTGGAATCCACCATCTCAGCTCCCTGTGTACTTTGTGGAGGCAATTGCTGCTGGTCAATGTCTCCACGGAGGAATTGATTATAATTCATTTTAATGAACATCATCTTCTCCACATTTTCTGGATGTAACCTCGTACGCCGATTGCTGACAAGGTGAGCGGCAGCACTAAACACTCTTTCGGAGTACACACTTGTGGGAGGGCAACTTAGGTAGAATAAAGCCAGTTTGTGCAAGGGCCTCCAAATTGCCTCTTTTTCCTGCCAGTATAAGTACGGACTGTGTGACGTGCCTACTTGGATGCGGTCACTCATATAATCCTCCACCATTCTTTCAATGGTGAGAGAATCATATGCAGTGACAGTAGACGACATGTCCGTAATCGTTGTCAGGTCCTTCAGTCCGGACCAGATGTCAGCATCAGCAGTCGCTCCAGACTGCCCTGCATCACCGCCAGCGGGTGGGCTCGGAATTCTGAGCCTTTTCCTCGCACCCCCAGTTGCGGGAGAATGTGAAGGAGGAGATGTTGACAGGTCGCGTTCCGCTTGACTTGACAATTTTCTCACCAGCAGGTCTTTCAACCCCAGCAGACTTGTGTCTGCCGGAAAGAGAGATCCAAGGTAGGCTTTAAAACTAGGATCGAGCACGGTGGCCAAAATGTAGTGCTCTGATTTCAACAGATTGACCACCCGTGAATCCTTGTTAAGCGAATTAAGGGCTGCATCCACAAGTCCCACATGCCTAGCGGAATCGCTCCGTGTTAGCTCCTCCTTCAATGTCTCCAGCTTCTTCTGCAAAAGCCTGATGAGGGGAATGACCTGACTCAGGCTGGCAGTGTCTGAACTGACTTCACGTGTGGCAAGTTCAAAGGGCATCAGAACCTTGCACAACGTTGAAATCATTCTCCACTGCGCTTGAGACAGGTGCATTCCACCTCCTATATCGTGCTCAATTGTATAGGCTTGAATGGCCTTTTGCTGCTCCTCCAACCTCTGAAGCATATAGAGGGTTGAATTCCACCTCGTTACCACTTCTTGCTTCAGATGATGGCAGGGCAGGTTCAGTAGTTTTTGGTGGTGCTCCAGTCTTCTGTACATGGTGCCTGTACGCCGAAAGTGTCCCGCAATTTTTCTGGCCACCGACAGCATCTCTTGCACGCCCCTGTCGTTTTTTAAAAAATTCTGCACCACCAAATTCAAGGTATGTGCAAAACATGGGACGTGCTGGAATTTGCCCATATTTAATGCACACACAATATTGCTGGCGTTGTCCGATGCCACAAATCCACAGGAGAGTCCAATTGGGGAAAGCCATTCCGCGATGATCTTCCTCAGTTGCCGTAAGAGGTTTTCAGCTGTGTGCGTATTCTGGAAACCGGTGATACAAAGCGTAGCCTGCCTAGGAAAGAGTTGGCGTTTGCGAGATGCTGCTACTGGTGCCGCCGCTGCTGTTCTTGCGGCGGGAGTCCATACATCTACCCAGTGGGCTGTCACAGTCATATAGTCCTGACCCTGCCCTGCTCCACTTGTCCACATGTCCGTGGTTAAGTGGACATTGGGTACAGCTGCATTTTTTAGGACACTGGTGAGTCTTTTTCTGAGGTCTGTGTACATTTTCGGTATCGCCTGCCTAGAGAAGTGGAACCTAGATGGTATTTGGTAACGGGGGCACACTACCTCAAGAAATTGTGTAGTTCCCTGTGAACTAACGGCGGATACCGGACGCACGTCTAACACCAACATAGTTGTCAAGGCCTCAGTTATCCGCTTTGCAGCAGGATGACTGCTGTGATATTTCATCTTCCTCGCAAAGGACTGTTGGACAGTCAATTGCTTACTGGAAGTAGTACAAGTGGTCTTCCGACTTCCCCTCTGGGATGACCATCGACTCCCAGCAGCAACAACAGCAGCGCCAGCAGCAGTAGGCGTTACACGCAAGGATGCATCGGAGGAATCCCAGGCAGGAGAGGAATCGTCAGAATTGCCAGTGACATGGCCTGCAGGACTATTGGCATTCCTGGGGAAGGAGGAAATTGACACTGAGGGAGTTGGTGGGGTGGTTTGCGTGAGCTTGGTTACAAGAGGAAGGGATTTACTGGTCAGTGGACTGCTTCCGCTGTCACCCAAAGTTTTTGAACTTGTCACTGACTTATTATGAATGCGCTGCAGGTGACGTATAAGGGAGGATGTTCCGAGGTGGTTAACGTCCTTACCCCTACTTATTACAGCTTGACAAAGGCAACACACGGCTTGACACCTGTTGTCCGCTTTTCTGTTGAAATACCTCCACACTGAAGAGCTGATTTTTTTGGTATTTTCACCAGGCATGTCAACGGCCATATTCCTCCCACGGACAACAGGTGTCTCCCCGGGTGCCTGACTTAAACAAACCACCTCACCATCAGAATCCTCCTGGTCAATTTCCTCCCCAGCGCCAGCAACACCCATATCCTCCTCATCCTGGTGTACTTCAACACTGACATCTTCAATCTGACTATCAGGAACTGGACTGCGGGTGCTCCTTCCAGCACTTGCAGGGGGCGTGCAAATGGTGGAAGGCGCATGCTCTTCACGTCCAGTGTTGGGAAGGTCAGGCATCGCAACCGACACAATTGGACTCTCCTTGTGGATTTGGGATTTCGAAGAACGCACAGTTCTTTGCGGTGCTTTTGCCAGCTTGAGTCTTTTCAGTTTTCTAGCGAGAGGCTGAGTGCTTCCATCCTCATGTGAAGCTGAACCACTAGCCATGAACATAGGCCAGGGCCTCAGCCGTTCCTTGCCACTCCGTGTGGTAAATGGCATATTGGCAAGTTTACGCTTCTCCTCCGACAATTTTATTTTAGGTTTTGGAGTCCTTTTTTTACTGATATTTGGTGTTTTGGATTTGACATGCTCTGTACTATGACATTGGGCATCGGCCTTGGCAGACGACGTTGCTGGCATTTCATCGTCTCGGCCATGACTAGTGGCAGCAGCTTCAGCACGAGGTGGAAGTGGATCTTGATCTTTCCCTAATTTTGGAACCTCAACATTTTTGTTCTCCATATTTTAATAGGCACAACTAAAAGGCACCTCAGGTAAACAATGGAGATGGATGGATACTAGTATACTTATGGATGGACTGCCGAGTGCCGACACAGAGGTAGCTACAGCCGTGGACTACCGTACTGTGTCTGCTGCTAATATAGACTGGATGATAATGAGATGAAATCAATATATATATATGTATGTATATATAATATCACTAGTACTGCAGCCGGACAGGTAGATAATATATTTATTAGGTAATGATGACTGATGACGGACCTGCTGGACACTGTCAGCTCAGCAGCACCGCAGACTGCTACAGTAAGCTACTATACTATAGTAGTATGTACAAAGAAGAAAGAAAAAAAAAAACCACGGGTAGGTGGTATACAATTATGGATGGACTGCCGAGTGCCGACACAGAGGTAGCTACAGCCGTGGACTAACGTACTGTGTCTGCTGCTAATATAGACTGGATGATTGATAATGAGATGAAATCAATATATATATGTATGTATATATAATATCACTAGTACTGCAGCCGGACAGGTAGATAATATATTTATTAGGTAATGATGACTGATGACGGACCTGCTGGACACTGTCAGCTCAGCAGCACCGCAGACTGCTACAGTAAGCTACTATACTATAGTAGTATGTACAAAGAAGAAAGAAAAAAAAAAACCACGGGTAGGTGGTATACAATTATGGATGGACTGCCGAGTGCCGACACAGAGGTAGCTACAGCCGTGGACTAACGTACTGTGTCTGCTGCTAATATAGACTGGATGATTGATAATGAGATGAAATCAATATATATATGTATATATAATATCACTAGTACTGCAGCCGGACAGGTAGATAATATATTTATTAGGTAATGATGACTGATGACGGACCTGCTGGACACTGTCAGCTCAGCAGCACCGCAGACTGCTACAGTAAGCTACTATACTCTATAGTAGTATGTACAAAGAAGAAAGAAAAAAAAAACCACGGGTAGGTGGTATACAATTATGGATGGACTGCCGAGTGCCAACACAGAGGTAGCTACAGCCATGGACTAACGTACTGTGTCTGCTGCTAATATAGACTGGATGATTGATAATGAGATGAAATCAATATATATATGTATGTATATATAATATCACTAGTACTGCAGCCGGACAGGTAGATAATATATTTATTAGGTAATGATGACTGATGACGGACCTGCTGGACACTGTCAGCTCAGCAGCACCGCAGACTGCTACAGTAAGCTACTATACTCTATAGTAGTATGTACAAAGAAGAAAGAAAAAAAAAACCACGGGTAGGTGGTATACAATTATGGATGGACTGCCGAGTGCCGACACAGAGGTAGCTACAGCCGTGGACTAACGTACTGTGTTTGCTGCTAATATAGAGTCTAGACTGGATGATAAATTATTGATAATGAGATGAAATCAATATAATATCACTAGTACTGCAGCCGGACAGGTACTATATATATTTATTATGTAATGACTGATGACGGACCTGCTGGACACTGTCAGGTCAGCACAGCACCGCAGACTGCTACAGTAAGCTACTATAGTAGTATGTATAAAGAAGAATGAAAAAAAAAAAACCACGGGTAGGTGGTATACAATATTATATATATATATATATTATATACAATTATATATATATATATATATATATATATATATATATATATTAAACTGGTGGTGATTGATTATTAAACTGGTGGTCACTTCAGGTCACGTTGCAACTTGCAACTAGTACTCCGAGGCCTAAGCAGACAATCACAAAATATATTATTATACTGGTGGTCAGTGTGGTCACAACAATGGCAGTGTGGCACTGACTCTGGCAGCAAAAGTGTGCACTGTACGTTATATGTACTCCTGAGTCCTGCTCTCAGACTCTAACTGCTCCCCACTGTCAGTGTCTCCCCCACAAGTCAGATAATACACTTACAGTCACACTATCTAATCTATAAATATCACTTCAGTAAGTAGTAAGTATAGTAGTATACAGTATAGTAGTACTCCTCCTAATAATGCTCCCCAAAATACTGTGTCTCTCTCTTCTCTAAACGGAGAGGACGCCAGCCACGTCCTCTCCCTATGACTCTCAATGCACGTGTGAAAATGGCGGCGACGCGCGGCTCCTTATATAGAATCCGAGTCTCGCGATAGAATCCGAGCCTCGCGAGAATCCGACAGCGTGATGATGACGTTCGGGCGCGCTCGGGTTAGCCGAGCAAGGCGGGAAGATCCGAGCCTGCTCGGACCCGTGTAAAAAACCTGAAGTTCGGGCGGGTTCGGATTCAGAGGAACCGAACCCGCTCATCTCTACTGAAAACTAGAGATGAGCGCCTGAAATTTTTCGGGTTTTGTGTTTTGGTTTTGGGTTCGGTTCCGCGGCCGTGTTTTGGGTTCGAACGCGTTTTGGCAAAACCTCACCGAATTATTTTTGTCGGATTCGGGTGTGTTTTGGATTCGGGTGTTTTTTTCCAAAAACACTAAAAAACAGCTTAAATCATAGAATTTGGGGGTCATTTTGATCCCAAAGTATTATTAACCTCAAAAACCATAATTTACACTCATTTTCAGTCTATTCTGAATACCTCACACCTCACAATATTATTTTTAGTCCTAAAATTTGCACCGAGGTCGCTGTGTGAGTAAGATAAGCGACCCTAGTGGCCGACACAAACACCGGGCCCATCTAGGAGTGGCACTGCAGTGTCACGCAGGATGTCCCTTCCAAAAAACCCTCCCCAAACAGCACATGACGCAAAGAAAAAAAGAGGCGCAATGAGGTAGCTGTGTGAGTAAGATTAGCGACCCTAGTGGCCGACACAAACACCGGGCCCATCTAGGAGTGGCACTGCAGTGTCACGCAGGATGGCCCTTCCAAAAAACCCTCCCCAAACAGCACATGACGCAAAGAAAAAAAGAGGCGCAATGAGGTAGCTGACTGTGTGAGTAAGATTAGCGACCCTAGTGGCCGACACAAACACCGGGCCCATCTAGGAGTGGCACTGCAGTATGTATGTATAAAGAAAGAAAAAAAAACCACGGTTAGGTGGTATATACAATTATGGACGGGCTGCCGAGTGCCGACACAGAGGTAGCCACAGCCGTGAACTACCGCACTGTACTGTGTCTGCTGCTAATATATAGACTGGTTGATAAAGAGATAGTATACTCGTAACTAGTATGTATGTATAAAGAAAGAAAAAAAAACCACGGTTAGGTCACTGGTATATACAATTATGGACGGGCTGCCGAGTGCCGACACAGAGGTAGCCACAGCCGTGAACTACCGCACTGTACACTGGTTGATAAAGAGATAGTAGTATACTCGTAACAACTAGTATGACGACGGTATAAAGAATGAAAAAAAAACCACGGTTAGGTGGTATATAATACAATTATGGTTGGACGGACTGCCTGCCGAGTGCCGACACAGAGGTAGCCACAGCCGTGAACTACCGCACTGTACACTGGTTGATAAAGAGATAGTAGTATACTCGTAACAACTAGTATGACGACGGTATAAAGAATGAAAAAAAAACCACGGTTAGGTGGTATATAATACAATTATGGTTGGACGGACTGCCTGCCGAGTGCCGACACAGAGGTAGCCACAGCCGTGAACTACCGCACTGTACACTGGTTGATAAAGAGATAGTAGTATACTCGTAACAACTAGTATGACGACGGTATAAAGAACGAAAAAAAAACCACGGTTAGGTGGTATATATTATAATAATACAATTATGGATGGACGGACTGCCTGCCGAGTTCCGACACAGAGGTAGCCACAGCCGTGAACTACCGCACTGTACACTGGTTGATAAAGAGATAGTAGTATACTCGTAACAACTAGTATGACGACGGTATAAAGAACGAAAAAAAAACCACGGTTAGGTGGTATATATTATAATACAATTATGGATGGACGGACGGACTGCCTGCCGAGTTCCGACACAGAGGTAGCCACAGCCGTGAACTACCGCACTGTACACTGGTTGATAAAGAGATAGTAGTATACTCGTAACAACTAGTATGACTGACTATGACGGTATAAAGAATGAAAAAAAAACCACGGTTAGGTGGTATATATTATAATAATACAATTATGGATGGACGGACTGCCTGCCGAGTTCCGACACAGAGGTAGCCACAGCCGTGAACTACCGCACTGTACACTGGTTGATAAAGAGATAGTAGTATACTCGTAACAACTAGTATGACTGACTATGACGGTATAAAGAATGAAAAAAAAACCACGGTTAGGTGGTATATATTATAATAATACAATTATGGATGGACGGACTGCCTGCCGACTGCCGACACAGAGGTAGCCACAGCCGTGCACTACCGCACTGTACACTGGTTGATAAAGAGATAGTAGTATACTCGTAACAACTAGTATGACACTATGACGGTATAAAGAATGAAAAAAAAACCACGGTTAGGTGGTATATATTATAATACAATTATGGATGGACGGACTGCCTGCCGACTGCCGACACAGAGGTAGCCACAGCCGTGAACTACCGCACTGTACACTGGTTGATAAAGAGATAGTAGTATACTCGTAACAACTAGTATGACTGACTATGACGGTATAAAGAATGAAAAAAAAACCACGGTTAGGTGGTATATATTATAATAATACAATTATGGATGGACGGACTGCCTGCCGAGTTCCGACACAGAGGTAGCCACAGCCGTGAACTACCGCACTGTACACTGGTTGATAAAGAGATAGTAGTATACTCGTAACAACTAGTATGACTATGACGACGGTATAAAGAAAGAAAAAAAAATACCACGGTTAGGTGGTATATAATTATACAATTATGGATGGACGGACTGCCTGCCGAGTGCCGACTGCCGACACAGAGGTAGCCACAGCCGTGAACTACCGCACTGTACTGTGTCTGCTGCTAATATAGACTGGTTGATAAAGAGATAGTATACAACAATATACTACTATACTGGTGGTCAGGCACTGGTCACCACTAGTCACACTGGCAGTGGCACTCCTGCAGCAAAAGTGTGCACTGTTTAATTTTAAATTAATATAATATTATGTACTCCTGGCTCCTGCTATAACAACCTGCAGTGCTCCCCAGTCTCCCCCACAATTATTATAAGCTTTTATACATTGATGTGCAGCACACTGGGCTGAGCTGAGTGCACACAGACTGAGTCACACTGTGTGACTGCTGTGTATCGTTTTTTTCAGGCAGAGAACGGATATAGCAGAGAACGGATATATTAAATAAAAGTTAACTTAACAACAACTGCACTGGTCACTGTGGTAAACTCTGTCTGCACAATCTCTCTCTCTTCTAATCTATTCTAATGGAGAGGACGCCAGCCACGTCCTCTCCCTATCAATCTCAATGCACGTGTGAAAATGGCGGCGACGCGCGGCTCCTTATATAGAATCCGAGTCTCGCGAGAATCCGACAGCGTCATGATGACGTTCGGGCGCGCTCGGGTTAACCGAGCAAGGCGGGAAGATCCGAGTCGCTCGGACCCGTGAAAAAAAAAGTGAAGTTCGTGCGGGTTCGGATTCAAAGAAACCGAACCCGCTCATCTCTACTGAAAACCCCATATAATCTTTCTTGTTTAAGAAACTTTTGTGTGAATTTATTGGGTGCCTATATTTAGTTTACAATGTTGCATATAAGGTTAAACATTCTTTGCAATGTGTTTCAGAATTACATACCTTGAGATATACACAAATACTGTATAAAACAACATGTGAAAATGCATTTATGTACATCTACATGATCAAGATAAATAAATATAATCCAACCAAAGTGTATATAAAATATTCAAATGTATAGAGTGTGATCTGCACTTGCAGTGTTCAGCATCTCAATAAAATAGTTTAAATTCAAAGATTAAAAAAATATATTGCCATATTGTAGGTAATATGTGTATTTAAAGCGTATCAATAAATACTGTAAACTTAAAAGAGGTTTTAATAAGGGGGTTTATTTTTTTAAACCTCTTTTTTATCATTTATCTATTGATTTGTTTTAAATACACACTATCATACACACATCACCTACTATATATATATATATATATATATATATATATATATATATACAAGATGGAGAGAGACGGCGGCACTCAGAGACTTTCACTTCCAAGTTAATCAGAGCAAAAAGTGCATTTATTCGTCAACGTTTCGGGGGACGAACCCCCTTCTTCAGGACACTGCAAACTAGTGATTATACAAAGAACAACAACTTAAATACCCTACCTGTACCGTGTATCTGTGTCTGCCTCCACGTCCCCGCCGTCCTGTGCACGGAACCCGCACTTCCGGCAGCGTGTGGCATGCTAAATCCGGAAGTTGCGTCATCCCGCTGCACCGACCCCTCAGTGACGTGGCTGCAGACAGGAGAGAAAACGGTAACCATGGAGATGCGGCGCAGCATCGTAATGCTGCGTAGCCTCATAGTAAATGTGAGCCTTACAAAAATACAACAATACAATATAAACTACCAACGTGTGAGAGCATAATAATAATGACAAAGCAAAACAGCACAAATATACTGCATTACTGTGAATCGTGGAATCGTGATGCAGTACTCATAAAAACAGTGACAATGAGTGCTTTATAGGTAAATGCACAAGTTAAATTCTGAGATCAGCCCAGTGTGGTCAATAATAAACCATACTCAATCCTGTCACACCAGAGAAAATCAATAAAAAGTGAAAAAATAAATGAAAAAACTGGAGTACAGTGAATCATAGAACAATTCATTGAGGCATCATACAGTGTATAGTGAGTATGATACATACGTAGCCCAGTTTACGGTATACCTATATCACAGTGATATATCACACTAGAGCCCTACTGTGTGGCCAAATAATGTTTGGGGCTTATTAAATTTTACCGGTATTAAAGAGGGTAAATGACGCATGCTTAGAAAGCCTGGTAGACATCATACAGCCTGAACCAGGTGGTTACCTATGTGACAAGGTTATCCTGGAGCCCCCTGGCTGCGCAGTGGGTAATGGTGTGACAGCACCATGAACAGCCACTGTGTCTATTGGGCAAACTGGGCAGGCTGAAAACCAACTGAAAAAACAGGCATGGGATGACTGGAAGGCCATATATGTCAACCTCACCTAAAGAAAGCATTGTAAATTCAGTTGTTCATTGAGACCTCTGGGGTGGATGGTGTCTAATTTAAAAATCCAGCGGGCCTCAAGTTGTAACAATTGAGTTGCTCTGTCTCCACCGCGGACAGAGGACGGGATGTGGTCCACTATCTTGTATCTGATGGCTGCCAAACTGTGTCGCATCTGAACAAAATGGCGTGCGACCGGTTGGTCGCTTTTGCCGGTGTTAAGGGCAGCCCTAATGGCCGACCTGTGGAGGGCCATTCGTTCCTTAAAGAGGCATTGTGTCTTGCCTACGTAATATAGGCTACAAGGACAGACCAATACGTATATTACATATGAGGAACTACAAGTCAATGGCCATCGGATATTAATTTTTTTCCCGGTATGGGGATGTGGAATGGAGTCACCCGTGAGCATGTAGCTACATGTGGTGCAGCCCAGACATTTAAAACAGCCAGGTTTTCGGCTCAAAAAATGTTTGGCTGTCGTGGCTATTTTAAAGCCCGTGATGTCATTTTTGACCACTAAATCCTTGATGTTAGCGCTACGTGTATAACATGGCATGATTCTGGAATGTTTCAGGGCTGATAAGCCCGGATCAGAGCTGATAATGGGCCACATCTGTTTAATCCTCTTGTTGGTCCTGGAGCTGTTGGTATTAAATTTGTTAACCCAGGTAACTTTGTCATTGGTTGTTCTAGGGTTATCACCCCTCAACGCCTCGCTCCTACTAAGGGCTTTTCATAATCCGTACTTTTCATAATGTATGTTCACAATTATGTGTGTTGTCTTGTTTGTGATTTTCTTGTCTTTTGTGTTGGTGATCACTCTGGTTCACCTAGTGGCAGAGGCAATATCACACACCCAATACGGTCTCCATTAAGTCCTGGGTTCCATTTATATCCATATTATGTGTTTTAAACTTCTATTACACATTTCTCAGCTAAGCTGTATAAGTTATTATGAATTATTCTATATATATGTATAAAGGCGAGAATGTGTGGTTCTTTTGGTCAGTGATAGGCGGTTAATAAGCTTTTATCTTAGGAATGAAGTTTTTGACAACAGTAAACATGAACCATTATGCAATAATTATTTGTCATCTATTGGAATCAAACTAAGAAGATGTTTAATGTGGTTAATGCTTGTTCCACACTCAGGACTAATATGGAGCCCTTGCCCTATGTTTAATACACCTATGAATTATTCCCGTGCTTGCGCGCCTTATTACATACTTTTTATGACTATATTAATACATATTCACTTATGAGTTTTGGTCGGTCATGTGATCATTTATACTGGCGTTAGTCGGGTTGCTTAGTAACGACGTACAGCCGTCCTTTGCCATTTACATCTCCGGCCACATACACAGTGAAGCGCACGTCACGTCTGCTAAATCCACTTCCGCCGGATAGACGTGTGCGTTCCACTGGCAATGGAACGCACAACACTTCCGGTAACGCGACTATCAGCCGCTATCTGTTGTTCTTTTGGTTTTAAATGGTTGTGATTGTGTTCACATGTTGTGTAATTAGTTGATGTTATAGGACATTCGATTGGCTGCACATGTATCCTTGATTACACATGTTAAACACTTGAATACCAGTGTTTTTTGTTATTTCCTGTTGGATGATTGATGGGCGGGGTTTGTGATATGCCTCTGCTATAAAAGTGCTCCAGGGTTCATTGTGTGTCATGGGCTGCTGGGTGAGAACCTGCTGTAATCTTGTTAGTCTTGAAAAAGGCTCAGATGGAGCCGAAACGTCGACACCTTTTGCTGACATGCTGTTAACTGTCTCTATGTGAGACACACCAATAAAGTTTTCATCATCAAGGAAGTGGTGAGTGCCTGTATCTTTTTTCGGATATATTTTTGGATTTCTTGTGAATCTCTTATGGAGCACCGCCCAGGTTGCAAATTGGAGCAGTGAGTGTGGACTTTCTGGATATATTAGGGAATGGTCTGTGATACAAATTGTTCCTTTAGTCCGACACCCGCCTTACTTTGAATATATGAAAAGCTTGTGGAGATATTTTTGTGGAGTTCTTTTCCTCACCTGCCCTGATACCGTTTTCACCAACATGTGGTGATTTTTAACTGTATTTTTTCTTTTTTCTTTTTTCATTTTTCAACGTCTTTGGACTCTAGTGTCGGTCCCTGGTCTAAGCTTTGTGTTTGTCATATTGTTTAATAAGTATTGTTTAAACCTTGCTGTGGTCAGTATGTCAATTGATCCTAATCAAGTGATTGATGAGGCCACTTTCCAATTAGCACATAGCACTTTTCTTTCTCTGACTGATGACGACGCCGAAAAGGTGCTTTTTGACCATATTGAATTTGCTAAGCTACCAGATGAGACACCACTTGATCTGTTCCATAAAGCCCTGAGATTAAGAAAGCGGGAGGTGGATCTCACCTTACATGGCCAATTCCTCTCGGACTATTATAGGAACAAGAGAATCCCGAGAGGATTTCGAGTAAACAATATTCCCACCATTGGTCGCAATAGTCCAACATTTTGCACCAAATGGTGTGGTGTCCTGAACAAGTGTTCGCTAGACCTCATCCTCCTCGTTATTGAGGAGGTTGGGGTTGAATTGAAACAAGTGCGAGAGGATTTGACCGTGTTTAATTCTACACATTTGTCTACATTGGTGGTGGACTCTGCTGATAAGTGGCTTGACTGTTTGACTGAACAAGTAAACACTTATCAACAGGACCTTATCACATTTAAGCGGAAGAAATTGGTTACTGTAAACGCCGATTACACAAACAATCAGGTTTATAGATGGTTGAGGGGTGAACCCAAAGGTTATACTGGTCGGAGACCACGTTTACAAACTAGAAATAGATATCAAGGTCCCTTAGACAATTCTTCATCCCAATCAAATTCTGAGAGTGAGGTGACTGATAATAGACCCCCCTCTGGCGCTTTTTTAGGGAAGAGCGTCCGGACCAATACCAACCCCAACAGAAACGTAGAACGAGGTTCCCCTCGAGGAGGGGTGGCTACAAGGCGAAGGGGACGCCCAAGAAAATACCAATAGATACTGTCTTTAATCTGTCAGAACACACGCTCTCACCTGTGGAAACTGAAGTATTGGCACTAGGTCTTTCGTTTGTGCCAACTGTTCCACACAATAAATTTGGTTGGGTTGTAGACCATTACAAATTCGGGAGAAAACTCAGATTGCGTTAGTTTTTCTCCAATAAATCAAATGAAATGACCCAAATAAGTGGTTTAGCTAGACCGAGTGTCTTTGACCCTCAATCAACCAATTCGAGTATACGAACATTTCTCCGTTTGACTAACAATGAGATGAGTACCGGGGTTGTACCACCACGGTACAGTAACCTTTCTCCCGCACAAAGGGTTGCATTAAAGAGCTTGATTAATAATGAACAGATCGTGATTCGACAAGCCGATAAGGGCGGTGCCGTGGTGGTACAGGACTGGTGTAAATATAATGCAGAGATACTCAGACAATTAGCAGACCCCATGGTATATGTGAAGTGTAGAGGCAACCCAATGTTGCAGATTAAAAAATTGGTGGATATCACCATCAATCGGGCTTTGGCGTGTGGATGGTTGGACCAAAAAATAGCTGGCTACTTGACAGTGGATAGTCCAGTATGTCCAATCATCTACACGCTACCTAAAATACACAAGTCTATGATTGATCCCCCAGGTCGCCCAATCATCTCGGCAATCGGCTCTGTTTTACAGCCATTGGCAATCTTTATTGATTCATTTCTCCAACCACTTGTATCCAAGATGCCAAGTTATATTAGGGATACGGCAGACCTGCTTGATAAGATTGATTCCATTGGCATTATAACTGAAGATGCCTGGTTAATAACTTTAGACATCCAGTCTTTATATACAATCATACCGCATACAGAGGGCCTAGAGGCCATGCGTGAAGCTTTGATCACAGGTCCACACGATGGTCCACCGTCTGAATTTTTGTTGGAGCTTGCTAGCTTGGTATTAAACAAAAATCATTTTGCCTATGGCAAGGATTTCTTTATGCAGTGCAGTGGCACTGCGATGGGATCAAATTTGGCCCCATCGTATGCCAACCTGTACATGCATAAGTACGAATCCAATAACATCATACCGAGATTTGGATCCAAATGTTTATTTTTTGTTCGTTATATTGACGATGTCTTTATCATTTGGCTAGGGACCGACACAGAGTTCTATGAGATGATTGATTATTTACATAGTCTAGATAGCCCTATCCGCTTCACATATCACATCAATCGTGATAGAGTGAAATTTTTGGATGTGTCTCTTTTTTGACACAACGGTAAACTTGCCTCAACTCTCTATAGAAAAGAGACTGATAGAAACACGCTGCTTCATGCCTCCAGTCACCACCCTGCTCATCTGAAAGAGAGTCTACCCATCTCTCAATTTATGCGTGTGCTCCGAAATAACACCTTGAATGAGGACACTGAGACACAGATTAAGGCGATGGCTGAAAGGTTTTACGAACGCGGCTATTCGAGGAGAACTGTTGAAAGATGTTTGCTCAAAGCAAGATACAGGCACTCCCACTCTAGCCACAGTCATCGTGCCAAGCGAATAGCCAACAGAATGATCTTCACGACCACGTTTGATGTTGCTTCATCACATTCTGAACATGTTTTACGCAAACACTGGCCAATTATTGCCACTGACCCAGTCTTCAAAGGGTTAGGCCATCAACCACCTCTCTGTGCCTACAGACGTGGTAAGAATTTACGACAGATGCTAATGCGTCCTACTTTGCAACCATCTGCCACCATTAAGACCTGGCTTTCAGATACCAAGAAGGGTTGCTACCGGTGCCCTAATTGTACCACGTGCCGGTCGATGATGACTGGTGCAAGTTTTGCACACCCACATAGTGGTCAACAAATCAAAATTCGTCATCGATTACATTGTACCATGGACCATGTAATCTATATCATCATCTGTCCCTGTGGGTACTATTATGTTGGCATGACAACTAGAAACTTCCGTGACAGAATGGCTAACCATCGCACATCAATTCGAGCTGCGTTGGTCTCAAAGGTGTCCGACAAACCTGTAGCACAACATTTTGCAAGTAGGGGGCACTCAATTTCCAGTTTGAAGTGCATGCTGATTGATCATGTACCAAAACCTCCACGTGGGGGTGACTGGGAGAGGCAGTTACGACAACGAGAGGCTAAATGGATATATGAGCTGGACACTCTGACACCACGGGGCCTAAATGAGGCAAATCCATTCAATATTTTTCTTGGATAGGGCTATGACTAGACTTTTTTAATATCCGTACTTTTCATAATGTATGTTCACAATTATGTGTGTTGTCTTGTTTGTGATTTTCTTGTCTTTTGTGTTGGTGATCACTCTGGTTCACCTAGTGGCAGAGGCAATATCACACACCCAATACGGTCTCCATTAAGTCCTGGGTTCCATTTATATCCATATTATGTGTTTTAAACTTCTATTACACATTTCTCAGCTAAGCTGTGTAAGTTATTATGAATTATTCTATATATATGTATAAAGGCGAGAATGTGTGGTTCTTTTGGTCAGTGATAGGCGGTTAATAAGCTTTTATCTTAGGAATGAAGTTTTTGACAACAGTAAACATGAACCATTATGCAATAATTATTTGTCATCTATTGGAATCAAACTAAGAAGATGTGCAATGTGGTTAATGCTTGTTCCGCACTCAGGACTAATATGGAGCCCTTGCCCTATGTTTAATACATCTATGAATTATTCCCGTGCTTGCACGCCTTATTACATACTTTTTATGACTATATTAATACATATTCACTTATGTGTTTTGGTCGGTCATGTGATCATTTATACTGGCGTTAGTCGGGTTGCTTAGTAACGACGTACAGCCGTCCTTTGCCATTTACATCTCCGGCCACATACACAGTGAAGCGCACGTCACGTCTGCTAAACCCTCTTCCGCCGGATAGATGTGTGCGTTCCGCTGGCAATGGAACGCACAACACTTCCGGTAACGCGACTATCAGCCGCTATCTGTTGTTCTTTTGGTTTTAAATGGTTGTGATTGTGTTCACATGTTGTGTAATTAGTTGATGTTATAGGACATTCGATTGGCTGCACATGTATCCTTGATTACACATGTTAAACACTTGAATACCAGTGTTTTTTGTTATTTCCTGTTGGATGATTGATGGGCGGGGTTTGTGATATGCCTCTGCTATAAAAGTGCTCCAGGGTTCATTGTGTGTCATGGGCTGCTGGGTGAGAACCTGCTGTAATCTTGTTAGTCTTGAAAAAGGCTCAGATGGAGCCGAAACGTCGACACCTTTTGCTGACATGCTGTTAACTGTCTCTATGTGAGACACACCAATAAAGTTTTCATCATCAAGGAAGTGGTGAGTGCCTGAGTCTTTTTTCGGATATATTTTTGGATTTCTTGTGAATCTCTTATGGAGCACCGCCCAGGTTGCAAATTGGAGCAGTGAGTGTGGACTTTCTGGATATATATATATATATATATATAGAACATGTATACTCCTGCACTCACATCAAGAAAAATAACAACAGTGGGGTGCTCCTAGTGGGATTCTCCAAGTTTTGGTAGGCCCACAATATTCAGGCAAGTGTCCAGAGATTGGAGGTGCACTCATCCAATAAATAATTCTCAGCGACTTTTCTTGATTCACAATAACTTTATTAGTAGAAATTCGGCTTATTCAGTCGACGTTTCGATCCTCAGTTTCGGGATCTTTCTCAAGACAAGCTTCAAAATATAATCAATGCTCACAAGGCATCATATATTGATTTCTACAAAACAATGGACAATACATACATAAACTCAAAGCAATACATTACATGGACTTGAAACAAAAAGACAAAAAAGCATATAGTAGTGGACCACCGCGTCACTCAAGCCCACTCCGCACCCAGTGAGATACAGATGGAACACCAAAAATTCAGTGGGTGAACACCTTCACCACACATGCGAGTCACCAACTACTAAGACTCAGGAGACAAAATGTATATATATAACTCAGCAAACTTACTCAGCTTAATCAATATATCGGGTTCAGACAATACCAAGGCTGCATGGCTAGTAAGGCCATATGCAATGTAGATTCTGAAAAAATACATCAATATAAGTGTCTAGAAAAACTTAGACAAGTGCAACATATCTCAAACCACTAATGTGTTATTACACATTGGAGTACTTACATGTGTGGAAATAAAACTCATGAAAACAACTTAGACAACTCCATTGATCACTGCAAGAGATATATGGTATATATAATCAGACATCCAGTATGTCTGGATCTTACTACACAGAAATCTCATGATGGTAATAACTCATAACCCAAGGTATACTTAGGTACTCACCCACAAGGATCTGGTCCTAACAGCCTCAGCAGCCACACTGTTGCACCACTAGTGGCAAGCCATTAAATACCCCTTCACCGGAAATGGAGCGTGCACCACTCTAAACGAACCCCACTGCTGAAAACTCGGGGTACGGGAAAGCTGGAGGAGCACAAAAACACCCCCACCTATTCTGAAGGCCTGCGCCTGTCAGGCAGTCAAACTCCACATCGCCACGGCTATTCTCTAACACTGAATCATGTGGACGCCGTCCGTGGAACGCACTGCGTTCCACGGCCCTGTAACCGGAAGTGTCAGACGTAATAACGGGAACATTAAATCTCGTGGACGCCGTCCGTGGAACGCATTGCGTTCCACGGCCCTAGAGACGGAAGTACCCGACGTCATGACGGGAACACGATACGGCGCACACGGCGTTCGCTATGACGACCGTGGAACGCATTGCGTTCCATAGCCCGGGAGACGGACACACTCCTCTAGAAGGAAGGTGGCCTATAGAGGCTGCAGCGATTAATGTATGATAATCAAAGTAAATAAATAGATTAAACTCTATGGGCATACAATACTACTTTAAGTATACCTCAGTGGAGCCTGATGAAAGGATGATAAGAGACTGGGTCCTATCCTAAAAATTCCAGTCCTCAGGAAGTGGGTAAAACAAAAAATCTCAAACATGGGTGCAGTGATACTCGAGGTGACGCCGTGGCAACAACACCAGACATAATAAA
Organism: Pseudophryne corroboree; assembly: GCF_028390025.1. Lineage (NCBI taxonomy): Eukaryota > Metazoa > Chordata > Amphibia > Anura > Myobatrachidae > Pseudophryne > Pseudophryne corroboree. Next base: position 326,879,510 of record NC_086445.1, on the reverse strand, counting down.
ATTTACAAATAAACAACACATTAAAGTTAAAACAAAACATAATTCGTACGACGCAACCTGACATCCAACAGACCATTATTAAGCTTAAATAACCTACCCCCCAATATTCTCCTGGGGTGGGCATAAGAAAAAATGATGTACTCATGGTAGGGTATGTACTTTACTCAGTAAGAATAAACATGGTCTAGTTGTGTACAGGTTGTGTCGTTCACATATACCAAATAACGAAAAAACTCCACAGACCCACAAGGTCCCCTGCCTCATTGGCTCCTAACCTGTTCATACTGGTGAACTTTTAATTGAAAGTAGTATCATGATAGTATTGTATCCTGGGTGGGCTAATTCACTGTATGAGATCTACGGAACAAATCCGCTAGGGACCTGACCGTACTAATCGTTCAGAGAAAAACATTCATGGCAGAATGCTCGTTGAGGCCTTTAGGGGAGACAGTATTGAGATGGGAAACCCAGAAGCTCTCCCGTTGACGTAAGGCGAGAGTACGGTCCCCACCATATGGCAATGGTGGAACCCAATCTATGAGCCTACATTTAATATTTGCCACCTGATGTCCTCTTTGCAGGTAGTGTCTGGCAACGGGTTTGTCAGTGATACCAGTTTGAATAGCAGTCCTAATGGACAGCCGGTGGTTTGCCATTCGTTCCCTAAAACAACGGGAGGTAAGCCCTACGTAATATAATCCACACGGGCAGGTGAGTATGTAGACCACAAAGTCTAACCTACAATGTAGGTGATACCTGATTTTAATATTTCTCCCTGAGTGCGGGTGTGGGAAAGTTGGACCAGTAAGTAGAGATCTACAGGTGGTACATTTACCGCATGAGAAACAACCCGGTTTGCTACTCATGATCTGGAGAAAATTCAATTTGGTCTCAGGTACCACTGTGGGTCTCATTAGAATCTGTCTCAGGTTGGGTCCTCGCTTATAGGCCATCATGGGTGGGTTCATATGTATAAAGGGTAACCCTGGGTCAGATTTTACAATGGGCCAATGTTAACGTAAGGTTTTACACGTGAACTGTGCGTAGTTGTCATACTTAGTCGTAAAGACCATGCGGTTATCAGTGGCCGTAGCCTTGGGTACAGTCTCGTTAAATTTGCGTCTGGCCTTTTGTAGACTGTTGTTAATCACCTTGGTGGAATAACCTCTCTCACTGAACCTGTACTTCATTTCTTCAAGTTGTTTCTCCCTATTAACCGCATCATTGTTTATGCGCATCACTCGCAAAAATTGTGAGATGGGTAAATTTTTCTTTAAAGAGGGGGGATGAAAACTGCTTGTTAATAAAGTGGTGTTTCTATCAGTAGCTTTTCTAAATACCGAAGTGACGAATTTTCCATCGTTGATGGACACTTCAACGTCTAGAAAGTGTACAGAGTGGTCAGAACTCTCACATGTGAACTTAACCGGACTCTCTAGTGAATTAAGGCTACTGACCATCTCCGAAAAGGCTTCCTGTGTATCTTCCCATATCAGGAAGACATCATCGATAAATCGTTTATAAAACGAGATCCTTGAACCATATACAGGCAAGATCCGTGTCTCCTCGAAGTTGGACATGTACAAATTCGCATACGCGGGCGCCAAATTGGAGCCCATAGCTGTGCCCGATACTTGCAAAAAAATAAGAATCTTTGTATTTGAAATGATTCAGATCCAAAACAAGTTGGATCAATTCCAAGACAAATTCTGTGGGTACATTTTCAACCGTATTATTGGTGAGCACCCCCTTGATGGCTTCAATCCCTTCGATGTGGGGTATAATCGTGTACAGAGATTGTACATCCATCGTACACAAAAGGTAATTGCCCTTGGGTACCTCAGTCTGCCCAAGTTGATACAGAAAGTCACTAGTGTCGCGGATATAGCTGCGACATCAACTAACATGGGGTTGAAGTATGGAATCAACCCACCTGGCTATGGGCTGTAGCAATGAGCCTTCAGCTGCAATAATTGGTCGTCCGGGCGATTTGATCAATGTTTTATGAATTTTTGGGAGTGTATAGATAATGGGGCATTTGGGCTCGTCTATACTCATGTAGTCAAACAAATCCTGGTCAATCCAATTACTATCAAGCCCTCTTTTTAGACTCTGATCAATGGTCTTCTTGATCGAGGGTATCGGATTGGTCGTAACCTTACGATACACGTTGGTATCTGCCAACTGTCGACTCACTTCGAAGTCATAATCTGTCCAATCTTGGACTACCACAGCCCCACCCTTATCGGCGGGTCTTATTACAATGGAGGTGTCGTCTCTCAACTTCTTAAGCGCCTTTCTTTCGCCAGGGGTTAGGTTATCAAAGAGGCGTGGTGGTTTAAACTTTTGGACATCGTCCTTGGCCAGTCTGAGAAAAGTCTTCATGCTAGAGTTCTGGGTAGTAGGATCAAATTTGGAACTCTTTTTAAAGGGTTTTTTGTCAGCAGATTTCGGCTGGCCAGCAAAATATTCCTTGAGTCTCAAATTTCGTCCAAACCTGTACTGATCCACATTACCTTGGAATGTGTGGTGTGGAAAAGTAGGGACAAATGACAATCCTTGTGTTAAGAGACTTAACTCAGACTGATCGAGGTCACGTTTGGATAAATTAAATACCAGATCTAATTCTGTTTCCTGCGCCCCCTTCTTTTTACGACCGCCCCTCCTCGTGAGGGTTCTGTGCCTCGTGAGTCCCCGTGGGCTGGTGGAAGACCCTTGGGTCCCGATGCTGTATCTAAAAAATGTGAGGTGTTACCTCGCTGTGTATCGGATAGATCAGTATCTGATGTGGTTAGGGAAGAGGTCATCTCCCTCGGGAACGGGGCATGTCTACGCTTTCTAAAAAAACGGCCTGTTCTTTCACCCTGCTGTGTATTACTGTTGCCTAACAACCACCGATACACAGTGTGATTTTGATAGTCTGCTGTTACAGTGGAAAGTTTCTTTCTCTTGAACGAGGTAAGTTCCTTCCTATAGGAATCCACCTGTGATTGTAGTCTTTCTACCCAATTGCTGCTCTTATCGTCCCTTAGGATTGGTAAGGATATAATCTCAAGTTGTTCAATCTCTGTTTTCACTTTTTTCAATTCGCTACCTACTTCCTCGATAACTAGTATGAGAAGGTCAAGTGAACATTTGTTCAGGATAGAACACCATCTACTACAAAAGACGGGGTTGTTGCGACCCAGGGTAGGTAAGTTACTAACCCTGAATCCACGGGGTATAAGTTTTCGTCTGTGGTATTCAGACAAAAACTGTCCGTGTAGCATAAGGTCTACTTCACGTCGTTTTAATCTTAATGTCCGATAGAATATATCTGCGGAAGATTCGGCTGGCAGAGTGTTGAAGTCAAGTTTATCAAATAAAACCTTTTCAATGTCATCATCAGTAAAAGAGATGATACCTTGCTCAGCCTTAGATAACAGCCCTTCATCAAACATACACGAACCCCCTTGGGCCATGGCTGTAGGGACGTTAGTGATATCAGTAGAGCTCAATCAAACCATAAACATGAAATAACATAAAACGTTATTTTAAAAGTTTTAAAAACTCTGTCCAAACACTTAAATGTACTAATGTTTGTCACTTAGTAATACACAATCAAATGATGGGTGTCAGAAAGTATGGACACATAAAGTTGACCATACAATATAGAACATGTATACTCCTGCACTTACATCAAGAAAAATAACAACAGTGGGGTGCTCCTAGTGGGATTCTCCAAGTTTTGGTAGGCCCACAATATTCAGGCAAGTGTCCAGAGATTGGAGGTGCACTCATCCAATAAATAATTCTCAGCGACTTTTCTTGATTCACAATAACTTTATTAGTAGAAATTCGGCTTATTCAGTCGACGTTTCGATCCTCAGTTTCGGGATCTTTCTCAAGACAAGCTTCAAAATATAATCAATGCTCACAAGGCATCATATATTGATTTCTACAAAACAATGGACAATACATACATAAACTCAAAGCAATACATTACATGGACTTGAAACAAAAAGACAAAAAAGCATATAGTAGTGGACCACCGCGTCACTCAAGCCCACTCCGCACCCAGTGAGATACAGATGGAACACCAAAAATTCAGTGGGTGAACACCTTCACCACACATGCGAGTCACCGACTACTAAGACTCAGGAGACAAAATGTATATATATAACTCAGCAAACTTACTCAGCTTAATCAATATATCGGGTTCAGACAATACCAAGGCTGCATGGCTAGTAAGGCCATATGCAACGTAGATTCTGAAAAAATACATCAATATAAGTGTCTAGAAAAACTTAGACAAGTGCAACATATCTCAAACCACTAATGTGTTATTACACATTGGAGTACTTACATGTGTGGAAATAAAACTCATGAAAACAACTTAGATAACTCCATTGATCACTGCAAGAGATATATGGTATATATAATCAGACATCCAGTATGTCTGGATCTTACTACACAGAAATCTCATGATGGTAATAACTCATAACCCAAGGTATACTTAGGTACTCACCCACAAGGATCTGGTCCTAACAGCCTCAGCAGCCACACTGTTGCACCACTAGTGGCAAGCCATTAAATACCCCTTCACCGGAAATGGAGCGTGCACCACTCTAAACGAACCCCACTGCTGAAAACTCGGGGTACGGGAAAGCTGGAGGAGCACAAAAACACCCCCACCTATTCTGAAGGCCTGCGCCTGTCAGGCAGTCAAACTCCACATCGCCACGGCTATTCTCTAACACTGAATCATGTGGACGCCGTCCGTGGAACGCACTGCGTTCCACGGCCCTGTAACCGGAAGTGTCAGACGTAATAACGGGAACATTAAATCTCGTGGACGCCGTCTGTGGAACGCATCTCTTATGGAGCACCGCCCAGGTTGCAAATTGGAGCAGTGAGTGTGGACTTTCTGGATATATATATATATATATATATATATATTTATATATATATGTATATTTATATATATATATATATATATACATACATATCTTTTAGCTTTGTATATGAAATATGTATAAATGCATCCTTTCTTCATAATGGCATGGTTTTCTTTAAAAAAAGGAAAAGTGCTGTGATGCAGACTATATACCTCGTAGTTATGTAGGGATAATTACAGACACCTAAACAAAGGAGGTGATGTTGCTGCATGCAGCAGGAAGCTTAGTTAATTTTGGAAAAGAGTGAAAAGTAAGATATGTGGCAAATATTGTGACACATGTTGCCACATTTGAGCTGAATGTAATTGATGTGTGTTAGAAATGCATTGTATCACGCTAACATATGAACAAGCTGCCAATGGCATTAGGAATAATATCAGCTGACACAGATGGAGCTCGCTGAGGTGCGATTATTGAAGGATCGTACACTCCTTCATCTTTAGTATCATGCTATTCACCTAGACGCAGTGGCTCGCCTGAGATGCCAGGATGGGATAGCGTGCTTGCTGCTTGAAGTTTAACATTGTTCTGTGCACACACCCAGTTTCACCCATAACATGCCCATGATTTCATCTTGTAGCATACATCGACAAGGCACATGCCAACTTCCCTCCTCTACATACTGCGTGTGCCGTCTTCAGTGGGTGCTGCGGATATTTTGCACATGCACATTTAGGGGTAAATGTACTAAAGCTTTCTATAATTTCTCTATTGCTTTTTAGGAAATGACAGCATCTGATTGGTTGCTATGGGCAACATCACCAATTCTCTGTATTAGAAGTTTTGGTAAATTTACTCCTTAGCCTTGTTTCTTTATGACGCATGCATACTATGCCGATAATTGCTAATTACATGCACTCTATTGCGGGCACATCTGAATCAGGTCTATACTCCTTGGTGAAGTAGTCTCATTGTATGGAGCATAATAAGTAGGAAGATCATGATTGCAAGATTAGAAATGTGCTACTTGTGTTTACAGTGTCTATCTCATTATTTTGAGTAGAAATAAAAAGAAAGTTTCTAATAATCCCACATACAGTAATCTAAATCTATGTGTTCACCTTAAAATGGCAGCCTAGGTAACCTATTAAAAGGCATATTTTCAATGGCAGCGGTACTTGTAGTTGAAAAGCAGAACAAAGCTTCCTTACCTGTCGCTAGCATGGTAAAAGGTGAAGGATGAGTTACTGGAATCTTAGACAACGGCCCAGATATATCAAACCTTGGAGTGTGATAAATAGCACTGTGATAAAGTACCAGTCAATCAGCTCCTAACTGTCACGTCACATGACGTGTTTGAAAAATGACAGTTAGGAGCTGATTGGTTGGTACTTTTTCACCGTGCAATTTATCACTCTCCGAGGCTTGATAAATCTGGGCCAATGACTGAAATGTAATAATTGTTTGTTTCTCATTTTCAAAATAAAACTTCATGCTACATTCACAAACTGAATATTTGACTTCAAGTGACATAAATCATTATGCTCATCTCCACTACAAAATTTTTGCATTAGTGACTAATTTTCTGGTGTATACTACAGTATAAATGTGTACTGTTCTGTGCTTTTTAGGTTGTACTTATGGTAAATAGAATTCACAGACTGTATTTTACAAACAGTCAAACCTATGAAGCAGTTTAGAAAATATAACAAGCTAGCAAATTATAATGGAAAATATGATATTATTGAAAGTCCAGGACAGTCACTGGCTATGTAAAATACTAGCAGTTGAAACACATAATAAATTGCTGAAACAGCTGTGTACATTTTATTGTTTTAATGTCTTGTCCATTTGAGAGGAAGAACCAAAAGTCAAAAAGAGGACAGCCAAAATTAAGAGGGGCCCTGAAGTCTTTGTCTTCATGACGCCACGCATATAATAGGCCCCAGAGTAACATATGCAATACAATTAAGTTTTTGTTTTCAGGAGTTGGACTCTGTAGATTTAAACACTGATATCCCATCTGCATTTAAATGCCATTACTTCAGCAAGTAATTTAATTTTTAACATGTATGTATGCTTCAGAGAATATCCCAGCTTGCACTATTGACATGATACAATGCTTTTTTTTATCCACTGGAAAAATGATCAGTTTTGTTTACTAAGGTATTGCATTGTATCCTAACCTATCCTATCAATCCAACCTAATAGAAATAGCACTGGTAAATACAAGCAATAACCACTCCTATATGCACTCAGTGTGAAAAGCTTTATAGAAAAAAAGGGGCACAGCAAAGAGTGGAGGATAGGGCATGTGTCCTGGGTGATGGTTGAGGGGCATGCTGGCCGGGACCTTCATCATCACTCAACAGCATGGACCATGGCTATGTCTTCCTCCTTGGCTCTTCACTACAGTGTGGCTGCAGGCTCATTGTAGGGCAGATGTACTAAGCCTTGAAAAGTGATAAAGTGTAAACTACCAACCAATCAGCTCCTAAGTGCCATGTTCCAGCCTGCACTTGAAAAATAGAAGTTAGGAGATGATTGGCTGGTACTTTATCACCCCCCACTTTATCACTATCCAATGCTTAGTACATCTGCACCATAGTAAGTCTGTGTTGACACATCAGCTGCAATGCAGAAAGTATATAGAGAGGGATGGGAAGAGGTAGTGATGGATGGAGGGGGGAGTCAGGACCATGCCTGATCTAATGTGTTAACACAGGCATCTTCTAGTGAGGAGCCTGCAAGCACCCAGCACTAAACAGTACTAACTTTATACGTACATATTTTATAAATAACTAATGCAAAATCCCAGGACTTAGCTTAATCAGTCTGATGTGGATTCTGAAGAAGCCTGGAAACTGGAACTGCAACAGAATACCCTGAAGGGGAGCAGAGATTCAGAGACACTTAGACCGGCTTCAGAGCAGGATTTCACTTTCTGCAGCGATAGCAAGCTTGGCAACTGTAGCAAACAGCACTAACTGTACAGACTCAATTCACAACCACAGAACGAGGACCGGGACCAGGTACAAACAGGAACTAGAACCTATAACCGGCGTCAGGTTAAGGGCAAGCTGGGTAATAAAGGGAGACTCCCAATCAGAGTAGCCAGAGAAACCAAGCCTCCTGAGGAGAAGATACAATGCACCTGGACAGCTAGACACACAGAGGCAAACTGCTACTTATACAGCAACTGGGGATACATGCATGACTCTAGCTGCTGGAGTGTAGTAGCACAGATGCGCCGCTAGCGGCTTATAACATCCTATTCACTAAGGTGTCTCTCCACACCTTCAGTGTCAATGTTCAAACAAATTTGCAGTTCTTTGGCTGCTCCAACAAAGTTAGTGCTTCTGTCGGAGGCACTGAAATGTCTAAGAGTGTTAATGAATCTTGAAATGTCCATTGATTCTATAACCTCAATATGAAGAGCTCTAATGGCCATAGAGGTAAATACAACTGCCCGGAGCAGTACTGAGTGTCAGACATTTATGGATAAATTTACTAATATTTGTATTTGACCCGTATTTGTCAGAGAATAAACACTGGTAGGATAGATCTTATATCAAATAAAAGAGAACGGAGGACATTTTATATGGCTGTAGTGACATAAAATTCTGAATAGCAGGCTGAATGAAGCAGCTGTGATAAGTGGAGGTATCCATGGTAACAGTGGGCCTATGAGATGACTGAGGAATCTGGTGATGGGAGGGGTTTAGCCCTTATAAGGAGAGGACTGAATAGGTTCTCCCTCTTTTCCTCAGTGAAAATTGAACAGTGAAGTGCCCTGCGTTTGTTTTGTACTGAACTGTGTATTATTTGTGAATTTGTGGTATTTTTTCTTCTTATTTCCTTTCAATCTTTACTAATCTTTAATCTTTTCAACCCCCTTTTATTCTTTGACTTTTTCTTATCTATCTTTCCTATCTTCTAACATGCCGAGGCGCAGTCGTGCTGTGCGTCCCCCTGTTCGTTTGATTGAAAGCGGGGAAAGGGACGCGGCTGTATTAGTGTCAGGGAGGGGGCAGCAGCTGTCAGCACAAACACGGAGTCAGGCTAGGAATAATGTTGGTAATGCCGCCGCCAGGGGTCGGGCTCAACCGCCTGAGAGGCCTTTGGCGGGCGAAGCTGCGTCACGCAGAAGCCGGGTCAGCAGCGCGTCTGTGCCACGAGCTGCTGGTTTTACTCGAGCGTTGGGAATCGATTCTACGGAACCAGTTACCGTTAATACTATGTCGCGAAGTTTCGGGGCTATGGTGGAGTCGCGGAGCAGGGTGTTGAGGAGAATAGTAACATCCCGGGGAGTTACCTCAGGAGTGCATGTGCCGGAGGTACGCCGCGGTCGCCCCGTGGGCCCGCGGGGGTCCGTGGCTGCCAGAGGTGGTCGACGCAGTACTGTTCTTTCTAGAGGTGAGCAAAATGAAAGAGTAACAAGGGTACAAGAGTTGGTGCAAGGAGAGGGAGCACCTAACAGAGGAATTAACAGGGGTCCGGTTAGTGCAATAGATAATGGAGTTGACACGGTTGTAGCAGGCCAGCGCGCGGGCACATCGGGTATTAGAAATGCTGGAAGGCAGCAAGGAAGGCCCGCCACTGGTAATATTAGGGGTAAAAAAAGGGACCCCTGAGGTACATAGTATGAAGGACAGTGCCGGGGACGTCATACGCTGATGCGGTGCGTTTTGGACGTAATGGCGCTGGATTCAACTCGTCTGAGGTAGCGTCTATATGCACCTCGGTTATATCAGCACTAGTCCCGGTGCTGACCGCTAATAACACTGAAAGGAATTTTTTGGTAGAACAGAATCCCTCCGGTTTGCAGAGGAATGGCGTTTGTGATTTAGGGGCTGCTGTTTTACAGGCCAGAACGGGTGGAAGTAATAGGGGCAATATGAATACTAATGAGTTTCTGGTAGATGTTTCTCCTTGCATTTCTACAGAGGAGTCCTTTGCAGCCCCTGAAGTGCAGGAGGATTCTGGGGAATCGGCGGCTGTGGTAGAGTCTGCCCTGGACGAGGGAGGTCTTTATGGTGAGTCGGATGTGCACCCTGCAGCGCGCCAAAATGATGCAGTGGTTAGCTCAGGTAACATGGGCGCAGTTAAAGAGAAACCATGCAAGAAAAAAACGTCAAAAAAGCGTAAGTATAGGCGCAGAAGTCATAGGAATTCATCTACTTCTTCCTCTGAGTCCTCATGTTCATTTGATAGCAGTTGCAGTGGTTGCAAAGAAAGACATAAAAGAAGGCGCAGACACAGTAGCTCCAGCATGTCCTCGGAGGAGGGTCCCGAGGATTCTTTGCAATGCGCCAATACTGCAGTGTTGAGAGGAATACGGCCCAGAATTAGGGAGTGGATTAGACAGGGCAAATTTGTGAATATGTTTGCTTTAACTAGTAAAGCGAAAAAAGCATTAGAGGTGGCTAGAAAGAAATCAGGTATAGGTGAGGAGGCTTATAAGTCTTACTTTAATTGGCAGAAGGGCATGCTTATCTTTGCAGCTTGTTATTTGGAATCCAGGCCTCAGGAGCACATGAATATAATTAAATATATGTATTTGCTCCACGAATTGGCCAGATCTGGGCGCGGAACAGCATGGAGGTCCTATGATGAGGAGTTTCGTAGAAAACAGAATGGAAAGGAAATCATAGATTTTGGTAAAAAAGATGTGGAAATTTTTGTAGATGTTACTCAACCTCTTAAAAGTGGTTCATAGGGTCTGGCTGAGAAGCGAGGTAATTCCAGTAACAGATGGATGGTGGGTAAGAATCGATCAGGCAAATGCCTTCAATAATAGTCAATGTACCCTAGGGTTCAGGTGTCGTTTTCGGCATGTTTGTATCCGCTGTAAAGGAACCCACCCCTTTAAAAACTGCCAGCAAACGGCTAGTGGGAGAGGTAGTTTGCACAAGCAGCAACAACGAATTCCGGCAACTGCTGGGCCTAAGTAGGGCACCTACTCCAGTGAAATTGGACAAATTATTGCATTGGTTGGATCATTATCCAAATAGACAGGATTCCGAGTTAATAAGGTTAGGTTTTTCAAAGGGTTTTCCGTTGCCTATTAAAGGCCAAGTAAAATGTGGTCAGGTTTGCAATTTACGTTCGGCTCAAGAGTTCCCAGTTATTTTAAAAGAAAAAGTTGATAAGGAGGTTGCTTTGGGTAGGATGGTAGGTCCTTTTAGTTGCCCCCAATTGCCTGATTTAATTTTGTCCCCAGTTGGAGTTGTTCCAAAAAAGACTCAGCCTAATTCAGCACTTATCATTTCCAAAAGGGTCTTCAGTGAATGATGCAATTCCTGAGAGTTTGTCCATGGTAATTTATCAGTCTTTTGAGGATGATTTATCCATGGTGAGATCATTCGGTAGAGGGGCTTTGATGAGTAAAATTGATATAGAGTCGGCCTTTCGGCTGTTACCCATTGATCCAGAATTTTTTCGTTATTTAGGTTTCCGTCTGAATTACGGTTTTTATGTTGATAGATGTCTCCCAATGGGTTGCTCTATATTTTGTTCATATTTTGAAAAATTCAGCAGTTTTTTGCATTGGTGCATTTCCAAAAATTCAGGTCAGTCTGGAATTGTTCATTATTTAGATGATTTTTTGTTCATGGGTCCAGCCGGATCTGACATGTGTGGCAATATGTTATTAAATGCTTTGTCATTGTTGAAGGAATTTGGGGTCCCAGTAGCTGAGGAGAAGACTGTAGGTCCCACATCGGTGTTGATTTTCTTGGGAATCGAAATTGATACCATGGAGGGTTGCTGTCGTTTACCCAGGGAAAAAATAGACAAGTTAAAGGGAGAGATAGTTGTAGCATTGGCAAACGGCAAGTTGATGCTGAAACAAGTTCAATCATTATTGGGGTCTCTCAATTTTGCTTGCCGAGTTATACCCATGGGAAAAGTTTTCAGCAGGAAGTTGGAGAGAGCCACAGCGGGTGTTAAAAAACCCAGTCATTTTATAAGATTATCCAAAGAAATTCGTAGGGATCTACACATTTGGGAAGAGTTCCTGGCCACCTTTAATGGTGTTCTCATTTGGCAGTCCATACCCATTTCTAATGTTGAGTTGCAATTATTCACCGATGCAGCAGGTTCTACGGGTTTTGGAGCATTCTTGGAGGGTAGGTGGTGTGCTTCCCCATGGCCAAAAACTTGGTTTGAAGAGGGACTCACTAGCAACATGTTACTATTAGAATTATTCCCTATCATGGTTGCTCTGGAGTTATGGCATGAGGTCTTGACCAACTTGTCAGTAGTTTTTTAGTGTGATAATTTGGGTGTAGTTCACGCGATTAACAGTCAGAGAGTTTCCGGCCTTCCTGTTCTGTGATTGTTGGGTCAGATAGTGTTGCGCTGCCTTCAATCAAATATAAGTTTTTGCGCTAGGCATGTTCCAGGCATTGAAAACGGTGTGGCAGATGCGCTATCGCGTTTCAAGTGGCGCAGGTTTAGGGTGCTAGCTCCGGATGCGAATGTATCAGGTGACCCTTGCCCGTCTTATGCCTGGCAGGTGATACGCCCGGATTGGAGGGCTTAGCTCTGCGATCCTTGGCTCCTTCCACCCTACGAGGGTACAGAAACGCTATGGGAGAGTGGGAGAGATGTCCATTTGCATCAGGACCAAGGTAAGACTGATTATGAATTTTTATTGGATTATGTTTGGGAATGTTTTAGAGCAGGCAGGTCAAGAGGGTTTGTTACACGTTTACTGTCTGCTATTTCTTATTTCTTGAGACTTGATGGCCGGCATGATTTTACTAAATCTTTCTTTCTAGCAAAGATTCTTAAAGGATGGGCTCGAGTTATGTCCCCTGTACAAGATGCACGAAGGCCAATAACTATTCCAATATTGCGGCGCATGGCGGTCGTGTTGCATGATGTCTGTGCATCTGATTATGAAGCACTCTTATTTAAATTGTGTTTCGTCATGGCCTGTTTTGGGGCCTTTAGGGTCAGTGAACTGGTGTCAGCTTCGAAAACAGCGATGTCACCTATGCTTCGTGAACATGTGTCACTGGAAGATGGAGGCTTATGGTGCAAAGTACAACATTCCAAAACGGACCAATTGGGAAAAGGTTGTTGGGTTGTTTTGAGATGTGTGGACGACAAAGAGATTTGTTCTGTGTCCTTGGCGAGGGTTTATGTGAAAACCAGGACTGATATGCCAGGTCCATGGTTGCAGCATTTGGATGGTATGCCGGTGACTCAATTTCAATTTAGATGGGTGTTGGAACGTTGTATTTGCACGATGGGTTTGCCGGTATCGAGATACGGTACCCATTCATTTCGGATAGGTGCGGCGACAGCAGCAGCCGCTGAAGGCTGTTCGAGCGGGCAAATTAGAGCTCTGGGGAGGTGGAAGTCTGATGTATTTCGGAAATATATCAGGTTTTGACCTGTTCTTTTTTTAAAAAAAAATCAGACTTGAGGTTTCAGCCACTCGCCATATTTGGGGATCTTGAGGAATTTTTTATCCTGTCAAGTGCCTTAAGCCTCAGGGTTCATACCCGCTTGGCAGGTGTGTTTTTCGCCTCTCGTCAGTCTGATCCCCCTTAACCAACCCCTTTTGTCATCCCCGCTTCAAAAATTTTCACCTTAGAGGCCAACTTAAACTATTTCATAAATAAATAAATAAAACCATTTTAGTAAGTTTATAATGGGATGTTTTGGGGTAATGTTGTTGCAAGATTTTTGTGTTATGGGTTTTTTGTACGATAAGGTTCTGTGAATGCTTTTGTATTTTCAGATTTGCGCTTGGACGAGTGTCCGATTTAGATTATGGGGCACTCATATGTTTACTATGGTGAAATATCTGGTGTGGAGTGCCTTCAGTCCCCTGAAGCTAATCTGGTCAGATGGATCGGTGTGAGGGGACTTCGCTGGGAGCAAGTCATGCCCCTGTTTTGGCAACAGTCGGAGAGGTCGGGATACCCGCTGAGGGTGGTGTTCCATGTTGCTGGAAATGATTTGACCAGAAGGACTGGTCTGGATCTTCGTAAAACTATAGTTAGGGACTTAGTTAGTTTGCAGAACAGGTTGTGCTTTCTGAGTGTGGGATGATCGGACATTATCCCTTGTTTGGTTTGGAGAGATGCGGACAGACCAGCTGCCATAGAGTTGATCCGGCGCCGGATCAATTCTGTGGTGGGCAGGGCTGTTAGTGAAAATTGGGGGTTTTTGGTCCCACATCCCTCAATCTCAGTTTCTGCCCCTCATCTTTACATGGCCGATGGTGTCCACCTGAATTTGAGGGGTATGGAGATTTGTTGTTCGCGGTTTTTACTCAGGAATTTTATTAATAGGTAGGAGGATTTTTAGGAGTAGTAACATAGTTTTAAGGTAGAGGTATGGTGGTGGGGGTTTCGTTGAAACTGTGGCGGGTTGGGACGGCCTGAAATTGTGGCTGTAATTTAAAGAGTTTTATAGGTGCTCAGGAGATGTGAAGGTGGTGGAGTTTGATACATTACGGGACCAGGTGGGCTTCGGTCTCCGGTGGAGTTGGTACACACCTGAGCACCTTTTGGTTGGGAGTTGGGGAATACCTTGAGTGGAGAGTTGGCCACGGTATTCCCGATTAAGAGCAAGTAACACAAGGGGTGGCAAATGGCCCATTATGGCCCCTTGTGATGAGTGGGGGGCTGGGCTGAAATTGGGCCCCTTAAAAGCCTCCCCTTGTGATGTGATGGGGGCTGGGCTGAAATTGGGCCCTTAAAACCCCCCTTGTTATGCGATGGAGGCTGGGCTGAAGTTGGGCCCTTGCCTCCTCTTGTGTTTTGGTCAGCCACAGTTAAAAGGTTTAAAAGGTTAGAATAAATAGGGACGTTATTTAAATAGGCCGTCCCTCCTTGCCACCATACCATTTGCTTAATAATAAAAGCTGACAATTCTATTGGCAAACATTATTCTGGTGTCAGTGTCAGTTATTTCTTTTATGGATGTTGGTGTATGCGCATGAATGAAGAACAGTCTATGATAGACATTTTAATACGAAAATTTACTATGCTCCCGTGTTTGTCGGGAGAGTGTTCACCGATGGTCTATATATCCGTATTTCTAAACCGTATTTTAGTCGTGATTGAGCATACACTCAAGTAAATGGCTGCTTTTCGGGTTCATTCTGTGTTTTACAATTACGCCCACATTCCAGTTTGCTTTTGCAAAATGCAGGAGTATACGGAAGATGCTTACGATCAATTTTCATTGGTGGAATGTGTCATATGTGGGAGTGACATGCCAGAGAATTACAAATACATCCCAAACTGTCCGATCCTCATGAGTTTAGTTAGAAGAGTATTTAGAGCTTGTTGTTCGTGGAGTTGGTGAGTTGTTGGAGAGTTTATTGGTGATTTCTGGGTGCTGTACTGTTTTTAAAGTTGTTTTTGTTTCTTTTAGTGCTAGTCTTTATTAGTTTGTCCCATTTTTCTGTCATTGTCATTTTAATTTAAAGTCTCTTGTAGAATTAAGCGGGTTTGGTTCCCTGGGAACCAAACCCCCCCAAACTTCATGTCCTGAAGCCTGATCCGAGCCCTGTTCGGGACTTCCCACCAGACTAGGAAACCAGAACGAGGCAAAATGTCATTATCCCGCTATCGGATTCTCGTGGGGTTTGGATCCCATATAAGGAGCCACGCGTCACTGCCATTTTCACTCCAGTTCTGGAGAGTGTAGCGAGAGGACGTGTCTAACTTCTCTGTGTCTGTCTGTGCGGGAAAGTGGTGTGGCGACCTGCTCTGTCTTATGTGTGTCATTCCAGTGCTGTCTTGTGCTGCATCAGTCTAGTGGTGGTGTCTTGTGCTGCATCAGTCCAGTCACAGTGGTGGTGTCCTCTGTTGCCATATGTCCAGTGCAGATGTATAAGTCTAGTCCAGTGGTGCTGTGTTGTGCTGCATCAGTCCAGTGGTGGTGTCTTGTGCTGCATCAGTCCAGTCACAGTGGTGGTGTCCTCTGCTGCCATATGTCCAGTGCTGCTGTGTAAGTCTAGTCCAGTGGCGCTGTTGTCCTGTATCACTCCAGTGGTGGTTTCCTTGTGCTGCTGTATAAGTCCAGTGGTACTGCCGTATAGGTCCAGTGGTACTGCCGTATAGGTCCAGTGATTCTGCCGTATAAGTCCAGTGATACTGCCGTATAAGTCCAGTGATACTGCCGTAAATTTCCAGTGGTACTGCCATATAAGTCCAGTGATACTGCTGTATAAGTCCAGTGATGCTGCCATATATTTCCAGTGGTACAGCTGTATAAGTCCAGTGATACTGCCGTATAAATACATTCCAGTGGTGCTGCCATATAAGTCCAGTGATACTGCCATATATATTCAGTGGTACAGCCTTATAAGCTCAGTGATAATGCCGTATAAATTAAGTCCAGTGATACTGCCGTCTAAATCCAGTCCAGTGGTACTGCCATATAAGTCTAGTGATACTGCCGTAAAAATCCAGTCCAGTGGTACTGCCATATATGTCCAGTGGTACTGGCGTATAAGTCCAGTGATACTGCCATATATGTCCAGTGGTACTGACGTATAAGTCCAGTGATACTGCCATATATGTCCAATGTTACTGCCTCATAAGTCCAGTGATACTGCAGTATAAATTCTGTCCAGTGGTACTGCCATAAAAGTCCAGTGATACTGCCGTATATGTCCAGTGAAACTGCTGTATATGTCCAGTGGTGCTGCCGTGTAAGTCCAGTGGTGCTGCCGTATAAGTCCAGTGATACTGCTGTATAAGTCCAGTGATGCTGCCATATATTTCCAGTGGTACAGCTCTATAAGTCCAGTGATACTGCCGTATAAATACATTCCAGTGGTGCTGCCATATAAGTCCAGTGATACTGCTGTATAAGTCCAGTGATACTGCCATATATTTTCAGTGGTACAGCCTTATAAGCTCAGTGATAATGCCGTATAAATCAAGTCCAGTGATACTGCCGTATAAATCCAGTCCAGTGGTACTGCCATATAAGTCTAGTGATACTGCCGTAAAAATCCAGTCCAGTGGTACTGCCATATATGTCCAGTGGTACTGGCGTATAAGTCCAGTGATACTGCCATATATGTCCAGTGGTACTGACGTATAAGTCCAGTGATACTGCCATATATGTCCAATGTTACTGCCTCATAAGTCCAGTGATACTGCAGTATAAATTCTGTCCAGTGGTACTGCCATAAAAGTCCAGTGATACTGCCGTATATGTCCAGTGAAACTGCTGTATATGTCCAGTGGTGCTGCCGTGTAAGTCCAGTGGTGCTGCCGTATAAGTCCAGTGATACTGCCGTATATGTAAAGAGGTACTGCCGTATAAGTCCAGTGATACTGCCATTTATGTCCAGTGGTACTGCCGTATAAGTCCAGTGCCAAATAAATCCAGTCCAGTGGTGCTGCCTTATAAGACCAGTTATAGTGCCATATATGTCCAGTGGTACAGCCGTATAAGTCCAGTGATACTGCTGTATAAATCCAGTACAGTGGTACTGCCATAAAAGTCCAGTGATACTGCCGTAAAAGTCCAGTGATACTGCTGTATATGTCCAGTGTTACTGCCATATAAGTCCAGTGATACCACCGCATAAATCCAGTCCAGTGGTACTGCCGTATAAGTCCAGTGATACTGCCATATAAATCCAGCAGTGGTACTGCCATATAAGTCCAGTGGCACTGCGGTATAAGTCCAGTGATACTGCCGTACATGTCCAGTGGTACTGCGGTATAAGTCAAGTGATACTGCCATATAAGTCCAGTGATAATGTTGTATATGTCCAGTGGTACTGCCGAATAAGTCCAGTGATACTGTTGAATAAGTCCAGTGTTGCTTCCGTATATGTCTAGTGGTCCTGCTGTATAAATCCAGTGATACTGCCATATAAATCCAGCAGTGGTACTGCCATATAAGTCCAGTGGTACTGCGGTATAAGTCCAGTGATACTGCCGTACATGTCCAGTGGTACTGCGGTATAAGTCAAGTGATACTGCCATATAAGTCCAGTGATAATGTTGTATATGTCCAGTGGTACTGCCGAATAAGTCCAGTGATACTGTTGGATAAGTCCAGTGTTACTTCCGTATATGTCTAGTGGTACTGCTGTATAAATCCAGTGGTACTGCCGTATAAGTCAAGTCCAGTGGTACTGTCGTATAAGTCCAGTGATACTGCCGTATAAGTCAAGTGATTCTGCCATATATGTCCAGTGTTACTGCCGTATAACTCCAGTGGTACTGCCATATTTAATCCAGTGGTACTGCAGTATAAGTCCAGTGATACGGCTGTATAAGTCCAGTGATACTGCCACATATGTCAAGTGGTACTTCCATATAAATCCAGTGATACTGCCGTATAAATCTAGTCTAGTGATACTGCTGTATAAGTCCAGTGATCCTCCCGTATATGTCCAGTGGTACTGCCGTATAAGTGCAGTGATACTGCCGTATAAGTCCCATGATACTGCCGTAGATGTCCAGTGGTACTGCCGTATAAATCCAGTGATACTGCCGTATATGTCCAGTGGTAATGCCATATAAGTCCAGTGATACTTCCGTATAAGTCCATTCCAGTGGTGCTGCCATATAAATCCAGTGATACTGCCATATATGTCCATTGGTACTGCCATATAAGTCCAGTTAAACTGCCATATAAGTCCAGCGGTACTGCCGTATAAGTCCAGTCCAGTGGTACTGCCATATAAGTCCAGTGATACTGCCATATAAGTCAAGTGATTCTGCCATATATGTCCAGTGTTACTGCCATAAAAGTCCAGTGATACTGTTGTAAATGTCCAGTGGTACTGCCGTATATGTCCAGTGATACTGCTTTATAAGTCCAGTGATACTGCTGTATAAGTCCAGTGGTACTGCCGTATAAATCCAGTCCATTGGTACTGCCGTATAAGTCCAGTTCAGTGATACTGCCGAATAAGTCAACTGGTACTGCCGCATGAATCCAGTCCAGTGGTACTGCCGTATAAATCCAGTGGTACTGCCTTATAAATCCAGTCCAGTGGTTCTTCCATGTGAGTCCAGTCCAGTGGTACTGCCGCATAAGTCCAGTCCAGTGGTGCTGCCATATCAGTTCAGTGGTACTGTACTGTGCTGTATATTTTTTACTCCAAATAAAGGGTTTATTAATATTTAATCCAAATTTTTACATGGTTTGCCCTGTGTGGTGTAGAGGTATGCATTTTGTTATATAACTCCAGAAAAATAATGGAGAACATAAATTTAGAGGTTAAAATAGGGAAAGATAAAGAACCACTTCCTCCTAATGCTGCTGCTGCTGCTGCTGCTGCTGCTGCTGTTGTTGCTGCTGGGAGTCAATCGTCATCCCAGCGGGGAAGTCGTAAGACCACTTGTACTACTTCAACTTAGCAAATGACTGTCCAACAGTCCTTTGCGGGGAATATGAAATATGACAGCAGTCATCCTGTTGCAAAGCGAATAACTGAGGCCCTGACAGCTATGTTGGTATTAGATGTGCATCCAGTATCCACCATTTGTGCAGTGGGATTTAGACAATTGATGGAGGTAGTATGTCCCTGTTACCAAATCCCATCTAGATTACACTTCACTAGGAAAGCGATTCCCAGACTGTACAGGGACATTAAGAAAAGTGTCCTCAGTGTCCTAAAAAATGTGGTTGTACCCAGTGTCCAGTTAACCACAGGCATGTGGACAAGTGGAGCAGGGCAAACTAAGGACTACATGACTGTGACAGCCCACTGGGTAGATGTATTGTCTCCCGCAGCAACAACAGCAGCGGCACCAGTAGCAGCATCTCACAAAAACCAGCTCGTTCCATGGCAGGATTTGCTGTGTATCACTGCTTTCCGTAAGAGGCACACCACTGACAACCTTTTACGGACACTGAGGGACATCATCGCACAATGGCTTACCCCACTTACACTCTCCTTGGGATTTGCTATATCGGACAATGCCACCAATATTGTGCGTGCATTACATCTGGGAAAATTCCAGCATGTTCCATGTTTTGCACATACAATTAATTTGGTGGTACAGAATCTTTTTAGAAATGACAGGGGCATCCAGGAGATGCTGTCGGTGGCCCGAAAAATTGCATGATACTTTAGACATTTAGCCACTGCAGTGCCATTCCTAGATGGGCCAGGTGTTTGTGCTGCACACTTTTGTAACTTAGCTTAGTCATACAGCTACCTCATTGCACCTCTTTTACTTTTTTGTATGATGTGCTGTTTGGGGCCAAGTTTTTATAAGTGATGTCCTGCTTGCCACTGCAGTGCCACTCCTAGATAGGCCAAGTGTTTGTGCCGCACACTTGTGTCGCTTTGCTTAGTCATACAGCTAACTCACTGCACATCTTTTATTCTTTGCATCATGTGCTGTTTGGGGACTAGTTTTTTTGAGTGCCATCCTATCTGCAACTGCAAAGTCACTACTAGATGGACCAGGTGTTTGTGCCGCACACTTGTGATGCTTAGCTTAGTCATACAGCTACCTCATTGGACCTCTTTTACTTCTTTGCATGATGTGCTGTTTAGGGCCTAGTGATTTTAAGTGCCATCCTGTCTGCCACTGCAGTGCCACTCCTAGATGTGCCAGATGCTTGTGCCGCACAGTTGTGTTGCTTAGCTTAGTCATACAGCTACTGTACCTCATTGCATCTCTTTTACTTCTTTGCATGATGTGCTGTTTGGGGCCTAGTTTTTTAAGTGCTATCATATCTGCCACTGCAGTGCCACTCCTAGATGGGCCAGGTGTTTGTGCCGCACACTTGTGTAAATTAGCTTAGTCATACAGCTACATCATTGCACCTCTTTTACTTCTTTGTATGATGTGCTGTTTGGGGTCTAGTTTTTATAAGTACCATCCTGTTTGCTACTTCAGTGCCACTCCGAGATGAGCCAGGTGTTTGTGCTGCACACTTGTGTCACTTAGCTTAGTCATACAGCTACCTCACTGCACCTCTTTTACTTCTTTGCGTGATGTGCTGTTTGTGTCCTTGTTTTTTTAAGTGCCATCCTGTCTGCCACAGCTGTGCCACTACTATATGGGCCAGGTGTTTGTGCCGCACACCTGTTTCGCTTAGCTTAGTCATACAGCTACCTCATTGCACCGCTTTTACTTTTTGGATGATGTGCTGTTTGGGTCCTAGTTTTTTTAAGTGCCACTCTGTCTGCCACTGCAGTGCCACTAATAGATGGGCCAGATATTTGTGCCGCACACTTCTGTTACTTAGCTTAGTCATACAGCTACCTCATTGCTTGTCTTTTACTTCTTTGCATAATGTGATGTTTGGGGTCTAGATTTAATAAGTGCCACTCCGTCTACCACTGCAGTGCCACTCCTAGATGGGCCAGGTGTTTGTGCCGCACACTTGTGTCACTTTGCTTAGTCATACATCTATCTCACTGCAGCTCTATTATTCTTTGCATCATGTGCTGTTTGGGGACTAGTTTTTTTGAGTGCCATCCTGTCTGCAACTGCAAAGTCACTACTAGATGGGCCAGGTGTTTATGCCGCACACTTGTGTTGCTTAGCTTAATCATATAGCTACCTCATTGCATCTCTTTTACTTCTTTGCATGATGTGATGTTTGGGGCCTAGTTTTTATAAGTGTGATCCTGTCTGCCACTGCAGAGCCACTCCTAGATGGGCCAGGTGTTTGTGCCGCACACTTGTGATGCTTAAATTAGTCATACAGCTACCTCATTAAACCTCTTTTACTTCTTTGCATGATGTGCTGTTTGGGGCCTAGTTTTTTTAAGTGCCAGCCTGTCTGCAACTAAAGAGCCACTCCTAGATGGGTCAGGTGTTTGTGCCGCACACTTGTGTGACTTAGCTTAGTCATACAGCTATTTCCCTGCACCTCTTTTACTTCTTTGCATGATGTGTTGTTTAGGGACTAGTGATTTTAAGTGCCATCCAGTCTGCCACTGCAGTGCCACTCCTAGATGGGCCAGATGTTTGTGCCGCACACTTGTGTTGCTAAACTTAGTCATACAGCTACCTCATTGCACCTCTTTTACTTCTTTGCATGATGTGCTGTTTGGGTACTAGTTTTTATAAGTGCCATCCTGTCTGCCACTGCAGTGCCACTCCTAGATGGGCCAGGTGTTTGTGCCACAAACTTTTGTTGCTTAGCTTAGTCATACAGCTACCTCACTACATCTCTTTTACTTCTTTGCATGAAGTGCTATTTGGGGCCAAGTTTTTTAAGTGCTATCCTATCTGCCACTGCAGTGCCACTCCTAGATGGGCCAGGTGTTTGTGCCGCACACTTTTGTAACTTAGCTTAGTCATACAGCTTCCTCATTGCAACTCTTTTACTTCTTTGTATGATGTGCTGTTTGGGGTCTAGTTTTTATAAGTACTATCCTGTCTGCTACTGAAGTGCCACTCCTAGATGGGCCAGGTGTTTGTGCGGCACACTTGTGTCACTTAGCTTAGTCATACAGCTACCTGTCACTGACCTGGGTTGGGAGTGTTGAGAACTCGGGGGTTCTTCTGATGATAGGGAAGAGGAACCACAGCTGGGCTGGAGCAGGGATGGCCGGATGTAGGTTTTCCTCATGCAGAACTTAGCCGTGGTAACCGACGTGTAATGCTAAAGAATTAGTTGCGGCCAAGGCTTGGGGGCGATGCTGAAGTACACAGAAGAATGAAGAACTTGTGAGCGATGTTGAAGAAATGAATGAAGATTTGAGAACGATGTTGAAGCACACAGAAGAATGAAGAACTTGTGAGTGATGCTGAAGAGATGAATGAAGATTTGAGAACGATGTTGAAGCACACAGAAGAATGAAGAACTTGTGAGTGATGCTGAAGAAATAAATGAGGATTTGAGATTCAGTGTAACTCTGGAAGTTTGGGAGGCGTTCCACTTAGGGATACCCTGTAATACTGGAAGCACAGGAGGTGTCCCTCTGAGAGATACACTGTAATGCTGGTAATGCAGAGAATGTCCCACTGAGTGATACACTGTAACGCTGGTAGCACAGGGAAGGTTCCACTGTGTGATACTCTGTAACGCTGGTAGCACAGGGAATGTCCCACTGAAAGATACTCTGTAACGCTGGTAGCACAGAAAATGTCCCACTGAAAGATACTCTGCAATGCTGGAACACAGGAGACGTTCAGCTTGAGAACACGCTGAACGCTGCTAGCACTGGTGATCATTGGTAAAGACGATACTCAGGTGCCGGAGCTCTGTACGGCATCTGCCTTTGAACTACCCGCCCTCTCCCGATTGGCAGAAGGGGTCGATGACGTCACCCGCTCACCACGCTCTCGTGGATGCCAGGCGCAAACGGCGGCGCCCACACCCCGGGAACCCACCGGAGGCAGCGCCAGCAAGACGCGACGACCCGGAGCCCACCGGGGGCAACGACCACTGGGAGACCCAGCGCACCCGAAGCGGTAAGCGTGGCAGCCACAGCGCCGCGAGTGTGAGAGTGCCCCCTCCTCTAGGAGTGGCCCCCTGGACACTTTCCTGGTTTCGTTGGATGTTTAGAATGAAAGATCCGGACTAGTCGGGGAGCAGTGACTTCAGAAGCTTTGACCCAGCTCCTCTTCTCAGGACCATAACCTTTCCATTCTACCAGATACTGTAAATTCTTGTGAAGATAATGAGAGTCAAGAATAGTTTTGATTTCAAATTCTGTTCCAGATTCAGTCTCTACCGAGGTTGGGCTAGGAGACTCCGAATGAAACCTATTTAAAATGAGGGAACGAAGGAGAGAAACATGGAAAGAATTTGGTACCCGAAAGTGGAAAGGCAATCCCAATTTGCAGACAACAGGGTTCAGGACTTGCAAAACTGGGTAAGGACCGATGAACCTAGGAGCAAACTTCATAGCGGGTACTCTTAAACGAAGATTGCAGGTAGAGAGCCATACCCTGTCTCCAACTTTGTATTGAGGAGCTGCTCGCCGTTTTCTATCTGCAAAGAATTTGTAGCGGCCAGAGATTTTCTTGAGATTAGCATGAACCCTACTCCAGATTTGACTGAAGTGCCGGAGAGTGGAAGCTGCAGCAGGAACATCCTCCAAAGGAAAGATTGGTAATTCTGGAACTCGTGGATAGAATCCATAATTAATGAAGAATGGGGACTCACCAGTGGAAGAGTGGTACAGATGATTATGGGCAAACTCGGCCCAGGGTAACAGTTCCACCCAATCGTCCTGTGAAGGAGAGAGATAAACGCGGAGAAAAGTCTCTAAATCTTGATTGACACGTTCAGTTTGCCCACTGGTTTGTGGATGGTAAGCAGATGAGAACTTGAGTTTTATTTGTAAGGCTGAGCAGAGGGCCCTCCAAAATCTTGCAGTGAACTGTACCCCTCGATCAGAGACTATCTCCCGAGGTAACCCGTGCAGGCGGAAATGTTCACGAATAAATAGTAAAGCCAACTTGGGAGCCGTTGGTAAACCGGTCAACGGAACAAAATGGGCCATTTTTGAAAAGCGGTCAATAATCACCCAGATGGTATTGTAACCCTTGGAGAGGGGTAATTTGGTAATAAAGTCCATAGAAATATGGGTCCAGGGTTTCTTAGGAATGGACAGTGGACGAAGCAACCCCGCAGGAGGCAGACGAAGAGTTTTGTGCTGAGCACATTGAGGACATGAATTGACATAATCTTGTATATCCTTCTTCATGGTGTCTGACCAATATGACCTTCGTAGAAATTCACACATTTTTTTGAACTCCAGGATGACCAGAAAACTTGGAGATACGAGCCCACTGCAGTAACTTTGGTCGAAATTCAACTGGTACAGACATTCTCCCAGGAGGAGGACCCAGAGAGGTGGGAGCTGCTGAAATAGAGACTGGACTGAGAATTAAACTCTTTTCAAAGGAATTCTCCTCATCCGAGGCCATTAAAGAACGAGACAGAGCATCAGCCTTAGCGTTAAGAGTCCCGGCCCGGTACTTAATAACGAACGAGAACCGAGTGAAGAAGAGCACCCATCTAGCTTTAAAGGGATTCAAGCACTGGGCTGTCTTGATATACAACAAGTTCTTGTGATCGGTGTAAATAGTAATTAGGTGTTTTGCACCTTCCAATAAGTACCTCCATTCTTCTAGGGCAGATTTTATTGCTAAAAGGTCCTGATCTCCAATGGTGCAGTTTCGTTCAGCAGGAGAGAACTTACGAGAATGGAAACCACATGGATGTAACTTCCCATCAGAAGAGTACTGTGAAAAGACGGCACCGATGCCTACTGAGGAAACATCGACTTCCAAGAAGAATGGTTTTGAGAAATTCGGTTGTTGGAGTACCAGAGCAGAAATAAAGGCTGATTTCAACCGGGCAAACGCTTCTACAGCTTCGGAAGACCAGAGACTTGGGTCAGACCCCTTTTTGGTTAGGGCAGTAATGGGTGCAACGATGGTAGAAAATCCCTTAATGAATTTCCGGTAGTAATTTGCAAAGCCCAGGAATCTTTGTACCGCTTTCAAAGAGAGAGGCTGAGTCCAGTCCCGAATGGCAGTGAGTTTTTCCGGATCCATGCGAAGCTCCGTACCCGAGATGACATAACCGAGGAACGGAATCGAAGGGTCCTCAAAGATACAAAGATACATTTGGAAATCTTGCCGTAGAGACGATTCCTTCGTAAGCGAAGAAGTACTTCTTTGACCTGTACTCTGTGCTCTGCAAGATTCTTAGAAAATATCAGAATGTCATCCAAGTACACCACTACGCTTTGGTATAACATATCTCGGAAGATTTCATTTACAAATCCCTGAAAAACGGCAGGGGCATTGCTGAGGCCAAATTACCAGATATTCGTAATGCCCGTCCCTGGTATTGAAGGCCGTCTTCCATTCGTCTCCCTGTCGGATGCGTATTCGATTATAGGCTCCTCTTAAGTCGAGCTTAGTGAAGACGTGGGCTCCACGAACCCTATCAAATAGCTCAGTAATTAGCGGCAAAGGGTATTTGTTCTTAATGGTGATATCGTTTAAGCCACGATAATCAATACAAGGTCTTAACCCCCTGTCCTTCTTCTTCACGAAAAAGAAACCTGCTCCAGCCGGGGAGGTAGAGGGGCGAATGAATCCTTTCAGTACATTAGATTTGATATAGTCTGACATAGCTTGGGTCTCGGGTATTGACAAGGGATATGTGCGTCCCTGGGGTGGCATTTTCCCTGGGATAAGCTCAATGGGACAGTCCCAGGGTCTGATCAGCTGATCAGCCGCCTTTTCCGAGAACACATCTGTGAACTTCCGATAGGCCTCCGGAATGAGCTCCTCATCCGACTTGGAAGATGCACGGAGCGGGTAAACAGGAGTGAGACAACTAGAGTGACAAAACGAACTACAGGACAATATTTGTGACGTTTTCCAGTCGACGTGAGGGTTGTGAATTTTAAGCCAAGGTAGACCAAGAACAAGATCGTGAGGCATCTCCGGAATTACTAGAAACTCCAAATGTTCTTGATGCAGAGCTCTGACCTGCAGCTTGATTGGCTCTGTGCGACTTGTAATAAGACCATTAGATATTTCGGTACCATTGATGGCAGTCAACGTTATAGGTCGTTTGACAGACTGTAACTGTAAACCCAGACTCTGAACACAAGAAAGAGAAACAAAATTTCCTGCAGCCCCAGAGTCCAGCAGGGCCTTAACAGGTTTGGCTATAGACTCAGAAAACAGAGACAGAGAGTAAACAATCCACTGTCGGAGAAGATTTAGATGTAACCCCTAACTTGACTCCTATGGAACAAGCTAGGCCTGCCCGTTTCCCGGACGGGACTTGCAGAACTTGATAAAGTGATCCGCGGCTCCACAGTAGAGGCAGAGTTTACCCTCACGACGGCGCTGTCGTTCCTCTGGGGACAGCCGGGATCGGTTGATTTGCATGGGTTCGTCCGGACTCGGGGTAACTGTTTGCTTAGGCGGGAGAAGCCGGAATCTGGATTGATCCGACCGACTACGTTCGCCACCTCATTCCTGCATGCGAAGATCCACCTTGACACAGAGTGAGATCAACTCTTCTAAAGGATCCGGCAGATCCCTAGTGACCAGCTCATCCTTCAGACGGTCAGAGAGCCCATTCCAGAAAGCGGCCCTGAGAGCATCATTATTCCAGTGTAGTTCTGAGGTAATGGTTTGGAAGTGAACCACATACTGTTCCACAGAACGGGAGCCTTGACGGACTCGGAGCAGGTCAGCGGAAACAGCGGTTGTTCTGCTGGGCTCATCAAAAATCCTTTGGAATGACGCAATGAAATTAGTGTAACTGGAAACCAATGCGTCAGATCGTTCTCACAACGGAGACACCCAATCCAATGCTGAACCCTCAAGCAAGGAAATAATGTATGCCACTTTGGACCGATCCATGGGGAAATTGTGTGAGAGAAGTTCAAAATGCACCTCGCATTGGTTGAGAAAACCACGGCAATTCTTTGGGTTCCCATTATAGCGAGAGGGAGTGGGAAGCTGAAGGCGTGACCTGGTTCCAGACGAGGATTGAACATTACTGGAGATGACTACTGGAGCGGGTACTGGAGCAGGAGCCGGAACTACTGAAGCCAGAGAGGTCTGAATTTGATCCAGCCGGATGGATAATTCCTGGAGATACTGCATCACCTGGCTCTGTGCCGCCTCCTGACTCTGAACTCGGGAAGCCAAGTTTTGGATGGCGCTTGACTCTGGGTTCCGATCCCCCGGGTCCATGTGGCCTGAGTATACTGTCACTGACCTGGGTTGGGAGTGTTGAGAACTCAGGGGTTCTTCTGATGATAGGGAAGAGGAACCACAGCTGGGCTGGAGCAGGGATGGCCGGATGTAGGTTTTCCTCATGCAGAACTTAGCCATTGTAACCGACGTGTAATGCTAAAGAATTAGTTGTGGCCAAGGCTTGGGGGCGATGCTGAAGTACACAGAAGAATGAAGAACTTGTGAGCGATGTTGAAGAAATGAATGAAGATTTGAGAACGATGTTGAAGCACACAGAAGAATGAAGAACTTGTGAGCGATGTTGAAGAAATGAATGAGGATTTGAGAACGATGTTGAAGCACACAGAAGAATGAAGAACTGGTGAGCGATGTTGAAGAAATGAATGAGGATTTGAGAACGATGTTGAAGCACACAGAAGAATGAAGAACTTGTGAGCGATGCTGAAGAAATAAATGAGGATTTTAGATTCAGTGTAACTCTGGAAGTTTGGGAGGAGTTCCACTTAGGGATACCCTGTAATACTGGAAGCACAGGAGGTGTCCCTCTGAGAGATACACTATAACGCTGGTAACGCAGAGAATGTCCCACTGAGTGATACACTGTAACGCTGGTAGCACAGGGAAGGTTCCACTGAGTGATACACTGTAACACTGGTAGCATGGGGAAGGTTCCACTTTGTGATACACTGTAACGCTGGTAGCACAGGGAATGTCCCACTGAAAGATACTCTGTAACGTTGGTAGCACAGAAAATGTCCCACTGAAAGATACTCTGCAATGCTGGAACACAGGAGACGTTCAGCTTAAGAACACGCTGAACGCTGCTAGCACTGGTGATCATTGGTAAAGACGATACTCAGGTGCCGGGGCTCCGTACGGCGTCTGCCTTTGAACTTCCCGCCCTCTCCCGATTGGCGGAAGGGGCCGATGACGTCACCCGCTCACCACGCTCTCGTGGATGTCGGGCGCAACGGCGGTGCCCACACCCCGGGAACCCGCCAGAGGCAGCGCCAGCAAAACGCGATGACCCGGAGCCCACCGGGGGCGACGACCGCCGGGAGACCCAGCGCACCAGGAGCGATAAGCACAGCAGCCGCAGCGCCGCGAGTGTGACACTACCTCACTGCACCTCTTTTACTTTGCATGATGTGCTGTTTGTGTCCTAGTTTTTTTAAAGTGCCATCCTGTCTGCCACTGCTGTGCCACTACTATATGGGCCAGGTGTTTGTGCCGCACACTTGTGTCGCTTAGCTTAGTCATTCAGCTACCTCATTGCACCTCTTTTATTTTTTGGATGATGTGCTGTTTGGGGCCTAGTTTTTTTAAGTGCCACTCTGTCTGCCACTGCAGTTCCACTCCTAGATGGACCAGATATTTGTGCCGCACACTTGTGTCACTTAGCTTAGTCATACAGCTACCTCATTGCTTCTCTTTTACTTCTTTGCATGATGTGCTGCTTCAGGCCTAGATTTAATAAGTGCCACTCCGTCTACCACTGCAGTGCCACTCCTAGATGGGCCAGGTGTTTGCGCCGCACACTTGTGTCACTTAGCTTAGTCATACAGCTATCTCACTGCATCTCTTTTTTACTTCTTTGCATGATCTGCTGTTTGGGGACTAGTTTTTTTAAGTGCCATCCTATCCGCAACTGCAGTGCCACTCCAAGATGGGCCAGGTGTTTGTGCCGCACACTTGTGTAACTTAGCTTAGTCATACAGCTACCTCATTGCACCTCTTTTAATTCTTTGTAATGTGCTGTTTGGGGTCTAGTTTTTATAAGTGCCATCCTGTCTGCTACTGCAGTGCCGCTCCTAAATGGGCCAGGTGTTTGTGCTGCACACTTGTGTCACTTAGCTTAGTCATACAGCTATCTCACTGCACCTTTTTTACTTCTTTGCATGATGTGCTGTTTGGGGCCTAGTTTTTTAAGTGCCATCCTGTCTGCTACTGCAGTGCTACTCCTATATGGGCCTGGTGTTTGTGTCGCACACTTGTGTCACTTAGCTCAGTCATACAGCTACCTTACTGCACCTCTTTTACTTTTTTGCAAAATGTGCTGTTTGTATCCTAGTTTTTTTTAAGTGCCATCCTGTCTGCCAGTGCTGTGCCACTATTATATGGGCCAGGTGTTTGTGCCGCACACCTGTTTCGCTTAGCGTAGTTATACAGCTACCTCATTGCATCTCTTTTACTTCTTTGCATGATGTGCTGTTTGGGGTCTAGTATTTTTAAGTGCCACCCTGTCTACCACTGCAGTGCCACTCATAAATGGGCCAGGTGTTTGTGTCGCACACTTGTGTCACTTAGCTCAGTCATACAGCTACCTTACTGCACCTCTTTTACTTTTTTGCAAAATGTGCTGTTTGTGTCCTAGTTTTTTTTAAGTGCCATCCTGTCTGCCACTGCTGTGCCACTACTATATGGGCCAGGTGTTTGTGCCGCACACCTGTTTCGCTTAGCTTAGTTATACAGCTACCTCATTGCATCTCTTTTACTTCTTTGCATGATGTGCTGTTTGGGGTCTAGTATTTTTAAGTGCCATCCTGTCTGCCACTGCAGTGCCACACCTAGATGGGCCAGGTGTTTGTGCCGCACACTTGTGTCGCTTAGCTTAATCATACAGCTACCTCTTTGCATCTCTTTTACGTCTTTGCCTGATGTGCTGTTTGGGGCCTAGTTTTTATAAGTGACATCCTGTCTGCCACTGCAGTGCCACTCCTAGATGGGCCAAGTGTTTGTGACGCACACTTGTGTCGGTTAGCTTAGTTATACAGCTACCTCATTGCACCTCTTTTACTACTTTGCATGATGTGCTGTTTGGGGCCTACTTTTTTAAGTGCCACTCTGTCTGCCACTGCAGTGCCACTCCTAGATGGGCCAGGTGTTTGTGCTGCACACTTGTGTCACTTAGCTTAGTCATACAGCTACCTCATTGCACCTCTTTTTCTTTTTTGCATGATGTGCTGTTTGGGGCCTAGATATTTTAAGTGCCACCCTTTCTACCACTGCAAAGCCACTCCTAGATGGGCCAGGTGTTTGTGCCACACCCGTATGTTGCTTAACTTAGTCATACAGCTACCTCATTGCATCTCTTTTACTTCTTTGCATGATGTGCTGCTTGTGGTCTAGTTTTTATAAGTGCCTTGCAGTGCCACTCCTAGATGGACCAGGTGTTTGTGCCGCACACTTTTGTCGCTAAGCTTAGTCATACAGCTGCCTCATTGCATTTCTTTTACTTCTTTGCATGATGTGCTGTTTGGGGTCTAGTTTTTTTAAGTGCCACTCTGTCTGCCACTGCAGTGCCACACCTAGATGGGCCAGGTGTTTGTGCCGCACACTTTTGTCGCTAAGCTTAGTCATACAGCTATCTCATTGCATCTCTTTTACTTCTATGCATGATGTGCTGCTTGTGGTCTAGTTTTTATAAGTGCCTTGCAGTGCCACTCCTAGATGGGCCAGGTTTTTGTGCCGCACACTTGTGTCGCTTAGCTTAGTCATACAGCTACCTCTTTGCATCTCTTTTACTTTTTTGCATGATGTGCTTTTTGGGGCCTAGTTTTTTTAAGTGTCACCCTGTATGCCACTGCAGTACCACTCCTAGGTGGTCAAGGTGTTTGTGCCGTACACTGGTGTCACTTTCCTTAGTCATACATCTACATCATTGCATCTCTTTTACTTCTTTGCATGATGAGCTGTTTGGGGCCTAGTTTTTTTAAGTGTCACTCTGTCTGCCACTGCAGTGCCACTCCTAGATGGGCCAGGTGTTTGTGCCGCACACTTGTGTCACTTAGCTTAGTCATACAGCTACCTCATTGCTTTTCTATTATTTCTTTTACAATGATGTGCTGTTTGGGGCCAAGATTTAATAAGTGTCACTCCGTCTACCACTGCAGTGCCACTCCTAGATGGGCCAGGTGTTTGTGCCGTACACTTGTGTCGCGTAGATTAGTCATACAGCTACCTCATATCACCTCTTTTACTTCTTTGCATGATGTGCTGTTTGTGTCCTAGTTTTTTTAAGTGCCATCCTGTCTGCCACTGCAGTGCCACTCCTAGATGGGCTAGGTGTTTGTGCTGCACACTTGTGTCGCTTAGCTTAGTCACACAGCTACCTCATTGCACCTCTTTTACTTCTTTGCGTGATGTGCTGTTTGGGGCCTAGTTTTTATACGTGACATCCTGTCTGCCACTGCAGTGCCACTCCTAGATGGGCCAGGTGTTTGTGCCGCACACTTGTGTCGCTTAGCTTAGTTATACAGCTACCTCATTGCACCTCTTTTACTTCTTTGCATGATATGCTGTTTGGGGTCTCGTTTTTCTAAGTGCCACTCTGTCTACCACTACGGTGCCACAACTAGATGGGCCAGGTGTTTGTGCCACGCACTTGTGTCACTTAGCTTAGTCATATAGCTACCTCACTGAACCTCTTTTACTTCTTTGCATGATGTGCTGTTTGGGGCCTAGTTTTTATAAGTGACATCCTGTCTGCCACTGCAGTGCCACTCCTAGATAGGCCAGGTGTTTATGACGCACACTTGTGTCGGTTAGCTTAGTTATACAGCCACCTCATTGCACCTCTTTTACTTCTTTGCATGATGTGCTGTTTAGGGCCTAGTTTTTTAAGTGCCACTCTGTCTGCCACTGCAGTGCCACTCCTAGATGGTCCGGGTGTTTGTGCCGCACACTTGTGTCGCTTAGCTTAGTCATACAGCTACCTCATTGCATCTCTTTTTCTTTTTTGCATGATGTGCTTTTTGGGGCCTAGATATTTTAAGTGCCACCCTTTCTACCACTGCAGAGCCACTTCTAGATGGGCCAGGTGTTTGTGCCACACACTTATGTCGCTTAACTTAGTCATACAGCTACCTCATTGCATCTCTTTTACTTCTTTGCATGATGTGCTGCTTGTGGTCTAGTTTTTATAAGTGCCTTCCTGTCTTCCACTGCAGTGCCACTCCTAGATGGACCAGGTGTTTGTGCCGCACACTATTATCACTAAGCTGTCACTTAGCTTATTTATACAGCTACCTCCCTGCACCTCTTTTACTTCTTTGCATCATGTGCTTTTTGGGTCCAAGTTTTTTTTTAATTGCCATCCTGTCTGCCACTGCAGTGCCACTCCTATTTGGGCCAGGTGTTTGTGCCGCACATTTGTGTCGCTTAGCTTAGTCATACAGCTACCTCATTGCACCTCTTTTACTTCTTTGCATGATGTGCTGTTTGGGGTCTCGTTTTTCTAAGTGCCACTCTGTCTACCACTGTGGTGCCACTCCTAGATGGGCCAGGTGTTTGTGCCACGCACGTGTGTCACTTAGCTTATTCATATAGCTACCTCACTGCACCTCTTTTACTTCTTTGCATGATGTGCTGTTTGGGGCCAAGTTTTTTTTAAGTGCCATCCTGTCTGCCACTGCAGTGCCACTCCTATATGGGCCAGGTGTTTGTGCCACACACTTCTGTCGCTTAGCTTAGTCATACAGCTACCTCATTGCTCCTCTTTTACTTCTTTGCATAATGTGCTGTTTTTGTCCAAGTTTTTTTAAGTGCCATCCTGTCTGCAACTGCAGTGCAACTCCTAGATGGGCCAGGTGTTTGTGCCGTACACTTGTTTCGCTTAGCTTAGTCATCTAGCGACCTCGGTGCAACTTTTAAGCCTAAAAACAATATGGTGAGGTGTCAGGTGTTCAGAATAGATTGGAAATGAATGTTATTGGTGTTAATAATACCATAGGTTCAAAATTACCCTCAAATTCTGTGATTTTAGCTATTTTTATGTTTTTTTTAAAAATCATCCAGATCCAAAAACCAAAACCAAAATCCAAAAGGGTGGTTTTGGCAAAAGCTATCCAGATCCAAAACTCGTTTCTGTGTTTGTGTCTGTGAGGGTGTGTGCTGTTTGTATGGTGGTAGTGGAGGAGTGTGTTTGTCTTTAATTTTCTGTTTTATTTGTTCTGTTTGTCGTGCAAATGTCTGGTACAGAGGTTAGTGAGGTGAAGGAGGTTGCAGCCCTAGATCCCCAGTCCACTGATGGGGATAGCAATGAGCAGCCCACGCCACACACCAGAACCAAGACTGGACACAACAATTAATTTTTCTTTGCAGAGAATATGGCCCTGGTGATGGAAGTGATGAAGTATCATCGGCAGCTGTTTGGTTGGGAGGCAACATGAGTCTCCACCAGGAAGAAAAACTCTATATGGCAAATGTGGTAGCTGCCATCAATGCCAAAGGACCTGTGCGCAGGAATTAGGACACAAGCAAGAAAAGGCGGTCCAATATCAAGTGCCGGGTAGTTCTCCATGGGGGTCATTCCGAGTTGTTCGCTCGCAAGCTGCTTTTAGCAGCTTTGCACACGCTAAGCCGCCGCCTACTGGGAGTGAATCTTAGCTTATCAAAATTGCGAACGAAAGATTCGCAATATTGCGAAAAGACTTCTCTGTGCAGTTTCTGAGTAGCTCGAGACTTACTCTGCCAGTGCGATCAGTTCAGTGCTTGTCGTTCCTGGTTTGACGTCACAAACACACCCAGCGTTCGCCCAGACACTCCTCCGTTTCTCCAGCCACTCCCGCATTTTTCCCAGAAACGGTAGCGTTTTTTCACACACTCCCATAAAACGGCCAGTTTCCGCCCAGAAACACCCACTTCCTGTCAATCACATTACGATCACCAGAACGAAGAAAAAACCTCGTAATGCCGTGAGTAAAATTCCTAACTGCATAGCAAATTTACTTGGCGCAGTCGTACTGCGGACATTGCGCATGCGCATTAGCGACTAATCGCTCCGTAGCGGAAAAAAAATAACGAGCGGCCAACTCGGAATGACCCCCCATATGTGGTCTCATATTTGGATTACAAAGAGCTACTCAAGGTGTTGATTCCTGTGGAAGTGGATGTGCATGACAGTGATGCCACAAGGCAGCCTGGTAAGTGTTCAATCATTTCATTTGGTGTGTTTTAAACATGTTTTTGTTTGTTTTGTTTTTAAATGGGAACCAAAGTTATGTTGTGTGTGTTGATTGTAAATGTATTTTCATGAACTTAGTTTATACTTAAGGGGGGTACTCACGGTGCGATCGCTGCTTAAAATCTAAGCAATCTGACTAGATTGTTTAGATTTTAAGCAGTGATCTCTCCGTGTGTACCCCCCACAGCGATAGCGATGCGCAGCCCCGCGCATCGCTATCACTGATCCTAGATTGGCCAATCTAGCGGGTCGCTCACTTCACCCGCTGGGTGAAATGAGCGCCCCCCGCTCTCCCCACACACTGCGCTGTGCTGAGCGGCGGGAGAGATGTGTGCTGAGCGGTTCGCTCAGCACACATCTCTCCCCACATCTGCCAGTGAGTACTGGCCTTAACACACTGCTGATTTTCTATAAGTGCAAATACTGTTGGTACAAATTTTGGGGTTTCAGGTAATTTATTATAACATATGCATACTGCATACATTGCTCTGCAGAGTATACTTTCTGCTGACTGTCTAATTATGTAATGCATACCTATTTTTTTTTATAATTGGCTGTATGTTTAACACAAAACATCATTTTGGATGTTCTCATGTTTTTGTGTGCAGGTTTATGGGATTGTTTTGAACAGTTTTGTGTTGTTTTGTGAGTGGTATTGGTTTGGCCTTTGTGTGGCCTGTATCCCTATATATTGCAATATTGTGTGTGTTGGCAGTTATTGTAATTACATCGTAGTACTGTTTAGGTAGCCAACATGAGGGTGTATATGTATTGCACTGACGTGTAGGGTTGGGTCTCTTTTAGCAACATCTATGTGTGTCAGGGGATCGCTATGCTGGTTTGTTGTAGCATAGAGTTGATACATGCATTTTGAGTTTATTTGTAATTTTTATCACACATCCAATCATTTTTTTATAAAAGCACATTGTGTAGTAAAGGCCTCAGCAAACTCAGGGTCATACGGTGTTATGACACAACATATCTCAGCACAGCATAACAAAGTGTAACCATTAAAAAAAAAATGTACACCCACTTGTTATGAAGAAGGTGCGACTTAAAATATTTGGCAAGTGTATTTTATGCATCACAGCTGACTAAACTACACAAAAAGCAGCATATCTAACAAATGGTAATCCCATTCAGCTTGTTTTTTTTTAAAGTGTGATGTTGAATTGTAATGCAGCACAAATTGACATTTCTCTTCATAAAATGTCTTTGGCCTGTTGAACCTATGTACACACACTTTAAGCTGTGTACCTGTAGTTGTGTATCAACAGTCTGATTAACTGTATGCTTCATATTCAGTCTACAATATTCTTAAGCATCATTGACTATGTACATATAACAAATGTGATTTCAATGTGACACCTCGTATGTGGACAATGCTTAATAATGCAAATAGTTTATTTTCAGATGCATTTACGTCAGTAAAAAAACATGTTTTACAGGCAACATTTAAAAATGTGTTTTATTTCAAGTGTGCAATACAGCCAAAACGTAGTCTGCCCACAGGCCTAGCGACACACGGCACCAGGTTGAAGATGATGCGGAAGCAGGTCAATTTTTGAATAATGATTTTTGAAAGAGGAATACAAATAAGTAGCTGCTAATAGATTTCATAATAATTTGTTTTAGGCCTTCTTCTGCAGCACCAGCATCCACACCCAGGCTTCCTGTGGGGACATCAAGACCACCTAGCCTCATCATGGAACCCTCGGAGGAGACAAAACTCCATTCTCTGCAGCTTCTTGGTGAATCTGCTGGCACATAGCATATACA
The DNA here is from genome assembly GCF_028390025.1 of Pseudophryne corroboree. NCBI lineage: Eukaryota > Metazoa > Chordata > Amphibia > Anura > Myobatrachidae > Pseudophryne > Pseudophryne corroboree. Next base: position 326,843,226 of record NC_086445.1, on the reverse strand, counting down.
CATTATCGTTGCACCACACAAACTTCCACATAAAAGTAAGAAGCATACTGGTTTGTTTTGCACAACCTTTGTCCAACAACACATGTAAACATATTTTTAAATATTTAACATTCATATAAATATACTATACAAACTTATTCAAAAAACATTAGTACATAGAGGAGGTACAGTGTGTATGTAGTGGTCATAAAATATTTAAATACTTCAAAAGCAATGTAAAGTAATTTAGACACATTATACTTAAGCACTTCTGTATTCCATAACAAACAAACAAAAAATATTATTGGTATTTATTGTGGAGTACAATTGCACTTGATACATAACAACAAAAGCATCAAATAATACTGTAAATGTGTAGTAAGATGTTTATAAAAAACAAAAAACACTTACACACTTCTCATCCTTAGTTTCAGAGAAGGACATCCTGGCCAACTAACAGCCTACTTTCACAGTAGGTTCTGAAAAAGACCTTCACATTAAATTTTGAATAAATCCAAGAATGTCCCACAGCGCCATTGATGCCAACACCACTGGCACAACCGCTCAGCCAGACATCTGAGCCATTCCAGAACAAAGGTTTTGGACCAGCTGGTCCCAACACTAAGGACAGCGGTTGGAATGCATACAAATGCAAGCACAAGAAACACCCGGTCAAACAAAAAACACACAGTGGATTCATCGCAAAATATCAGCCACCTCACTACAGAAATGAAACGGGTGGTCAACATGATAGAAAAAATGAGGGCTGATGATAACAGATTCCATGATTTGTTCAATTGGCTAATGGAGGACAATACAAAATTTTACCAGGACTACATTAATTTACTGTGATCAAATACAACAAACCAACAAACTGTCATTAGGCTCATGGAATCCCACAATGTTGCTTACAGGAACTTAATTACCACCATTGGGACTGCAACTGTTTGGCCGCTTTGCTGACCCAAATACTAGCAGGTCAGGGGGAAAAAACAACAACAATCTACTCCTCTGGGGAGTCTTGAAAGTTGTGCACTGCGCAGTTGTGATGTGCGTGGGGCACAGCGCTGGATATCCTAATCTACGGGTCATATGTGATTAAAAGAGAATTATTGTTTTTTGTTGCAGACAATATTTTGCATCTGTTTATTTCCATTAATACTAACCCATGTTACTGTTTTTTTTATATATTTACATTGTTTTTATGCATATTTTGAAACTTCATTTTTACAAATATATAAAGTAATTTGTGTTTTGACACATACATTGAGTAAAATCATACATCAAAACACAATATTTCTGTGTTTTGTTTTGTATGTAACTGAATATTTTTGTGTTTTATTTTGAAGCGATTATAGAAATGTATGTAAGATGTGATTACAAACAGACATACACACTCGTTGACAATAATTATAACATTAAGGGCGTAGAAAAATGACCAAAACAACAAACACAATCAGGCAAATAGATTGAAATATGCTTTTATGTTTTTTTTTTTAAAGAACAGAAAAATGTGTTTGTTTGCTATGGACAACACAAAAGAAATATGAAGGAAGTGTACTTATTAAGAATCAAACTGTTATTTTTGGGGGTAAATAAGAATAAAAAGTCACTTTAGGAACAAGTGAAGCATAAAGGGTGTATTTGGTATACAAAGAAAATTATAATTGAGTGATGTTTAAGTACACACACATCTCAAACACACTGTGGTCTATTTCCAAATTCTAGTTAGGTCCTCCATTTGGGTCTGGGTCTCAAGGTCGAAACCAATAAGGTCGAATGCACTTAGGACACACCTTAAGTCGACACCTGAAATAGGTCGACATGAACAAGGTCAACATGGAAAGATGTCGACATGAGTTTTTAATGGGTTTTTTGTGTCATTTTCTCCGTAATGTGACCGGGAACCCCAATTAGTGCACCATGTTCCCTCGCATGGCTTCGCTCGCCATGCTTCGGGCAAGGTGTCTCGCTCCGCTGCGCTCAGCACAGGTTACCGTTAGAGATGAGCGGGTTCGGTTCTCAGAGAACCGAACCGTACCAAACTTCACCATTTAAGTCCGGATCCGAGCCAGGCTCGAGTTTTCCCACCTGACTCGGAAACCCGAACTAGGCAAAACGTCATCATCCTGCTGTCGGATTCTAGCGGGATTTGGAATCCATATAAGGAGCCGCGCATCGCGGCCATTTTCACTCCAGTCTCGGAGAGTGTAGTGAGAGGACGTGTCTTCATCCTCATTGTCTGTGTGGGGGCGGGAAAGTGGGGTGGCGAGTCTTGTGCTGTGTTGTGCTGCTCAGTCCAGTCCAGTGTAGTCAGTGTCTTATGCTGCATCAGCCAGTCACAGTGTTGGTGTCCTCTGCTGCTATATGTCCCCAGTGCTGCTGGCTGCTGTATAAGTACCTTGCATTTTTGCTGTGTTGTCTTGCATCAGACCAGGGGTAGTGTCTTGTGCAGCATCAGTCCAGTGACCAGTCACCGTGGTGGTGTCCTCTGTTGCCATATATCCAGTGTAGCTGTATAAGTCCCTTTCAGTGGTGCTGTGTTGTCTTGCATTAGACCAGGGGTAGTGTCTTGTGCAGCATCAGTCCAGTGACCAGTCACAGTGGTGGTGTCCTCTGCTGCCAAATATACAGTGTTACTGACGTATAATTCCCGTGATACTGGCGTATAATTCCCGTGATATTTCCGTATAATTACCGTGATACTGGCGTATAATTCCTGTGACATTGCCGTATAATTCTCGGAATACTGGCGTATAATTCCTATGATATTGGCGTATAATTCCTGTGATATTGCCAAATAATTCTCGGATTACTGGCGTATAATTCCTGTGACGTTGCCATATAATTCTCGGAATACTGGCGTATAATTCCTGTGATACTGCGGATAATTCCTGTGATATTGCCGTATAATTCTCGAAATACTGGCGTATAATTCATATGATATTGATGTATAATTCCTGTGATATTGCCGTATAATTCTCAGAATACTGCCATATAATTCCAGTTATCCTGCCGTATAATTCCATATAAGTCCATATTATTCGGTATAAATACAGTCCAGTGGTGCTGCCATATAAGTTCAGTGGTGCTGTCCTGTGCTGTATATTATTTACCTTTTTAATAAAGGGGTTACTAATATTTAATCCAAATAATTTTTACAGGGTTTGCACTGTGAGGTGTAGGGGTACGCTCTTTTGTGCCGCATATGGGCCCTCATTCCGAGTTGTTCGCTCGCAAGCTGCTTTTAGCAGCATTGCACACGCTAAGCCGCCACCCTCTGGGAGTGTATCTTAGCTTAGCAGAATTGCGAACGAAAGATTAGCAGAATTGCGAATAGAAAATTCTTAGCAGTTTCTGAGTAGCTCCAGACTTACTCAGCCATTGCGATCAGTTCAGTCAGTTTCGTTCCTGGTTTGACGTCACAAACACACCCAGCGTTCGCCCAGACACTCCCCCGTTTCTTCAGACACTCCCGCGTTTTTCCCAGAAACGCCAGCGTTTTTTCGCACACGCCCAGAAAACGGCAAATATCCGCCCAGAAACACCCACTTCCTGTCAATCACAGTACGATCACCAGAACAATGAAAAATCCTCATTATGCCGTGAGTAAAATGCCTAACTTTTGTGTAAAATAACTAAGCGCATGCGCTCTGCGAACCTTGCGCATGCGCAGTAAGCGACTAATCGCAATATAGCAACAATCGGCAACGAGCGAACAACTCGGAATGACCCCCATTGTGTTATATAACTCCAGAAAATAATGGAGAACAAACATTTGGAGGATAAAATAGGGAAAGATCAAGAATCACTTCCTCCTAGTGCTGAAGTCTCTGCCACTAGCTATGACATAGATGACGAAATGCCATCAACCTCGTCTGCCAAGGCCGATGCCCATTGTGATAGTAGAGGGCATGTAAAATCCAAAAAGCCAAAGTTCAGTAAAAAGACCCAAATAAAGAAATGTAAATGGTCTGAGGAGAAAAGTAAACTTGCCAATATGCCATTTATGACGCGGAGTGACAAGGAACAGCTGAGGCCCTGGCCTATGTTCATGATTAGTGGTTCAGCTTCACATGACGATGGAAGCCCTCATAACTGAGGCCTTGACACTTATGTTGGTGTTAGACATGCATCCGGTATCTGCCATTAGTGCAGAGGGATTTAGACAATTGATGGAGGTATTGTGTCCCCGGTACCAAATCCCATCTACATTCCACTTCACTATGCAGACGATAGCGAGATTTTGTAATTTAATTCCAGTGATTTGGACATAAAATGACAGTGATTTTGCCAATTAATTCCAGTGATTTGAACGTATAATTACAGTGATTTTGCCAATTAATTCCAGTGATTTGGATGTATAATTATTAATTAGTGATTTTGCCAATTAATTACAGTGATTTAGACGTATAATTATTAATTACAGTGATTTTGCCAATTAATTACAGTGATTTGATGTATGATTATTAATTACAGTGATTTTGCCAATAATTCCAGTGATTTGGACGTATAATTATTAATTATAGTGATTTTGCCAATTAATTCCAGTGATTTGGATGTATAATTACAGTGATTTTGCCAATTAATTCCAGTGATTTGGATGTATAATTATTAATTACAGTGATCTTGCCAATTAATTCCAGTGATTTGGCCGTATAATTACAGTGATTTTGCCAATTAATTCCAGTGATTTGGACGTATAATTATTAATTACAGTTATTTTGCCAATTAAATCCAGTGATTTGGACATATAATTACAGTGATTTTGGCAATTAATTACAGTTATTTGGACGTATAATTATTAATTACAGAGATCTTGACAATTAATTCCAGTGATTTGGATGTATAATTGCAGTGATTGTGCCAATTAATTACAGTGATTTGGATGTATAATTACAGTTGGAATTGTTTGTGTCGCTTGGCTTAGTCATACAGCTATCTCATTGCACCTCTTTGACATCTTTGCATGAGGTGCTGTTTGGGGCCTAGCTTTTGAAAAGTGCCATCCTGTCTGACACTGCCGTATGAGTCCAGGAGTACTGTTGTATTAGTCCTGGGGTACTGCCGTATATGTTCACCAATTGCAGATTTTTTTTTAAATTACTGGAGCGTGCTGGAGATGCTGTCAGTGGACCGAACCATTGCAGCCCACTCTCGACATTCAGCCACTGCATGACACTACTAGATGGGCCAGGTGGTTGTGTCGCTTAGCTTCGTCATACAGCAACCTTGGTGCACCTTTTTTTTTCTTTGCATGATGTGCTGTTAGGGGCCTTTTTTGATATCTGCCCTCCTGTCTGCCACTGCAGTGCCATGCCTAGATGGGCCAATCGTTTGTGTCACTTGGCTTAGTCATACAGCTACCTCATTGCACCTCTTCTACATCTTTGCATGATGTGCTGTTTGGGGCCTTTTTTTTTATATCTGCCCTCCTGTCTGTCACTGCAGTGCCACGCCTAGATGGGCCAATTGTTTGTGTCGCTTGGATTAGTCATACAAGTACCTCATTGCAATTCTTTTTCTTCTTTGCATGATGTGCTTTTTGGGGCCTTTTTTTCATATCTGCCCTCCTGTCTGCTACTTCAGTGCCACTCCTAGATGGGCCAGGTGTTTGTGTTGTCTGCTTGTGTAGCTTAGCTTAGTCATCCAGCGACCTCGGTGCAACCTTTTGGCCTAAAAACAATATTGTGATGGTGTGAGGTGTTCAGAATAGACTGGAAATGAGTGGAAATTATTGTTATTGAGGTTAATTATACCGTAGGAGCAAAATTACCCCCAAATTCTGTGATTTTAGCTGTTTTTATGTTGCTGTTTTTTAAATTATCCAGATCCAAAACCAAAACCAAAACACGAAAGGGTGGTTTTGGCAAAACCAAGCCAAAACCAAAACACGAAAAGTTACCGTTCCCAATTGTAGTCCACGTGGATCGTAAAGTCTGCACCAGTTCTACCAATAGGCAAACTACACGGCTGCATAGAGTGCCAGGTCGATGAGGGCGCTACTTCCCATGCATCCATTCGGCGAGAGCTGTCTCATTGTCAGCAGGAGACTACAGTCACTCCCCGTGCATCTGTATGACAGATCCCATCTGCTTCGGGTGCTCGTAAGGTTCTATGGGGAAAGGAGGCGGCGGGATCCCCCTGCAGGCTGAGTCCAGGAAGATCGCTGACCTAACTGGCAAGAACAACCCCTGCCCAATACATCCATATCTGCAAAGGCACTGCAGTCAGCATCGTAATGAGTGTATGACTGCATGTATGTGCCTGTGCTGAGACAGAGGGAGCTGTAGAGGACAGAAGTGGGCAGGGGAGAGAGTACAGATGCAGGGGAGAGAGTGTAAGTGCAGGGGTATAGAGAGTGTAAGTGCAAGGGGAGAGAGAGTGTAATTGCAGGGGGAGAGAGAGTGTAAGAGCAGTGGGAGAGAGAGTGTGTTGGTGCAGGAGGAGAGTGAGTGCAAGGAGAGAGAGTGTGTTGGTGCAGGGGGAGAGAGAGTATGTGGAGGGGAGAGACAGTGTAAGTGCAGGGGGAGAGAGTGTTAGTACTGGGGGAGAGAGACTGCAGGGAGAGAGAGTGTTGGTGCAGGAGAGAGAGAGAGAGAGAGTGTAGGAAGAGAGAGTGTTGGTGCAGGGTGAGTGCAGGGGTCACGGGAGAGAGTGCAGACACAGGGGGAGAGAGTTTGGGTACAGAGTGAGTGCAGATGCAGGGAGTTTGGGTACAGAGTGAGTGCAGATGCAGGGAGAGAAAGTTTAGGTGCAGAGTGAATGCAGGTGAGAGAGTGAGTTGGTGCTGGGTGGGTTCTGTGGGGAGAAGCAGCTGGATGCCCCACTTAGTTCTAGCATCTATCCTGCAGGCAGAGTCCAGGAAGATCGGTGACCTACTGCCCAAAACAGCCCCTGACGGACATCCATGTTCAAATAGGCACTGCAGTCAACACCATAATGCAGGGATGACCGCACACATCTATCTTCTTGCCCGCATGTAAGTGCCTGCGACAGAGAGAGCTGGAGTGGACAGAGCTGGGAAGGTTGGGTCACCTGGTCGGGAAGAACATAGGAGTTCTGTTGGGCATTGTATTTCTGCTGTTTTTCTGCCTGCTCCCAGTCTGAGGTGAGTGCCTGCTGTGTGCTTTCTGTGCCTTATGCCTGCTTCTGGGGCTTAGGCAGCAGCTGGCTGAGAAGGGGGATTTACCTGCTGCACAGTACCATAAGAAATAAACTATACAGAAGTCCCATCTCACCGCCTGCCGCCCCCCTAATTCGATCCCATCCCCCGTATGCGCATTGGTATGGTACTGTTGTGGCTACACCCCTTCCCCATGAAGCCACGCCCCTATATATTTTACTAAGGGGCACCAAAATATACATTCGCTTACCAACATTTTTTTGCTCATGCCTGCCCTGGGTAAAGTATGAAAAAGTTCAAAAAAATAAAAAAAAAATTGAAAAATGCATGTCGACCTTTTTTCATGTCGACCTTGTTCATGTCGACCTTTTGTCCATGTTGACCTATTTCAGGTGATGACCTAAGGTGTGTCGACCAATTGGTGCCGACCTAAGTGTTGTCGTCCTTATTGGTGTCGTACTAGAGTCCAGATACCCTCCATTTACGCCCGTATTCTGTCCGTGTTTGCAAACATGAATGATTGTAAATTGCCGTGTTTCATTGATGTCTATGGAAAATACATCTAAGTTTGGCCTGTGGTGTATTTGGTAATTTGTCCCTATCCACCCATGTTTGAAACTTCTATTTCACCTAACACTCCCCTGTTTGGACTTTGATTAATTTCCAAGTTTTGAAAAATGGCCAAGCACCAACAAAAAGTTGTAAAGTACACATTACTTGTAAATTAGCAATGCCCTTGGAAAACTCCATGAAACACTGTACCTATGCTTATTTATTATCAAGAAAAAGGTCTGTCTGTTCCTCTTCATTGCAATACTAGTAGTATACTATGGAAAACGTTGACTGAAATCTGGCTGTATTTTAATATCCGTTTAATTATCACATCAAGTAAAGGTAGGTATTTGCAAAAAAAGCTTCTCAAAATTAGGTATATATTAAAACCAAGAAATTATATAAACCTCCTGTGCTAATTTACTTTTAGATGATCTCTAGATAGGATTGTACGCAACCATCTCCTGATAAATTCATCTGGCGTGCTTTCATTACTGCATCTTATTTCAGGCTTGTCTCAAATAAAGGAAGTCAATGTTCTTTCACATTTAAACTAGAAATGCTTCTCACTGATATAATCTCTGAGCTTTCAGCCCCTTTAAAAAGGAAAATAGCTTTTTTGGCCTGCAGCCATTTTTAAACTCAGCATAACTGTTAGAAATTTTAAGGCACACCGAATATGTCTAGCATTTTAGTGAGGGACAGATAATTCTTACACACATATGGCAAAATCTGCTTAATGGAATCTTAAAGGAACACTTAAGGGAAATTTTAGTAAATTGCCATTCCCAGTCATTTATAAACAGGTATGGAAAAATAGAGTTTTGGCAATTCACTGGTTCAGTTTGAAATATATTATTTAAATCACAGGTTCTCAAACTCGGTCCTCAAGACCCCACACGGTTCATGTTTTGCAGGTCACCTGTAGATATGTAAAATGTGACAGTTGGTGATACACAGTGCACCTGCTGGGTGACATGGAAAACGTGAACCGTGTGGGGCAGTGGCGAAACCAGCGAGCGGTGGGCCCATGTGCGACAAAATGGCTTGGGCCCCCCCCCCCCATCCCATCCAAGTCCACCCCCTCACCCCTGGAGAGGATCTGGTGAGGGGGGACCTGCTCAGGGAAGTGGATACCTAGCAACAGTGCCGTAACTAGACATTTTAGCACTGTGTGCAAGAAACGGCATTGGAGCCCCACCCCTGTATGCAAAACAGGGGCAGTGCGCGCCGTAGGCGCGCGCAAAAATACATAGTGGCGTGGCTTCGTGGGGAAGGGGTGTGGCCACAAAATAATACCAATTCATAAAACGGTGCACAGTAGTCTCCATTATTCAAATTACGCCGCACAGTAGCACCACACCAGTTAGAGACCCTTTGACACCTTACGGCGGACAGATTCCTCTTTTTACACATTACAGCAGACAGCGTCCCCTTTTTACACATTACGGCAGACAGCGTCCCCCTTTTTTACACATAACGGCAGACAGCGTGCCCTTTTTACACATAACGGCAGACAGCGTGCACTTTTTACACATAACGGCAGACAGCGTCCCCTTTTTACACATAACGGCAGACAGCGTGTCCTTGTTACACATAGCGGCAGACAGCGTACACTTTTTTCACATAACGGCAGACAGCGTGCCCTTGTTAAACATAGCGGCAGACAGCGTACACTTTTTTCACATAATGGCAGACAGCGTGCCCTAGTTACACATTACGACAGGCAGATTCCCCCTTTTTACACATTGCGAAAGAAAGAGTGTCCTTGTTACACATAGCGGCAGACAGCGTACACTTTTTTCACATAACGGCAGACAGCGTGCCCTTGTTAAACATAGCGGCAGACAGCGTACACTTTTTTCACATAACGGCAGACAGCGTGCCCTTGTTACACATTACGGCAGGCAGATTCCCCCTTTTTACACATTACGGCAGACAGCGTGCCCTTGTTACACATTACGGCAGGCAGATTCCCCCTTTTTACACATAGCGGCAGACAGCGTACACTTTTTTCACATAACGGCAGACAGCGTACACTTTTTTCACATAACGGCAGACAGCGTGCCCTTGTTAAACATAGCGGCAGACAGCGTACACTTTTTTCACATAACGGCAGACTGCGTGCCCTTGTTACACATTACGGCAGGCAGATTACTCCTTTTTACACATTACGGCAGACAGCGTGCCCTTGTTACACATTACGGCAGGCAGATTCCCCCTTGTTACACATTACGGCAGGCAGATTCCCCCTTTTTACACATTACGGCAGACAGCGTGCCCTTGTTACACATTACGGCAGGCAGATTCCCCCTTTTTACACATAGCGGCAGACAGCGTACACTTTTTTCACATAACGGCAGACAGCGTACACTTTTTCACATAACGGCAGACAGCGTGCCCTTGTTATACATAGCGGCAGACAGCGTACACTTTTTTCACATAACGGCAGACTGCGTGCCCTTGTTACACATTGCGGCAAGCAGATTCCCCCTTTTTACACATTGCGGCAGGCAGATTCCCCGTTTTTACACATTACGGCAGGCAGATTCCCCATTTTTACACATAGCGGCAGGCAGATTCCCCATTTTTACACATTGCGGCAGGCAGATTCCCCGTTTCTACATATTGCGGCAGGCAGATTCCCCATTTTTACACATTGCGGAAAGCAGATTCCCCATTTTTACACATAGCGGCAGGCAGATTCACCATTTTTACACATTGCGGCAGGCAGATTCCCTATTTTTACACATTGCGGCACACAGTCCCCCTTTTTTGTAGGAAGGAAAGAAAGAAAGAAAGAAAGAAAGAAAGAAAGAAAGAAAGAAAGAAAGAAAGAAAGAAAGAAAGAAAGAAAGAAAGAATTATACTTACCCTCTCCACTGGCTCAGGCTCCTCGATGCAGCTTCTGACGATTCCCGGGCAGTAGAGAATGAGGAGGAGGGAGGTGGAGGAGGGAGCCACAGCAGCGCTGTGTCATTGGTGGAGGCGCTGCTGCTGCTGCCCCTCTGCTTCACTATAGGCTGTTCTCGGAAGACAGCCTATAGTGAAGCAGAGGGGCAGCAGCAGCAGCGCCTCCACCAGTAACAAAGCGCTGCTGCGGCTCCCTCCTTCACCTCCCTCCTCCTCCTTCCCCCGTCCGTGCCGCTGCTCCTCTCCTCTGTGGGCGGCTGTGCCCGCGGTTGCCCGCAGCGCACAGCGGCATGTAATGAGTCAATTTGACTCATTACATGCTTGGGCCCCTGGACAGAGGCGGGCCCCAGTGCAACGCACTGCTTGCACTGGCGGTAGTTCCGCCTCTGGTGTGGGGTCCTGAGGACCGAGTTTGAGAACCACTGATTTATGTGATCTATAGTTGGCAGAATAGGTCCCATACAGGTATGATTTAGTGATGAGCGGGTTCGGTTTCTCGGAAACCGAACCCCCCCGAACTTCAGCCTTTTTACACGGGTCCGAGGCAGGTTCGAACCTTCCCGCCTTGCTCGGCTAACCCGAGCGCGCCCGAACGTCATCATCCCGCTGTCGGATTCTCGCGAGGCTCGGATTCTATCGCGAGACTCGGATTCTATATAAGGAGCCGTGCGTCGCCGCCATTTTCACACGTGCATTGAGATTGATAGGGAGAGGACGTGGCTGGCGTCCTCTCCGTTTATAGAGAAGAGAGTAGAGAGTTAGAGACACTATTTGGTATTTACTAATTTTGGGGAGCATATTAGGACTGGAGTACTACTACTTGCTGATAGTGTGACCATTGACCACCAGTTTAATTAATCCGTTCTCTGCCTGAAAAAAAAACGATACACAGTGTGACACAGTCACATACCATATCTGTGCTCAGCCTCAGTGTGCTGCATCATCATATGTAATACTGTATATCTGACTGTGCTGAGTGCTCACTGCTCACACAGCTTAATTGTGGGGGAGACTGGGGAGCAGTTAGAGCAGGAGTACATAAATAAATAATATATTTTAAGTACAGTGCACACTTTTGCTGCCAGAGTGCCACACTGCCAGTGTGACTGACCAGTGACCACACTGACCACCAGTATATTGTGATTGTCTGCTTAGGACGGAGTACTACTTGCTGATAGTGTGACCAGTGACCAGTGACCACCACCAGTTTAATTAATCCGTTCTCTGCCTGAAAAAAAAACGATACACAGTGTGACACAGTCATATACCATATCTGTGCTCAGCCCAGTGTGCTGCATCATATGTAATACTGTATATCATTATCTGACTGTGCTGAGTGCTCACTGCTCACACAGCTTAATTGTGGGGGAGACTGGGGAGCAGTTATAGCAGGAGTACATATTTTAAGTACAGTGCACACTTTTGCTGCCAGAGTGCCACCGCCAGTGTGACTGACCACTGACCACCAGTATATTGTGATTGTCTGCTGACCACCAGTATATTGTGATTGTCTGCCTGAAAAAGTTAAACACTCGTCGTGTGGTGTTTTTCTAAACGCATTCTGCAGACAGTGTCCAGCAGGTCCGTCATTACATATAATATATATACCTGTCCGGCTGCAGTACTAGTGTGATATATATATATATTTTATTTTTATATCATTATCAATGCCATCCAGTCTATATTAGCAGCAGACACAGTACGGTAGTCCACGGCTGTAGCTACCTCTGTGTCGGCAGTCGCTGGTCCATCCATAATTGTATACCACCTACCCGTGGTTTTTTTTTCTATCTTCTTGATACTAGTAGCTTACTTTAGGAGTCTGCAGTGCTGACAGACAGTGTCCAGCAGGTCCGTCATTACATAATATATATATACCTGTCCGGCTGCAGTACTAGTGTGATATATATATATATTTAAATTTTATCTCATTATCATCCAGTCTATATTAGCAGCAGACACAGTACGGTAGTCCACGGCTGTAGCTACCTCTGTGTCGGCAGTCGCTGGTCCATCCATAATTGTATACCACCTACCCGTGGTTTTTTTTTCTATCTTCTTGATACTAGTAGCTTACTTTAGGAGTCTGCAGTGCTGACAGACAGTGTCCAGCAGGTCCGTCATTACATAATATATATATACCTGTCCGGCTGCAGTACTAGTGTGATATATATATATATTTTATTTTTATCTCATTATCATCCAGTCTATATTAGCAGCAGACACAGTACGGTAGTCCACGGCTGTAGCTACCTCTGTGTCGGCAGTCGCTGGTCCATCCATAATTGTATACCACCTACCCGTGGTTTTTTTTTCTATCTTCTTGATACTAGTAGCTTACTTTAGGAGTCTGCAGTGCTGACAGACAGTGTCCAGCAGGTCCGTCATTACATAATATATATATATACCTGTCCGGCTGCAGTACTAGTGTGATATATATATATATTTTATTTTTATCTCATTATCATCCAGTCTATATTAGCAGCAGACACAGTACGGTAGTCCACGGCTGTAGCTACCTCTGTGTCGGCAGTCGCTGGTCCATCCATAATTGTACACCACCTACCCGTGTTTTTTTTTTCTCTCTTCTTGATACTAGTAGCTTACTTTAGGAGTCTGCAGTGCTGACAGACAGTGTCCAGCAGGTCCATCATTACATGATATATATATGTAAGCCATTTGTAATTATTTGTGTCAATATGTGTCCGCTTTCACTCACCGCCGAAATCAACAACAAAGAGTCTGCCCTGATTTACATACAATTATTTTACTCAAATAAATTGACACACATACATAAATAACTAAAAAATCTGTGTATTCCACACACTAAAATAGAGGACGGATAGAATCCACTTACTAAAAGAGATTGGCAACAGCAGTGTAATTGTATTAATGGCAACAGTGTGTTTAAAGTGACACTAAACAGATTTTTGCAGTCTGTTACATTCAATTATGTCACAATGTATATCAGTACTATAACAACTGCTAATAAATATATCACACAAGTCTCTCCAATCCTCCTGCTACTGGCGTCCCAGTGCAGAGGATTAATGCTGAATTCTTACCCGAACCTGCGGGAATGTCCAGTCTTAGGATGCACGCACCCGGAGGGATACAGGTTCTGTATAGCTTAGGACCGTAATGCTTACCGCCGGTGAATGGTTGTTAATTTCAGTCCTGGCGGGCACTTAGATTGGTATGATTCCAATACGCTGTTTGCAGTGTGACCGCTGAAATATTGCACTCTCAGGTCCTGGCAAGCGGACAACGGGAGCTCCGGTCAGCGTCTCAGATGTGACCACCGCTTGCAATATGACCGCTAGAGATAGCACACTCTCAGGTCCTGGCAAGCGGACAGCGGATTCCCCGGTCAGCGTCTCAGATAGAACCGCCGCTTGCAGTATGACCGCTGGAGGTAAATCACTCTCCGTTGCTGGCAAGCTGAAAACCGGGAGCTCCGGTCAGCGGCTCAGTGCGTGTGGATCCTTCCGTCAGTGTGTGGTCGGACAGACAGGGAGATGACGTCAACGCGTTTCGTCCCGTCACAGCTCGGGACTTCCTCAAGACTATAGGGCTCATTCTATCTTAGCCCTTATTTAACTCCCATAAGGACCGCCTTTAATTACAATTACTTGCACCTGTGTGCTGAGAGATTGTCCTACAAAGTGCATATGTGATAGCAGCAATAAACACAAATGAATAATAAAAAATAAAAAATAAATGAATAATAAAACCATAGGCAGACTCTCCGCTATTAATAAAAAACAAACTAGTATCTGTAAAATAATCATTCTAATTCATACATTCTATTAGTAACCATATAACCTACCACGGCTACCATATTTTATTATATTAATTTATGTAAAAAAATCAGAATCCAAAAATTAGTTCATATAGTTGCTAATAACGATGGTGTTCTCATTATTTATATCACCATTATTCCAATATCATCATCTTTTGAGTTTAATTAAAATACAAATTATATAAATAATGTAAATATATACACACAAACTAATCCAGACAGGTGTAATCAATAGCCTTGTTTAACCCCTTAGGACTCAAGGTGTCTAATTTAAATATCAATGCGGATTCTCCAATGCAGAGCTGTCGATATCTATTTCCTCCCCTCCTAGTATTGCAAAATTGTTCCACTACTGTCAGAGACAGTCCCTTAGGGTCCCCATTATGACAATTAATAAAATGTCTAGAAACATTGTGTTTAATAGATCTATTTATAATGTTACATAACATTATAAATAGATCTATTAAACACAATGTTTCTAGACATTTTATTAATTGTCATAATGGGGACCCTAAGGGACTGTCTCTGACAGTAGTGGAACAATTTTGCAATACTAGGAGGGGAGGAAATAGATATCGACAGCTCTGCATTGGAGAATCCGCATGGATATTTAAATTAGACACCTTGAGTCCTAAGGGGTTAAACGAGGCTATTGATTACACCTGTCTGGATTAGTTTGTGTGTATATAGCTACCTCTGTGTCGGCAGTCGCTGGTCCATCCATAATTGTATACCACCTACCCGTGGTTTTTTTTTCTATCTTCTTGATACTAGTAGCTTACTTTAGGAGTCTGCAGTGCTGACAGACAGTGTCCAGCAGGTCCGTCATTACATAATATATATATACCTGTGCGGCTGCAGTACTAGTGTGATATATATATATATTTTATTTTTATCTCATTATCATCCAGTCTATATTAGCAGCAGACACAGTACGGTAGTCCACGGCTGTAGCTACCTCTGTGTCGGCAGTCGCTCGTCCATCCATAATTGTATACCACCTACCCGTGGTTTTTTTTTCTATCTTCTTGATACTAGTAGCTTACTTTAGGAGTCTGCAGTGCTGACAGACAGTGTCCAGCAGGTCCGTCATTACATAATATATATATACCTGTCCGGCTGCAGTACTAGTGTGATATATATATATATATTTTATTTTTATCTCATTATCATCCAGTCTATATTAGCAGCAGACACAGTACGGTAGTCCACGGCTGTAGCTACCTCTGTGTCGGCAGTCGCTCGTCCATCCATAAGTATACTAGTATCCATCCATCTCCATTGTTTACCTGAGGTGCCTTTTAGTTGTGCCTATTAAAATATGGAGAACAAAAATGTTGAGGTTCCAAAAATAGGGAAAGATCAAGATCGACTTTCACCTCGTGCTGAAGCTGCTGCCACTAGTCATGGCCGAGACGATGAAATGCCAGCAACGTCGTCTGCCAAGGCCGATGCCCAATGTCATAGTACAGAGCATGTAAAATCCAAAACACCAAATATCAGTAAAAAAAGGACTCCAAAACCTAAAATAAAATTGTCGGAGGAGAAGCGTAAACTTGCCAATATGCCATTTACCACACGGAGTGGCAAGGAACGGCTGAGGCCCTGGCCTATGTTCATGGCTAGTGGTTCAGCTTCACATGAGGATGGAAGCACTCAGCCTCTCGCTAGAAAAAAGAAAAGACTCAAGCTGGCAAAAGCACAGCAAAGAACTGTGCGTTCTTCGAAATCCCAAATCCACAAGGAGAGTCCAATTGTGTCGGTTGCGATGCCTGACCTTCCCAACACTGGACGTGAAGAGCATGCGCCTTCCACCATTTGCACGCCCCCTGCAAGTGCTGGAAGGAGCACCCGCAGTCCAGTTCCTGATAGTCAGATTGAAGATGTCAGTGTTGAAGTACACCAGGATGAGGAGGATATGGGTGTTGCTGGCGCTGGGGAGGAAATTGACAAGGAGGATTCTGATGGTGAGGTGGTTTGTTTAAGTCAGGCACCCGGGGAGACACCTGTTGTCCGTGGGAGGAATAGGGCCATTGACATGCCTGGTGAAAATACCAAAAAAATCAGCTCTTCGGTGTGGAAGTATTTCAACAGAAATGCGGACAACATTTGTCAAGCCGTGTGTTGCCTTTGTCAAGCTGTAATAAGTAGGGGTAAGGACGTTAACCACCTCGGAACATCCTCCCTTATACGTCACCTGCAGCGCATTCATAATAAGTCAGTGACAAGTTCAAAAACTTTGGGCGACAGCGGAAGCAGTCCACTGACCAGTAAATCCCTTCCTCTTGTAACCAAGCTCACGCAAACCACCCCACCAACTCCCTCAGTGTCAATTTCCTCCTTCCCCAGGAATGCCAATAGTCCTGCAGGCCATGTCACTGGCAATTCTGACGAGTCCTCTCCTGCCTGGGATTCCTCCGATGCATCCTTGCGTGTAACGCCTACTGCTGCTGGCGCTGCTGTTGTTGCTGCTGGGAGTCGATGGTCATCCCATAGGGGAAGTCGTAAGACCACTTTTACTACGTCCACCAAGCAATTGACTGTCCAACAGTCCTTTGCGGGGAAGATGAAATATCACAGCAGTCATCCTACTGCAAAGCGGATAACTGAGGCCTTGGCATCCTGGGTGGTGATAAACGTGGTTCCGGTATCCATCATTACTGCAGAGCAAACTAGAGACTTGTTGGAGGTACTGTGTCCCCGGTACCAAATACCATCTAGGTTCCATTTCTCTAGGCAGGCGATACCGAAAATGTAAACAGACCTCAGAAAAAGACTCACCAGTGTCCTAAAAAATGCAGCTGTACCCAATGTCCACTTAACCACGGACATGTGGACAAGTGGAGCAGGGCAGGGTCAGGACTATATGACTGTGACAGCCCACTGGGTAGATGTATGGACTCCCGCCGCAAGAACAGCAGCGGCGGCACCAGTAGCAGCATCTCGCAAACGCCAACTCTTTCCTAGGCAGGCTACGCTTTGTATCACCGGTTTCCAGAATACGCACACAGCTGAAAACCTCTTACGGCAACTGAGGAAGATCATCGCGGAATGGCTTACCCCAATTGGACTCTCCTGTGGATTTGTGGCATCGGACAACGCCAGCAATATTGTGTGTGCATTAAATATGGGCAAATTCCAGCACGTCCCATGTTTTGCACATACCTTGAATTTGGTGGTGCAGAATTATTTAAAAAACGAGAGGGGCGTGCAAGAGATGCTGTCGGTGGCCAGAAGAATTGCGGGACACTGTCGGCGTACAGGCACCACGTACAGAAGACAGGAGCACCACCAAAAACGCCTGAACCTGCCCTGCCATCATCTGAAGCAAGAAGTGGTAACGAGGTGGAATTCAACCCTATATATGCTTCAGAGGTTGGAGGAGCAGCAAAAGGCCATTCAAGCCTATACAATTGAGCACGATATAGGAGGTGGAATGCACCTGTCTCAAGCGCAGTGGAGAATGATTTCAACGTTGTGCAAGGTTCTGCTGCCCTTTGAACTTGCCACACGTGAAGTCAGTTCAGACACTGCCAGCCTGAGTCAGGTCATTCCCCTCATCAGGCTTTTGCAGAAGAAGCTGGAGACATTGAAGGAGGAGCTAACACAGAGCGATTCCGCTAGGCATGTGGGACTTGTGGATGGAGCCCTTAATTCGCTTATCAAGGATTCACGGGTGGTGAATCTGTTGAAATCAGAGCACTACATTTTGGCCACCGTGCTCGATCCTAGATTTAAAACCTACCTTGGATCTCTCTTTCCGGCAGACACAAGTCTGCTGGGGTTCAAAGACCTGCTGGTGAGAAAATTGTCAAGTCAAGCGGAACGCGACCTGTCAACATCTCCTCCTTCACATTCTCCCGCAACTGGGGGTGCGAGGAAAAGGGTCAGAATTCCGAGCACACCCGCTGGCGGTGATGCAGGGCAGTCTGGAGCGACTGCTGATGCTGACATCTGGTCCGGACTAAAGGACCTACCAACGATTACGGACATGTCGTCTCCTGGCACTGCATATGATTGTCTCCCCATTGAAAGAATGGTGGAGGATTATATGAGTGACCGCATCCAAGTAGGCACGTCAGACAGTCCGTACTTATACTGGCAGGAAAAAGAGGCAATTTGGAGGCCCTTGCACAAACTGGCTTTATTCTACCTAAGTTGCCCTCCCACAAGTGTGTACTCCGAAAGAGTGTTTAGTGCCGCCGCTCACCTTGTCAGCAATCGGCGTACGAGGTTACTTCCAGAAAATGTGGAGAAGATGATGTTCATTAAAATGAATTATAATCAATTCCTCCGTGGAGACATTGACCAGCAGCAATTGCCTCCACAAAGTACACAGGGAGCTGAGATGGTGGATTCCAGTGGGGGCGAATTGATAATCTGTGAGGAGGGGGATGTACACGGTGATATATCGGAGGATGATGATGAGGTGGACATCTTGCCTCTGTAGAGCCAGTTTGTGCAAGGAGAGATTAATTGCTTCTTTTTTGGTGGGGGTCCAAACCAACCCGTCATTTCAGTCACAGTCGTGTGGCAGACCCTGTCACTGAAATGATGGGTTGGTTAAAGTGTGCATGTCCTGTTTATACAACATAAGGGTGGGTGTGAGGGCCCAAGGACAATTCCATCTTGCACCTCTTTTTTCTTTAATTTTTCTTTGCGTCATGTGCTGTTTGGGGAGTATTTTTTTGAAGGGCCATCCTGCGTGACACTGCAGTGCCACTCCTAGATGGGCCAGGTGTTTGTGTCGGCCACTAGGGTCGCTTAGCTTACTCACACAGCTACCTCATTGCGCCTCTTTTTTTCTTTGCGTCATGTGCTGTTTGGGGAGTGTTTTTTGGAAGGGCCATCCTGCGTGACACTGCAGTGCCACTCCTAGATGGGCCAGGTGTTTGTGTCGGCCACTAGGGTCGCTTATCTTACTCACACAGCTACCTCATTGCGCCTCTTTTTTTCTTTGCGTCATGTGCTGTTTGGGGAATGTTTTTTGGAAGGGCCATCCTGCGTGACACTGCAGTGCCACTCCTAGATGGGCCAGGTGTTTGTTTCGGCCACTAGGGTCGCTTAGCTTACTCACACAGCTACCTCATTGCGCCTCTTTTTTTCTTTGCGTCATGTGCTGTTTGGGGAGTGTTTTTTGGAAGGGCCATCCTGCGTGACACTGCAGTGCCACTCCTAGATGGGCCAGGTGTTTGTGTCGGCCACTAGGGTCGCTTAGCTTACTCACACAGCTACCTCATTGCGCCTCTTTTTTTCTTTGCGTCATGTGCTGTTTGGGGAGTGTTTTTTGGAAGGGCCATCCTGCGTGACACTGCAGTGCCACTCCTAGATGGGCCAGGTGTTTGTGTCGGCCACTAGGGTCGCTTAGCTTACTCACACAGCTACCTCATTGCGCCTCTTTTTTTCTTTGCGTCATGTGCTGTTTGGGGAGTGTTTTTTGGAAGGGCCATCCTGCGTGACACTGCAGTGCCACTCCTAGATGGGCCAGGTGTTTGTGTCGGCCACTTGGGTCACTTAGCTTAGTCATCCAGCGACCTCGGTGCAAATTTTCGGACTAAAAATAATATTGTGAGGTGTGAGTTGTTCAGAATAGACTCAAAATGAGTGGAAATTATGGTTTTTGAGGTTAATAATACTTTGGGATTAAAATGACCCCCAAATTCTATGATTTAAGCTGTTTTTTAGGGTTTTTTGAAAAAAACACCCGAATCCAAAACACACCCGAATCCGACAAAAAAAATTCGGTGAGGTTTTGCCAAAACGCGGTCGAACCCAAAACACGGCCGCGGAACCGAACCCAAAACCAAAACACAAAACCCGAAAAATTTCAAGTGCACATCTCTAGTATGATTCCTACCATTTCTAATAAATGATGCATATATAAACAAAGAATCTGAAGTCATGTTTCTTCAGTGTACATATAATTATTGCATGACAGCGTGAAGCACCAATAATGTCTTGAATGTCACCAAACATGTAATGATGATTTATAAAGAGAGAAAATGAAAAGAAATATAAACCTTTATCACCAGCAGAGTTTATTATCGGTCTATGGATGTTTAACCTTTTACTATTTTAATGGAGTTGATCAATAACATGTAACATAATAATTTATCATATAGTTTATAAACATTATCATCAAAGTTTGCCACTGTATATGATATTCACAGAATACTCCACAAAAGGATAAAGATGTCCACAGGTTATAGAATACAAAACACACACACAAAAATGATTATGTTTGAAAATTCCAAAAGATATAAATAATATATAAAAGAATACACTCATTGCTATATAATACAGTTGTTCAAATAATAACTTGTATTTAATTAATTTCACAAAAATATATGCCTTTTAAAACATTCACTTGGATAGTATATATCTACTGTAGTAATACTTTGTTAAGTAACAAGATTTAAAAAATTTGCAAGCTGAGGGATAAGGGTGGTAATTCTGAGTTGATCGCTAGCTGCATTTGTTCGCAGCGCAGCGATCAGGCTAAAAAACAGCAGTTCTGCGCATGCGTATGCGGGGCGCAATGCACACGCGCAACGTACGGGCACAACGAACAATGCCGTTTTGCACAGGGTCTAGCGATGCATTTCAGTCGCACTGGTTGCTGCAGAGTGATTGCCATGAAGTGAGCATTTCTGGATGGCAACTGACCGTTTTCAGGGAGTGTTTGGAAAAACGCAGGCATGCCAGGGAAAATGCAGGCATGGCTGGGCGAACGCTGGGCGGGTGTGTGACGTCAAACCTGGAACTGAATAGTCTGAAGTGATCGCAAGCGCTGAGTAGGTTTTGAGTTACTCTGAAACTACACAAAAAAAAGCGCTCTGCGATAAAAACATTCGCACTTCTGCTAAGCTAAAATACACACCCAGTGGGAGGTGGCATAGCGTTTGCACGGCTGCTAAAAACTGCTAGCGAGCTATCAACTCGGAATGACCCCCAATATTCCTTCAATGACTTGCCTGGTGTGGTTGCCCCGGCTGGGCTTTCCCTGGACCATATTCTACTGGACCTTATTCAGTAAGGATAGCAAAATTTGTATATCGCAATCCTGCCAGTTATCGAATGACTGAGCAAGCGCAGCGTTCGTAATGAGCATGTGTGAGTAATAATAAATACAGAAAATTAGAGATGTGTGGCAGGCACTTTTCATGTTTTGTGTTTTGGTTTTGGTTCTGGTTCCATGCTCGTGTTTTGGATCTGGATGGATTGGCTTTGCCAAAACCACCTTTTTCATGTTTTGGTTTTGGATCTGGATGATTTTTGAAAAAAACATAAAAACAGCTAAAATCACAGAATTTTTATTAATCACAGAATATTATTAACCTCAATAACATTCATTTCCACTCATTTCCAGTCTACTCTGAACATCTCTCACGTCACAATATTGTTTTTAGGCCAAAAGGTTGCACCGAGGTGGCTGTATGACTAAGCTAAGCGACACAAGTGTGCGGCACAAACACCTGGCCCATCTAGGAGTGGCACTGTAGTTGCAGACAGGATGGCACTTAAAAAACCTAGGCCCCAAACAGCACATGATGCAAAGAAGAAAAAGAGGTGCAATGAGGTAGCTGTATAAATAAGCTTAGCGACACAAGTGTGCGGCACAAAGAACATGAGACACGCTGGAATTTGCCCAGATGTAATACATGCACATTATTGGTGGCACAGGAGAGCGTAGCCCTAAACCACACACATACACGGCAAAGCCTGTAAAATTAATTTGGATAATAATAACCCTTTTATATGGAGCTATTATAATAATATGCAGCAGAGGCAAGCGTACCCCTACACCACACAGGGCAAACCCTGTCAAATTTATTTGGATAATAATATAAGTAATGTATATAACCCTTTTATTTGGAGTAAATAATATACAGCACAAGACACCACCACTGGACTGATGCAGCACAAGACACCACCACTGGGCTGGACTTATACGGCAGTAGCCCTGGACTTATACGGCAGTACCCCTGGAGTTGTACGGCAGTGTCAGACAGGATGGCACTTTAAAAAACTAGTCCCCAAACAGCACATGATGCAAAGAAGAAAAAGAGGTGTATGATGGTATTGTCCTTGTGCCCTCCCACCCACCCTTATGTTGTATAAACAGGACATGCACACTTTAACAAACCAATCATTTCAGCGACAGGGTCTGCCACACGACTGTGGCTGAAATGACTGGTTTGTTTGGGCCCCCACCAAAAAAGAAGCAATCAATCTCTCCTTGCACAAACTGGATCTACAGAGGCAAGATGTCGACCTCATCCTCCGATTCCTCACCCCTTTCACTGTGTGCATCGTCCTCCTCACAGAGTATTAATTTGTCCCCACTAGAATCCACCATCACAGGTCCCTGTGCACTTTCTGGAGGCAATTGCTGGTCAAGGTCTTCCTGGAGGAATTTATAATTCATTTTGATGAACATCATCTCCACATTTTGTGGAAGTAACCTCCTACGCCGATCGCTGACAAGGTTACCAACTGCACTAAACACTCTTTCAGAGAACACACTGGAGAGGGGGCAACTTAGATAAAATAAAGCCAGTTTGTGCAAGGGTATACAAATTGCCTCTTTTTCCTGCCATTATACATACAGACTTTCTGACATGCCTACTTGGATGCTGTCACTCATAATCATCCACCATTCTTTCAATGGTGACAGAATCATATGCAGGGATAGTAGACATGTCAGTAATCATTGGCAGGTCCTTCAGTCTGGACCAGATGTCAGCACTCGCTCCTGACTGCCCTGCATCACCGCCAGCGGGTGGTCTAGAAAATCTTATCCTTTTCGTTGCAGCCCTAGTTGCGGGAGAAAATGAAAGAGGAGCTGTTGACGGGTCACGTTCTGCTTGAGTTGACAATTTTCTCACTAGCGGGTCTTTGAAGCTGCGTTGCACTCACCCCCCTGTCGGGATTGTGCCAGTTGGGATCCCAGTGTCGGTATTCTGACCGCCGGGATCCTGTCCGGTGGTATCTCGTACTGATCCCGATCGAGGAACATAGGACTGATTCTATGATCGCTGTGTAGAAGATGAGCAGCAGCTTCTACAGGATGTTGAATTTCCTGAGTTGACTCAGAAAGAACATCTGCTGCTGAGCCTTCTTTATGACAGTGCTTATGTTGGGTCTCCATTTGAGGTCTCGGGACCCACGAAACCACGCTATCGGCTATTACGAGTGGTTGCATGGTATTGGATTTCCTTCTGAAGTCCACCACCATCTAAACTGTTTTGAGGGGATTTAGGGCAAGGTTGTTACTGCCCCCCCACGCGTTAGCCATTCCACTTTGCGTCTGTATGCAGATTCATCTTCGTCCTTGATTAAGCCGATAATGGTGGTGTCGTCTGCTAATTTTATAATTTTTACTGATTGCTCGGCCGAGGTGCAGTCATTGGTATATAGAGAGAAGAGCAAGGGGGAGGGGATACATCCTTGAAGGGCCCTTGTGCTGATCGTGCGCCCACTAGACGTGAATTTCCCAGTTTTCACCACCTGTTTCCTTGTTGTCAGAAAGTTGATGATCCAGAAGCATGTTGATTCTGGGACCCCTAAGTAGAGGAGTTTATCTTGCAGGATACTGGGGATGATTGTGTTGAATACCGAACTGAAGTTGACAAATAGGAGCTGTAGGATGTAGTGCAGCCCCAAGTTAACTGCGTCCTCGACATTCCTGTTCGCTCAGTATGCAAACTGCAAGGGGTCTAGGTGGGTGTAAGTCGCTTCTCTCAGGTGGTTCAGCACCAGCCATCCAAACACTTTCATTGCCACAGATGTTAGTGCGATCGGCCTGTAGTCGTTTAAGTCTTTTGCAGCTGCGCTCTTTAGAACCAGGATGATTGTTGAATATTTAAAGCAGGAGGGAACCTTGTACGTCTCCTGTGAGGTGTTGAAGATCCTGGAGAAGATGGGGGTGAGCTGAACAGTTCTTTAGGGCAGATGGCGATACTTCATCCGGGCCTGTTGCTTTCCTAGGTTTGACCCTACTGAACATTCCTTCTACCTCTTTCTGATTCTCCCGCAGTGCCTAGGAGTGGAGACCAGGATAATAAAGGTTGGCATAATGTGTAAGGTTCATTATGTTTATAAGGACATTTATAATGTGTGTCATGTGTAAGGGGCATTACTGTGTGGTATTATGTATATAAATACATTACTATTATGTGGCATTATGTGTATAAGATGCTCTACTGTGTGGCGTAACTGATAGAAAGAGCACTACTGTGTGGTCTAATGTGAATAAAGAGCAATATGGTGTGGTGTAATGTGAATATGGAGTAATTCAGTGTGATGTAATGTTAATAGGGGGCACTACTGTGTGGAGTTATGTATCTAAGGTAAAGTGGTACTACTGTGTGATGTAACATGAATAAGGGACACTATCGCAAGATAAAATGTGAATAATGTTGCACTACTGTGTGGCATAATTTGAAATGGGGATACTATTGTGTGGCCATGCCCCTTCCCAGCAAGAACATGCCCCTTTTTGGGCTGTGCGCCAAACGTGCGCACTATTCCTATTTAAAATATAGGGGTAGGAGCACCAAATGAGGACTGCTATGGGTGAGGGGTGATGGTGCTGAGAAAGGGGTGCTGGGTCAGAGGCAGATCTAGCGGTGGTGCTAGGGGGCACCAGCCAAAATTTTGCCTAGGGCATCATATTGGTTAGGGCTGGCTCTGCGTGATGGTCTGATCATTAATGGTCATATATATCGGCCATCAATATTTAAATTGATATTTCTAAAAATTCTTTAATTTTTTTTAAATATCATCTTGTTTGATATGTTTTAAATAGATATTCTTAACTTAAATCAATCATTAAAAAAATGACAATTTCTGAGCCAGTTAAGGGGTTAAAAGCAAATGGACTGGTTCTACATTATCACGACATGCACTAGCCAACGTGAAATTGTTATCAATAGTCCAATTTCAGATTATGGAAATAAAGTGTTTCCAGTTTGTAGATCATTCAAGAAAATGGGAACAAACCAAATATCTTAGACTTTGCATAAACACCTGATAAAGTATTTGAAACAAGTGTATAATTTGTAAAATATTCCAAATAACATGCTCAATTTTGTGCCATCTCATATACCCATATGTGTACATGGAAAACTAAAGTTTATATTTACTAATACTGTCTCATTGCATTAATAATTGATGAATATGGACAGACATTTTTTTTAGAAGTATTTAAGCATATGTTAACAACCACTAAGAGGCCTCAACCAAACTATTCCTGTTCAGGTCAACTATAGATTCACTCACTTTAGAGTAGAACATTTTTGTTCCCCAGTTTTATTTATAACAATACATTGATTCTTTGACAATATTGAAATGTTCACTGGATGCAAGGTCAACACCATATATAGTGATTTCAATAATATATGAATCTAATTAAACTGTTCTTGAAGTGAAACATTATAATGCATGGAATGCTTTTATGTGATTTTAATAAATGGCACGCAGAACCATCCCTTTTTTTAATAGACTTTAACATTCTTATAACTTTTTCCAGAAACAGAAAGAAATCAGTGAAATCATTTCAGAAAGGAACAAGGGCAGATAGGAATGGAAAATCAGCCCAGGAAATATTTGGAAGCAGCCCTAATTTGGGAAGGTTCTGTTGAGGGGGCAGAGTCATTGAAGATAGGGCTTGATTCTGAGTTGGATGCAGTTGCAGCCCTCCTTGCATCTTTTTCTGTTGGTCTGTGACTTTATGCTAATGCTATTATAATGCCTTACCTGGGGTACATCTGTGCATCCTAATATGCAAGAACTGAGATGCCCACTATTAGTGTGTATAGGTTCTGTAAACATTAATCATGCCTGTGCTTCTCTAGCCTCCATCATAGAAACTTTAACCAGCCCTATGCTGGGTACATATCAACCTTCTGACTATGTCCTCCAACGTGAACAATTTAGCCTCTCTGTATGCGGGTCTGGGACTCCAGGTCGACAACAAAAAGGTCGACACACCTTAGGTCGGCATCAATTGGTCGACACACCTTAGGTCGACATGGACAAAAGGTCGACATGAACAAGGTCGACATGGGAAAAGGTCGACATGAGTTTTTATGTTTTTTTGTGTCGTTTTCTTCGTAGAGTGACCGGGAACCCCAATTAGTGCACCGCGTCCCTTCGCATGGCTCGCTTCGCTCGCCATGCTTCGGGCATGGTGCCTTTGCTCCGCTCCGCTTCGCTCGGCACAGATTACCATTCCAATCGTAGTCCATGTGGATCGTTAAGTATGAAAAGGTTACAAAAAAGAAAAAAAAAAGTGAAAAACTCATGTCGACCTTTTTCCATGTCGACTTTGTTCCTGTCGAACTTCTATCCATGTCGACATTTTGTCCATGTCGACCTAAGGTGTGTCGACCAATTGGCATCGACCTAAGGTGTGTCGACCTTTTTTTGTCGACCTGGAGTCCGGATACCCTGTATGCAACCACTTTCAGCCACACACCCATAATACGTTACATCTGCATCTGCTAAGCCAGTCTCTTGTAAATGCCTAGGAACAACCAACACATTTCTAATATACCTCATGGTGCGTGCCTCTGAATGGAGATGCATGCATGGTACAACTCAGACGTACAAACAGATGAAAAATATTGCAGAAGAAAATAATAACATCCCCACAGGAAAAAACACAAATTAGCCCCTACAGAAAACAATAAAGAATGCTAGCCCTCACAGGAAAAAAAAAACATTGGCTTCAATAAAAAATAAAATAGAATGGCTCACTACAGGAAAATAAAAAAAAACATGGCCCCCCTCCCCCCCCACTTCACACACACACACACACACACACACACACACACACACACACACACACACACACACATACAGGAAAACAAAAAAAATGGCCCCACAGGGAAGAAATAAAACACATCGCCCACCACAGGAAACAATAAAGCATACATATTTGCATCAGTCCCATACAGAAGACTGACCTGTCTGTGGTACTTGCTGACAAGAGTGATGTGGATTCGCTGTATAGTTCATGGGAAAAGATCAGTCAGGAGCTGTAGTTTATTGTGACCGCTGAGGCCCCAATTGCCTTGCAGGCAGCATCCAGCCCATTGGCCACTGTCATAGAGGTAATTGCTTTATCTCCTGGTCAAAGATGTAGTGATGAGCTGCTGCACCCCAAGCAGGCACATGCTGTGGCACCCATCTACCAGTACATAAATGTGTCTGGGGACTAGGGGTATAGCTAGCATAAGAGGCTATTATACAGCATTTGTAAAGGAAGAGCAACACCCACTATGTCCAGACCAGGGAATGGTATGTCTCAGGGGCTGGGGGGGAGCAGGGAGGCTGATGTATGTCCCTTTGGCTGGGGATGGGGGGCGCAGGTAGTGTATGTTGCTGGGGTTGGAGTAGCGTATGTCACTGGTCCAGGGGGGTTGTTGGTTAGGTTACATCCACTGCCAGGGGGTGTATGGTATGTCTTGGGGGCCGGGGCATAGGGTGGAGAATTTATGTCACTGGTTCCAGGGGATGGAGGGAGGGAAATATATGTACATGGGGAGGGAGGATAAATGGTAGGGTGGATATTGTATGTCCCTGGGGAGGAGGATACTGTGTCTGGGGGGTATATGGTGGGTGCTATATGTCCCTAGGGAGAAGACTACTGTGTCTAGGGGTATAGGGTGGGTATTGTATGTCTAGGACATAGGGTGGAGAGTGTATGTCCTGGGGCCAGCTTTCCTGGGATGTAGGCTATGTTCCGGAGGCTAGGGGAGTTGTTAGGGTGGATCCTGTTTGCCTGCAGCATAAGCTCTATACCATAGGCATGTGCAGGAGCCAGCCAATAGTTTTCTGGAACTTATACAATCAGGGGCTGATTGGGATGGAAAGCCAGCTCAGGAAACTTTTCAAAGCAGACCAACAAAGGTGGTGGAGTTTGTGAAGGGGGTGGAGTCTGTGAAGTGGGTGGAGTCTGTTGGGGGCAGTTGGCGGAGGCAGGAAATAACCTTCTCAAAGCATAAGCTTTTTCAACATTGAAACTTCTTACCTACAGAAATATCCCTTGTTCACCACCGTTCACTTACCCCACACCTCACCCACAGAATTATCCCTCACTCACACTGCTCAATGACTGAACTCACATCCCTCCTCCTAAGCTGTACCACGCTGACACTCACACTCCCTCCCCTCCACTGTACAACACACTGACACTCCCCTGCACTGTAACAAATAATGAGTCACTCCCTCCCTGCACTGTACCACACTGACACAGTCACACTCTCTCCCCCTTGTACTGTATTATATACACACACAGACACACACTCTATTTAACTGCAGTCCTAAACATAAAATTCAGCCGCAGCCGCCCCTTTTCTTACCGGTGGCTCCTGTGTATGCACTGGTCTTCCCTTGGTGAGTCAAGATGGCCATACTGCTTACTGTAGTGCTGGAGATGGCTGCGGAGCAAATGCCCATGGGAAGGGCAGCTGAGGCTGTGCATGCGCAGCAGCCCTCCCACAGCCATTTTCAACTTAGAAGGAGCTTCTGACTGGTGCTGCCCAATTGGAGCTTTCAGCTCCAATCGCGTAGCAGCTGTCCGGCCCGGCAAATGGTGTGTGCAGCCAAACAGTTGGTTCATGGTATTGGCCCTGTCAAAGTCAGAAAAATATCTCTATGCACACTGCCATATTTGCACCTCACACTGGTCCGCGCTGCGCATGCGTGCGCTTTCCCGTGATAGCGCATACCCGCTGATGCGTGCACCCGCTCGCATCGGTATGCGTATTTACGGTAAAGAGTATGTAGTCGTAGCGTGCGACCCAATCGTTACATATTTCCACAATTAACGTAGTTTATAGATCATGGTCCCTTTGATAGATTCTGAAAGTTTGGTTAATATAGAATGTCCCTGATCAGAAGAATCCCTCTTTGTATTGTAGGAAGGGTCTAACAGGAGTCATACAGTGGTGTTTGGTACCCATCGGAAGAGTATTTAAATAGCAATATTCCGGTGTTGGTTTGGAGCGGATTAATCGCTCGTGCGAATAGTTATGGACATAAGAAGTTATGTCCATTTATTATTATTTGTTCTTACTTAGTCATGCACCTGAACAGTTGGAGACAGGTATCAGTGGGTCTCAAATGGCTCTTTGACCTCAGAGATCCCCCAAACAATAGTTTGCATGTTGGGAGGGCCTCATATCTTTACATGCATAAGGTAAGCACCGGAATAGTAATTGAAGATCAATTGTACTCCAAATCAGTATCTTTCCCGCAGACGGAGTACAATAGCCTTTAATTACACTGAGCTTTGAGACTCAATGAGGAGGGCCAACACCTGTGTTTACGAATGGATTAGGGTTTGTATCCAGGAGAATGAGGGCTGAGATGTCATTGTCTCAACTGAAAGTGGACATCATGAATATAGAACAAAACCCAGACAGGATTCTGTTTTGTATTCGTCAAACAATAGCTCTCCAGAAGACAGGAATGTGTTGGTCATCACCCATTGTGTTGCATAACCAAGGCCACTGATACAAGACAGCCCACCTGTATGAATCAACCTGTGACCTTTGTTATAATGCGAAGCCGAATTCCTGCGTCCAATGGACAATGAGATTGTAGGGACCATTGGATTGCATTGTGTGAGTAGCATAAAAGACGGGCCTGTGGCATCCAGCTGGCACTTCTCATCAAACGGTTCTCATTGCTGATAATCGGGAAGCTGGCTGTCCAGAAGCGCTTGCGATCGTTACCCTTGTGCGTAAGTTTCTCTCCGTAATCATTGTCTTTCTGTGAGCCATTTCTCTCATATATCTCTCTCTCTCTCTCTCTCTCTCCTCACTTTCTCTCGTATTTTCCCTTGATTAGTATTGTATTGTATTGTATTTCTTGTATAGTTATTTGGTTAGGAAGTCTCTGTTATATTGTAGTGTATCATTTGTACTGTGATTCCTTTTTGCAAGTATATTAGTTATAATACATATAATAGGCTTTGGACCCTAAACAAGTATCTGTGTATTTCCTATAGTGTTAAGTGTTCACTTGAGCGTCGGTGACTCTCAAGCAGCTTTGTAGTTAATCAGGTTACACCAGGTTGCACTTACACCCTGTCTCAACACTAAGGTATACTGTGTATTTCATTGTTAAAAATATAGATATAAAGGTATAGCGTTGTGAGCGTCTGCGCCGCTGGTGATCTCCTCGTGGTCTCGAGCGTCTGCTACGCCATAGCGAATCATTACGTTTGTCTGTAGCCAATAGCGTGCCTGCCTGTGATCACTTACTCGTGAGTGAACGTGACGCCTGAGCGTCTCGATCACGGCTAAGCGATCGATACGCAACTAGCGTACCCTTACGGTACTTCTTACATAGTCAGCGTACAGTGTTCTTAGACCTCATAAAGGGTTGTTTATACGATAAAGGAATCCAGCTTTATCAATTGGGGGCCGTCCAGTCCTTCACATATCTGCACTAGGTAGATCAGCAGACATTATCCCTCAGCAAAGGGCGGGAGGTTGTCTCGCAGTGCTGACGGGATAAGCGTCTGCTTTGCTTAGATAAAGAGTGCTGAAGGAATCCGGGAACCGGAGGTAAGAACAAAACGCTTGTGTCTTTTAAAACTGTATTTTTCTTCTGCTTTACGTATACATCTGTATTTCCTTTTCATTTAAAATTTTCGTATATCACTATCCTGTTTGCCAGTTTTATAGTTGATAGAAAAGTGCTAAAAGAGATTTGCTGTTATTTCATAGTTTAAGAATAGAGGTAATAGTTAAAGTATAGACCAACACACAGGTTTGCCTGGGAGATAAGGCAAAGCCAGTGGGGTACGCGGTGGATGATCAGGGATCATCTACATTGATAAAAGTATAAATTGTGTTACGGTGGATCTTTGTTTTGCGTACACGTGTCCCTAACTGAGACTTGCGTACGCAATCCAAAGGCCGAGGCACGCAGCGTACATTACGCAGCGGAGTGTCCGGCTACGCCCACGTAGCTCAAGTCACGATAAGTTGAATTAACGCAAAGGCGATAATTAACGCGACGCGGTAAATAACGCAAGTCTATTTTTGGAAATCTGAAATTTAGTTTAACAGATCCTGCTCCTAATTGGTAACACAGCTGGGCTAAAGAAAATTTCTGCGCAGAAATAGATATAGAAACGAAAGTGTACATGTGTTGAGTGAGTGTGTTTTTATTATTACATAAGTTTATATAACTTAGAGGTTGAACCAAAAGGAAAGTCGGGTACTCGTCAGGAACATACGTGTAAGTGACATATACGGTGGCTAAGGAGGCATCCTTGGTTAAATAAAATATTTGAGCATTAGAGTATAGCGGACCACACAGACCAGGAGGTCATAAGGAGACAAAGAAGTCCGCTATAAAGGTAAGAGGCACAACCCCGGGGGGTGTTGGTGCAGAACCCATATAGGCCATGTAAGCTCTGGCTGAAGGAATTCGCAGCCGAAATTTTCGATTCCATTGATCTCTCAGTACATAACAAGTAGTGCTTATGTACTGAACGATTGTACCGCACTTCATTGTGTGCATTAGTAAACCTGACTAGTATCATTTTGCGTACAAAGGTCATAAAACGCTAGTTGTACATTCTGACGTGATTTGTGTAATTTTTTATTTTTGGAAGGGAAGTTCGCTGGTCACTCAGGAACTATCTAACAACCCCACCTTTACTGGAAAGAGTAAGTGTCCTGCGGGTAACCCTCACATGTTCCAGTAAACAGAAGGTTTTTGGTAGGTGCCCTGTATCGAGTACGCCAGCACCATATCGGTGTGATCAGGTCGTATTGGTCGAGGTGGGCGAGTGAGTGGGGTACTCGGTAAACCGCCACCGCCGGCCTATTTTGAATAATTTGGCTTGCTGTAAGGGTTCGCTGAAGACCGTGATATAAAGATCAAAGGAGTAGTAAGCAACACCTGCAGATTATGGGGGCCAGTTGTTCAGGTAGGGGGCGATAAACCTCGGTTCGGGTTGATTCAGAAGACCGTCCAGTAGGATCGGCCAGGTACATAATGTGTGAGAAATACGGAAGTCACACAGAAGTTTTATGTGATGAATGGGAAAGAATGACTGTACATGATGGGGAGAAGTTCCCAAATATAGACAGCTTTAGCCCAAAAGTGTTACAAAATTTAAGGAGGAGGATATGTCTCATTGAACCAACAAAGAGACGAAGTAAACATTATGATTATTTGCAGTTATGGCAACAGGAAGGTGAATTACAAAGAGAGTCAATTGACTTTTCTGACTCTTATCTTGAGAAGAGAGACATGGCATCAGGGAGGATTGTGGTTGCGGAGAAAAGCACAAGGTTGAACAATAAAAACGCTCTTAGCAACTGTAGTATAGATCATAAGAATAAGTGTAATAAATGTAACAATGATTATTGTAATGTTGTTGAATGTACAACTATTAACCTATGCAAGTTGCACCCCATGTCAAACTTCCCTCAGGAATACAAACAAGAAAGTGAGCCCAGAACAATGTCGACACCTCTTCCAGAAGCCATCCTACAAGACATCCAGGTGGACACGATCAAATCGGTAAAGGCAATAATCAAACCCCCTAACGGAGGGTCAGGTGAGGTCGTGTCCACAGAAAGATCGCTGGTTAGGAAAGAATATTGCATCACCAGAATGTTCGTGTGGAAGACTGAGAGACAGCACCTTTGAGAGGACAGCAGAACAAGAAGAACAACAAGACGAGAGAACTTATTATCGTAACAAGTTCTCTCCCCCTCAAACTGTTTTCTTATACCCCCTTTACAAATTTCTTCTTTTCTCCTCCTGTAAGATGGACTTGCCCCAAGAGACTGTGATATGGATTTTTCTGTTGACCATGATGTTGACCAGAACAGTCTGTTTCGGTGAGAGTACCAATGAGGTCGAGAAAGGATCCAGAAAGGTCCTGATGACTGAGACGGAGGTGTAAATTTCCAATAGCAACCCAATCACCAAGCAAAGGCGAGTACCGGGCACGATCTAACAACCATGTTATCTGTAAACATTTTCTTTGAAGGATTGTTAGCTGAAGAAAACTGTATCTGCAGGCTTTGTAACAATGTCATTGAGGATGGGTGCATAAAGAAATGCCAATCCAGTTTTAATATCCATATGGACCGGCATCCATTGAGTGACTATCACTCCTTAGTGGGTAATGTGTTAAACAAAACAGATTGTTGGGTATGCTCTCAAGTACCTCAGGGTCATAGCAAATCAGGGCTAGTACCATTTCCTTTAACGATAGGGGAGGTACTTGAGTTAAATGGTGGGAGACCGGTGGACAGGAGGTTTAATATCTCCAGCCCTCCTAGTTTGAAACTCCACCAATACCATGTGGATAGGTCCCTCTTATGTTTTAACATCTCCAATCCCCTACAGCCGGGAAATTGGGAAGTGTCAAGGAGCAACCTGACCGTGACCTTCTCGCATAGAGCAGATAGAATGCCTACAGATACAGAGCTTGTACGCCACATAGCCAGTAGAGGAAAATCTTTCAGGTATAGATATACCTTAGGAAATAGGATTACTAGAGTTGGAGAAGTATCACCAGGATACTGTGCACATATCGTACAACCTGATACGTGTATTAAGCAGATGGAAGAATTAGGGTCAGGAGATTTCACCTGGAAGGTATGTAATATGGTAATGTCCTACTCCGTCCCATATGTTCTCCCCGATGATGCTTATTTCATATGCGGGAGAAAGGCGTACAAGTGGCTTGCCCCAAACTCTGAAGGATTGTGTTATATTGGAAGAGTATTGCCTGAAGTAATGACTGTAACACATGATAAAATGAAAGACATACACCATGGTGCCCAAGCTCCTTATACTCACACTCATTACGAGCACCGAGTTAAAAGACACCTGTCAGAAAGGTTAGAGCATCCGGCCTCTGATCTGATCCATGAATCCACCGGGATTCAGGTTCTGGTGGCGTTAGATTTCACTCGCACCGCTCGAGGAGTGATGAATTATAGATACATCTCTGCGCTTGCAAATTTGTTAGATAATATCACTGAAATGTATGATGACACGTTTAGATACACTGGAAGAGAACTCCAAGCTTATAAAACAGAACTGGTACAGCATAGAATGGTTCTTAATTACCTCACAGCAGTGACAGGCGGATATTGTGTTACATTGGCAACACAGTACGGCGTGAAGTGTTGCACGTACATCACGAATAACACCGAGGATCCGGTAGAGGTCATAGACCAAAAGATGGATGATATTCTCCAATTAAAGTGGGAATTTCGCCGAAAACACAATCTCACTCTTGCTGCTGTAGGTAATGAGCTGACTGGTTGGGTGTCATGGTTGAACCCGCGAAATTGGTTCTCCGGTTTAGGAGACTGGGCTCAAGGAGTCATAATGGATGTTGGAAAGTTTCTCCTATGTATTTTAGGTGTTGTTATATCTATTGGATTGATATTTAGATGCGGGCAGGCTTTAATGAGGTGCAAGCAAAGTACAAGAGTGATGAGTTTGAGGAGTGAGGAAACTGTAATTAACCTGGATTTGATTTATGACCCAATGATAGAAACCAGGATGTGATGAAAAATGCGATTATACGGTCCGTTTCTTTCACCTGTTTTTCTGCTTTTCTCCAAGATAAAAAGACCCCCTTGGACGAGGAAGTTGACGAGACGCTATACAGACAACGGATGGACCAAAGAAGGAGTTTTGACCACTTGAGAAATGGACATTTGATGAACTTTGCCATGGATCCCCAGTTTCCCTAGTATTCTTAAACTTACGCTAGCCCAACATTTTTTGTAAATCTGATGGCATTGACAAAGCTTATTGCTCATGCCTAACGAGCAAAACAGCGAAAAGAAGACGACTTTCAACTGATACCGAACAAAACTTCGACGACAGATGTACATTTACCTGACATAGAATATCATTGCATTTTCCATAAGTGTTCTTCATCTTCATCTCTACAACCCTCAGGTAATAACACACATAGTATAGGGAATACAGGCACAGATATCAGCAATCACATATTCCCCCATTCATGTATCATCAACTAAAATGTGCATCCCCATTTTGTTACAACTGAAAGCCGAAATGAGCTCGGTAGAGTTTGACAGCCCATCCACAGACCCTTGATACGGGATAAGAAGGAATTCAAATGTATACTTCGCAATACCTCGAAGCTTGATTTACAACACGTACGGCACGGTGATACATGACCCCCCAAACATGGACTCATACACACACGCTTCTGCTATCTCACTAGGTCATACCCTCCTCACACCTACTCCTCTCTCCTCCCCTACCCAACCATGGAAATGAATTAACCCCTGACCTATATTTTTTTCTCCTTTTGAAATGTTTTAGAAGGTGGCAGTTATTATTGACTGCCAAAGGGTAGACTGTCAAAGTCAGAAAAATATCTCTATGCACACTGCCATATTTGCACCTCACACTGGTCCGCGCTGCGCATGCGTGCGCTTTCCCGTGATAGCGCATACCCGCTGATGCGTGCACCCGCTCGCATCGGTATGCGTATTTACGGTAAAGAGTATGTAGTCGTAGCGTGCGACCCAATCGTTACATATTTCCACAATTAACGTAGTTTATAGATCATGGTCCCTTTGATAGATTCTGAAAGTTTGGTTAATATAGAATGTCCCTGATCGGAAGAATCCCTCTTTGTATTGTAGGAAGGGTCTAACAGGAGTCATACAGTGGTGTTTGGTACCCATCGGAAGAGTATTTAAATAGCAATATTCCGGTGTTGGTTTGGAGCGGATTAATCGCTCGTGCGAATAGTTATGGACATAAGAAGTTATGTCCATTTATTATTATTTGTTCTTACTTAGTCATGCACTTGAACAGTTGGAGACAGGTATCAGTGGGTCTCAAATGGCTCTTTGACCTCAGAGATCCCCCAAACAATAGTTTGCATGTTGGGAGGGCCTCATATCTTTACATGCATAAGGTAA
Organism: Pseudophryne corroboree; assembly: GCF_028390025.1. Taxonomy (NCBI): domain Eukaryota; kingdom Metazoa; phylum Chordata; class Amphibia; order Anura; family Myobatrachidae; genus Pseudophryne; species Pseudophryne corroboree. Next base: position 326,806,886 of record NC_086445.1, on the reverse strand, counting down.
GCACCGGAATAGTAATTGAAGATCAATTGTACTCCAAATCAGTATCTTTCCCGCAGACGGAGTACAATAGCCTTTAATTACACTGAGCTTTGAGACTCAATGAGGAGGGCCAACACCTGTGTTTACGAATGGATTAGGGTTTGTATCCAGGAGAATGAGGGCTGAGATGTCATTGTCTCAACTGAAAGTGGACATCATGAATATAGAACAAAACCCAGACAGGATTCTGTTTTGTATTCGTCAAACAATAGCTCTCCAGAAGACAGGAATGTGTTGGTCATCACCCATTGTGTTGCATAACCAAGGCCACTGATACAAGACAGCCCACCTGTATGAATCAACCTGTGACCTTTGTTATAATGCGAAGCCGAATTCCTGCGTCCAATGGACAATGAGATTGTAGGGACCATTGGATTGCATTGTGTGAGTAGCATAAAAGACGGGCCTGTGGCATCCAGCTGGCACTTCTCATCAAACGGTTCTCATTGCTGATAATCGGGAAGCTGGCTGTCCAGAAGCGCTTGCGATCGTTACCCTTGTGCGTAAGTTTCTCTCCGTAATCATTGTCTTTCTGTGAGCCATTTCTCTCATATATCTCTCTCTCTCTCTCTCTCTCCTCACTTTCTCTCGTATTTTCCCTTGATTAGTATTGTATTGTATTGTATTTCTTGTATAGTTATTTGGTTAGGAAGTCTCTGTTATATTGTAGTGTATCATTTGTACTGTGATTCCTTTTTGCAAGTATATTAGTTATAATACATATAATAGGCTTTGGACCCTAAACAAGTATCTGTGTATTTCTTATAGTGTTAAGTGTTCACTTGAGCGTCGGTGACTCTCAAGCAGCTTTGTAGTTAATCAGGTTACACCAGGTTGCACTTACACCCTGTCTCAACACTAAGGTATACTGTGTATTTCATTGTTAAAAATATAGATATAAAGGTATAGCGTTGTGAGCGTCTGCGCCGCTGGTGATCTCCTCGTGGTCTCGAGCGTCTGCTACGCCATAGCGAATCATTACGTTTGTCTGTAGCCAATAGCGTGCCTGCCTGTGATCACTTACTCGTGAGTGAACGTGACGCCTGAGCGTCTCGATCACGGCTAAGCGATCGATACGCAACTAGCGTACCCTTACGGTACTTCTTACATAGTCAGCGTACAGTGTTCTTAGACCTCATAAAGGGTTGTTTATACGATAAAGGAATCCAGCTTTATCAGCCCACTGGAAACCTACTTACTGTTCCAGCATCCCAATCTGCCACTTTATACAGCATAATGATTAAACATAAGCATTAACAATGCATTGCAGTGCCGGAAAGCCATTGGCTGGTGGACCTCTGCCCCGGCTCCTGCACATAACTATGGTATAGAGCTTGTGCTTCAGGCAAACAGAATCCATCCTAACAACTGATAGAGCCTAACATAGTGGGCATACGTACAGTATATAGAAATCAGTCAGTGAGCAGAGCTGTTGGGATGGGTGAGTGGGACTGCCACACTGGCCTGTCACTGCATCCCTCACCTGCCCTCTTCTAGTGCTGCTGTATGCTGACTTGACAGCATGAGCTGTAAGTCAGTAGCCCGCCTTCTCACTCTATGTTCATTGGCAGGTAATATGCTATTTGTGTCTTGCCCCACCTCTGTGATCGCGGTGTCCATCTAATGGCTGAGTCCCTCTCTCTATCAAAGTAAGTAACTGCTGATGTGAGCCTCAGAGAGCTAGTCCCCCACTCAGAGTCTGATTCCATCCTGAGCAGCAGCAGTCGGGACTGCAGCAGTTCTCTATATACACTGCCAACTCTGTTCCCAGCTAATGGCACAAGGAAGTGCCCACTAGATGGAGATGACAGCAGAACAAAATCCCAGAAGCAGAGCTGCAGCACTGCAGTTTGAGGACTCTTGGATTGGCCCAGCCGAGGATAATATAAGACCGACACATCGGTAAAGTCACCCGGTATCACAGTGGGCCAATCCACCCCTGGAAATGAATAACACAAGAAACTGAAGACTTTCACTAGTATGGAATCTACTATAAATCCTGTATCAATCTGTAACTTTTGGTGATTATTGCACCAATTCTATGAGTGCTAGTACTTTATTTCAAAGGAAAATAAAAATCCCAAAACATTGTTATTGTACAGTCATCATCAGCGGCGGCTCCTACCTTGCTGTAGCAGGAGGGCTGCCGCTGGCGATGCTCCAGGTCTCCGCCATCTTCTACATGCCACTGCAGCTTCCTGGGTCCCAGCACCTGCCCTATGTAGTTCCCAGATGCCGGGACCCGGCGCATGCACAGTAGCTGCAGTCCATGGAAGCTGGTTAGGGCTGACAAGGCAGGGAGCTGGATTCCTACAGGAAGACAGCTCTCTCCCTATCACAGTCTGGTCTGGCAGTCCCGGAGGGGGGAAACACCTCCCAATAGGACTGCTCTGTGTGTCTATAACCGACAGGTAGGACTTCCAATAGGACTGCAGCCCAGAGGTAAAAACCGCCACTGGTCATTATAAAGATGTTGTTGCATTAAACATACTGTACTCAAAAAAGCATACACAGGAAACATATTCATGGAGTATCTGTTATATATTTGTTGGATATAGAAATATTTAATTCTAGGATAAAGATGCTATAGAAATATACTCATAATTATCATGGAACAGTAAAGAGCCTGTTACTTTTTGTAAGACAAAGGTTTTTATTCAATAAATAGTATTCAGAAGAGTCAAAAATTATTAATATTGTGCTAATTTTACAATATTTTGTTATTGCCATACCATTAGAGAGTCAATCTAGTTTGAACTAATTTGAAAAAACAAAAAAGCTATCTATCTACCGAGATAGATAGATAGATAGATAGATAGATAGATAGATAGATAGATAGATAGATAGATAGATAGATAGATAGATAGATAGATTAAATTATATTAAATTAGATAAGGTTAAATTTTAATTAGATTACATTTTATGTACTTTTTGCTCACACATGTGCCCTCCACTTTCTTATTTTACATGTAATATATGAGCCTGTGGTAAGGCTCTACATGGAGGTGGCTGCGAATTGCATCTGTTGCAACTTAAAAATGGACTACTAACTCCTTTTACTGACTGTGAGACCTATGCTTAAAAACAGTATATATATATATATATATTCAATGCTATGATTTCACCATGTCAATATTATTTATTTCCAACTCTCTGGAATTTTTATCTGAACTTATGAATGCTCTTCTTTTCATGTACAGTAAAATTGCCATTTAAATGGTTTAAACTTACTCAACTAATTAGTATACAGAACATTTAAATAACATTGCTAAACCCTAGGCAACATATGTTTTTCCTCTTTACTGTTTTCATAGTTTGGTCTTCTTTGAATCCACATACAAATGCTTCCTTCCTTTTGCTGGATCCACAAATGAAGCCCTCAGTTTTTCTAATAGCAGATTGGTCTGCCAAAAAAAAAAAAAACCTATCTGGAGAACATCATTTTAATTTATTTATGGGATACAGATGACAAGGAAGTCTGTCCTATTCGTAGTCTTTTTTGGAAGGCTTTGGCATGATCCAGCCAAGTAAAGTTCACATGGAAATGGGAACTTATGTCAGAAGCCAAAATTCAAAGGCTTAAACATTCTATTTGCGTATTTATTGCTTTTCAATTTTATTCTATTTTTATGCTTACTGTATTTGATGTAAATATATGAATTTTTTGTATGCCAAGAGATGGTTATATTTATCAAATATTTATAGACAATACAAACATTGCATGCCTCCTGTCCTTCTTTATATTAAAATTATATTCTTCACAAATATGGTCCAATTTTTCCATTTCTTGATTTATTTAATTTTTGTTTCTTTGAGAAAAATAAGTACATTCAAAGAATGACCAAGTATAAGTATCCAGAAATCATGGGTGAGGAAACAGAATGAAACTCTATCTCTCTCTCTCTCTCTCTATATATATATATATATATATATATTCAGGGACATATCTAGAGAGGAGGAGGCCTGTGTGCAGGCTCCATCTGGGCAGCACTGTAGCTCTGGGCATTGGGGTCCCTAGCACTGTCCCGGAGACTAATGCGCATGTGCAGATCTTGAGGAAAATGGCACCGCACCATTTTCTCAGTGGTTTCTGTAGTGCTGCTGCGCCGCAGGACTTCAGAGGGTAAGTATTAAAAGTAATGGTTTCAGGGTGTGCAGCATGGGGCCATCTGGTTCCAAGGGTACCGTGTGCACCGCACACACTGCACCAATTATAAATAAACCAGTGTATATATTGTGGTGAGAGGGCTTGTGTCTGACCACAATTGCCCACATTCTGGATGGATCAGTCTGACGCCTGTCTGGTACCGGCTCCTGAATTCACTGGGCATGATTTTCTGCCGTGACAGCTGCAGTCGATTCAACCATATGTTACACTTCAGTGATTTGTGTACAATGAGCTTTGCATGAGTTTGAACTCGATCCATGCTATTGACGCATTGTCAGTGCAGAATCTTTGAGTGTGCCGGTCTTGAGAAAGGCCCCAAGAGGGACCGAAACGTCGACTCTATATGGCATGATCCTTGACTCTCACTAAAAGAAATTAAAAGATATTGAACTACAATCAAGTCTTATGGACTATTTTGGCGCGAGTGCACCCTCCACAGCAGTGGTAGATGTATTGTATATTGTGTGACCTCTTATGGTTACTGGTCGCACCCGCTATTTTATAACCTTTAGTGATGTGAGTGCAGGACTCTCTGCGGATATATATATATATATATATATACATATATATATATGCACATAGTCCAAAAAATCTCGCACTCTCATCAGTAACAAATCAACAATAGGGCGCACCCAATGGGACCAGGGTATGGGTCCACATTAATACATAGTTATTTCCACCATAGTGGAAAAACGGGCACTCTCTCTCAGAGTAAAAGTTCACATTTAGTTTTATTTCATTTTGTTTTCAGTATGCCAGTGCGGTCGAAGTTTCGATCCCTCAACAGGATCTTTCTCAAGACAGGCATGATGTCAACCTCCAAATAGTTCAACAAGAAGAATTTAAAGTGTCAATATCTATTAAAAAAAGAAAATACAAAAATTACAACTTAGACCATGCCTCCCAGGTCCCCGAGGGTGCTACAACAAATCCATAACAATAGACACTCTGATACATAACAGGGTGTTACTCCCTCTAGACCCAGTGCACAATTAGTGTATAATAATAAAGGACCACCATCGGTGTGGAACCCCAATAATAAAGACATATAAGGAAAAAAAATCATGTATACATATATATATATATATATATATATATATATATAACAATGGCAATGAGAGCGGCACTGGGAGACGTGATCAGCAAGATGAAGAAATCAAGTGCTTTTATTCAGTCTACGTTTCGGGGACGCAGCCCCTTCGTCAGGATAAATTAAATGACAATAATCAGTGTTTAAATACTCGTGCAATTAGAGGTTACTCACCACCTCCAGCCGTCGCGCCGCCCGGGTGCCGGATCTGACGTCACTCCCCTCACAGGAAGTGTCGCGTCACCGGTCCGTCTAGCCAGCGTTCTCGGGCTGTGGGATACATGCAACCATGACAACGTAAACAACTAATGTGACAACTCAAAACACACAAAAAATAAAGTGCAAATCATACATTTCTAACTGTCATTGTTACATATGTGGAATCAGTTGATACAAAAACCATAATAATGGTGCTCATTAAACTAACAGTCCCTTGCGCTATTAGGAACATAGTGCGCTGCTGTATATATTTTTTAGTACGCTGTACCTAATTTATATAGTACATTAAATGAAAAATACGTGTCACTTCCAATGAAACATATAAAGGCTGGGAGACAGCTACTAATATCGTTTTACATGTAGTAAGTATCTTGGGTGACTACTAATGTCTACCTTTACTTTACCCCAGAGGATGCTTAATACTAAACTTCATAACTTGAAATAGCATGTAAAAATTTAACCCAATACCTCCATGCGTGCCTAGACGTGTGGAACTACGGATATGGGTGATTCTAAAATTGCTTATAAGAAACATTTCAAACTCAACATCTCATTTAAACCCTTAGGATATACTGTATTGAGGGTTGAAATCCACTTGGCCTCAATCTGCAGCAGTTTTTTTGATCGGTCCCCTCCCCGTAACGACGGTGGGACCTGATCAATAATCTTATAACGCAGGGTGGCCATGCCATGTTTGGCTGTTACAAAGTGGCGAGCCACTGGTTGGTCACTTGTCCCTGCTTTATAAGCCTCCCGAATGGCATAGCGGTGCTGCGCCATTCGTGTTTTAAATGCACAATCGGTTTTACCGATATATGTTAACCCACAAGGGCATGTCAACATATACACTACAAATTTTGAGTCACAGAAAGTGGATGTTTAATGCTATATCTCTTAGATACGTCTGTTTTCACCACATAGCATCAGGGACTATGTGGTGAAAACAGATGTATCTAAGTTTGGTAAAGAACAGCCTAGTAAAAACTTCTTGAAACGCAAAAATGGCTGCTTTAAGTGCAGTGGATGTACCACGTGCAGTTATTTGTCTCCAGGAGATTTTTTTCTGCATCCACATACGGGAAAGAGATATAGCATTAAACATCCACTTTCTTGTGACTCAAAATTTGTAGTGTATATGTTGACATGCCCTTGTGGGTTAACATATATCGGTAAAACCGATTGTGCATTTAAAACACGAATGGCGCAGCACCGCTATGCCATTCGGGAGGCTTATAAAGCAGGGACAAGTGACCAACCAGTGGCTCGCCACTTTGTAACAGCCAAACATGGCATGGCCACCCTGCGTTATAAGATTATTGATCAGGTCCCACCGTCGTTACGGGGAGGGGACCGATCAAAAAAACTGCTGCAGATTGAGGCCAAGTGGATTTCAACCCTCAATACAGTATATCCTAAGGGTTTAAATGAGATGTTGAGTTTGAAATGTTTCTTATAAGCAATTTTAGAATCACCCATATCCGTAGTTCCACACGTCTAGGCACGCATGGAGCTATTGGGTTAAATTTTTACATGCTATTTCAAGTTATGAAGTTTAGTATTAAGCATCCTCTGGGGTAAAGTAAAGGTAGACATTAGTAGTCACCCAAGATACTTACTACATGTAAAACGATATTAGTAGCTGTCTCCCAGCCTTTATATGTTTCATTGGAAGTGACACGTATTTTTCATTTAATGTACTATATAAATTAGGTACAGCGTACTAAAAAATATATACAGCAGCGCACTATGTTCCTAATAGCGCAAGGGACTGTTAGTTTAATGAGCACCATTATTATGGTTTTTGTATCAACTGATTACACATATGTAACAATGACAGTTAGAAATGTATGATTTGCACTTTATTTTTTGTGTGTTTTGAGTTGTCACATTAGTTGTTTACGTTGTCATGGTTGCATGTATCCCACAGCCCGAGAACGCTGGCTAGACGGACCGGTGACGCGACACTTCCTGTGAGGGGAGTGACGTCAGATCCGGCACCCGGGCGGCGCGACGGCTGGAGGTGGTGAGTAACCTCTAATTGCACGAGTATTTAAACACTGATTATTGTCATTTAATTTGTCCTGACGAAGGGGCTGCGTCCCCGAAACGTAGACTGAATAAAAGCACTTGATTTCTTCATCTTGCTGATCACGTCTCCCAGTGCCGCTCTCATTGCCATTGTTATAGAAGGGATTCTTCCAGGAGGTGAAGGCACGGGGGCAAGGTTTCTTTAACGCTGGGGAGCGTATGGAGTGCCGGGTCATTCTGTATGTTATATATATATATATATATATATATGTAAAAAATGAAGTGCAATATAGCGCCTAATGGTGTTATCAAAATTCTAAAATTATAGGATTTCTATGTAACCAATTCACCATGTGAAAAGTGCAAAGTGTAAATTAAAAAGGATCGACTTTTAGCTTCCTTGGGAGACAGCTTCAGTCTGATGACACTTTTAGAACATGTAAAACAGAAATAAAAATTTTACATGTTCTAAAAGTGTCATCAGACTGAAGCTGTCTCCCAAGGAAGCTAAGTCGATCCTTTTTAATTTACACTTTGCACTTTTCACATGGTCAATTGGTTACACAGAAATCCTATAATTTTAGAATTTTGATAACACCATTAGGCGCTCTATTGCACTTCATTTTTTACATTTTATCCATATACTGGGCACGAGCTGCCACCCATTGACCTATGGGGGGTGTCAAAATATTTTTTATTTGATCACATCCACTATATTTCATTTTGTGTGTCTAAATTCAGGATTAGCCTTGGCGCTATTCTCCTTTATTTTATATATATATATATATAAAGAGATTGGAACGGCGGCACTCAGGAAATAAAACACAACCACAGCCACTTGTGTAGGCCAACGTTTCAAAGCGTGCGTTGGCCTACACAAGTGGCTGTGGTTGTGTTTTATTTCCTGAGTGCCGCCGTTCCAATCTCTTTCTACATAACAGTGTGAGCTGTATTTACGGAAAGCAACGGGGACAGTATTTCCAGTAACAGTGAGTGCCGGACTTTTTGCATATTATATATATATATATATATATATATATATATTTATAGTTTAGCAATATCAGTATGTTTACTTAAATTATATAATGTGAATAATTCATCTGTAGACAAACTAGGGTAAATAAACTCAGGTTGTTGTAATAATCTAGCATTCTAGAAGAAAATGGAAAAAAGATAAATAAATCGGGATGTTACTCTCCGATTTATAATCCGGCGCTATGATTTATAAATATCATTATACCAGTGTATAATAGTGATTAATAGCAGCTGAGAGAAATAAACAGCTTGCTAGGCTGCAGATACTTTAGAATATAGAGTAGAAAAATTACTCTGCGCTTTAAATCACTTTAAATATTGTCCTATAAATTATCACTGTGCAGTTCACCATCGATAGTAATTGACTCAGTGAGACTTAAAATATAGATATGAAATTTATCAGGAAAAACATATATCAATTACAGGGTTCACTACGATATGCCGGCGGTCGGGCTCCCGGCGACCAGCATACTGGTGCCAGGAGCCCGACCACCGGCTTACCGACAGTGTGGCAAGCGCAAATGAGCCCCTTGCGGGCTCGCTACGCTCCGGGCGTGGACCCCCCACGAGGGCGTGGACCCCCACGAGGGAGAATAAGTGTCGGTATGCTGGCTGTCGGGATCCCGGCGCCGGTATACTGTGTGCCGGGATCCCGTCAGTCGGCATACTGAAGACCACCCCAATTACAATACATAAAATATATAATAATTTAATTGATCACTATATATCAAAGCTAATAATTGGCAGACATGTTTTAAAATATGCAATAATTTTAGCTCTTTCAGAGCTACTCCGGCACTCTGCCGTGCGATACTTCCGCTTGACGCCGGGTGCTTCCTGCCGGGGCCCCGCGGTGGAGTCCAACTGTCCAGTGTTCTTAGAGGGACATACAGACGTCTTGCAATTTATCAGCGGCCAGCATCCATCAGTGCATTGGAGACGTGCAGTGTCCCCTAAACGGAGCGGCTAACATTCAATTGCAGCAGTCATACGACATTATGGCCCTCATTCCGAGTTGATCGCTCGCAAGGCGAATTTAGCAGAGTTGCTCACGCTAAGCCTACGCCTACTGGGAGTGTATCTTAGCTTCTTAAAATTGCGACCGATGTATTCGCAATATTGCGATTTCAAACTACTTAGCAGTTTCAGAGTAGCTTCAGACTTACTCGGCATCTGCGATCAGTTCAGTGCTTGTCATTCCTGGTTTGACGTCATAAACACACCCAGCGTTCGCCCAGACACTCCCCCGTTTCTCCGGCCACTCCTGCGTTTTTTCCGGAAACGGTAGCGTTTTTATCCACACGCCCCTAAAACGCCGTGTTTCCGCCCAGTAACACCCATTTCCTGTCAATCACACTACGTTCGCCGGAGCGAAGAAAAAGCCGTGAGTAAAAATACTATCTTCATTGTAAAATTACTTGGCGCAGTCGCAGTGCTAATATTGCGCATGCGTACTAAGCGGAATTTCACTGCGATGCGATGAAAATTACCGAGCGAACGACTCGGAATGAGGGCCTATATCCCTCACTTCACGTGCAAGTATATCATCTGAAAGGACCCTGTTTGCACTTTCTACAGGTACCAGCACGTGGGTAACTATTTTAGACTACACCGTCTTACCATTAATACAACCAGTGTGATTGTGGATATCTCTTGCGGGACATTCTTCACATCATACACTGGGACGCCAGTGTTTTAATGAACATCACTTTATCATCTGAGAGAGCTAAAATTATTGCATATTTTAAAGCATGTCTGCCAATTATTAGCTTTGATATGTAGTGATCAATTAAATTATTACCATATATATTTTATGTATTGTAATTGATATATGTTTTTCCTGATAAATTTCTTATCTATATTTTAAGTCTCACTGAGTCAATTACTATCGATGGTGAACTGCACAGTGATAATTTATAGGACAATATTTAAAGTGATTTAAAGCGCAGAGTAATTTTTCTCCTCTATATTCTAGAAGAAAACCTTAATTGTAGGTCTATTGGAAATAGGCAAAAATTTGGAACATAGTTATATTTTCCGCAAATGATCCAGAATAGTAGTAGAATTAGTTAACTGAATGACAGAACGTTGTTTTCCAAATATCTTTCCATTTTAATTGTTATGTTAATTTGTATACTTCCTCTTTAGATTGAAAAATTTGAGGCTTATGTGTAAAGTTCAAAATTAGTACAAAATACTCGCAATTTGTGGCCTATTGTGAACAGTGATATTGACCTTCCCCTATTAAAATATTACCTTTTAATTACTTAGTTCCCAAAATGGTAAACATTTAGGGGATTTGGTTATGAAAGTTGATGTTACTGATTTAAATCCTACTCACTTTTTATTAAGTAGCAAGCCAGATTGCTTTTAATGTTTAGGTTGTACCACTTGCAGTCACACGCTCATTGGCAATACTGGCAAAAGATTTAATATCAGACATAGGGGGTTATTACGAGTTGATCGCTCGCTAGCTACTTTTTGCAGCCGTGCAAACGCATAGTTACCGCCCACTGGGGTGTGTATATTTGCTGTGCAAGGGTGCGAGCGCATGTGCAGCCGAGTGGTACAAAAATAGTTTGTGCAGTTTCTGAGTTGGTCTGCACTTCCTCAGCCGCTGCGATCACTTCACACTGTTCGGTCCCGAAATTGACGTCAGATACCCGCCCTGCAAACGCTTGGACACACCTGCATTTTTCCAAACACTCCCAGAAAACGGTCAGTTGACACCCACAAATGCCCTCTTCCTGTCAATCTCCTTGCGATCGGCTGTGCAAATGGATTCTTTCGTAAAAATCCATCGCACAGCAACGATCCGCTTTGTACCCGTATGACGAGCCTGCACATTGCGGTGCATACGCATGCGCAGTAGTGACCTGATCGCTGCGCTGTTAAAAACTGCAGCGTGCGATCAGGTCGGACTGACCCCCATAGATTGATAGTGCGCTTCAACCCTTGTTGTTTACATGATATCCTGTCCATGAGGCATGAACTATATAGGAACAACTGAGTGACAGTTTAATGACAGGATGGCGCTGCGCCGCTCCACGATACATGCAGCCATCATCTGCGGTTCTAGTGAGCAGGCAGTTGCTTGTCATTTTGTACAGGCCAGACATAACTTGAAATCTATTTGCTATACAATAATTGATCATATACCGTACCTCCGTCTTTTAGAGGAGAAGATCGCTCTAAGCGATTGTTACAATGTGAGGCAAAGGGCATACATTCTTTAGATACTGTCTCACCGAGAGGTTTAAAAGAGAGCCTTGGACTTCATTGTTTTCTGCAAATGTTTATTTAGCAAAAAATTAGTTGTAAATGAGTTGTATATTTCTTTGTTATTATATGATGTATCTGTGAATAATTTGTTTGTGTCATGGCATTTTGTATTATCTTTTGTATTGTTACCTGTTTGAGCTCTTTCAACTCCTGTCCTTTATATTTGTTCAATAGTGCCTAATCAGCCACTCACGTCAACTGTGCTACTGTACCCGTGTGTGGATGCTTAGTAACCTGTGTTTGTGCATTTGTATGCTATTTCCTGATGAAAGGGGCTGTGTCCCCTGAAACATATAGCAATAAGTTTGATTTAAGTTGACTCTGAGTGCTACCTGTATCCTTTGGGATTTTGGGAGTTTGCGAGTTTTCATATAAGGCAGCATTCAGGAGACGATTTTATATTTATTGCATCTATATCCAACGCAAGCTTTGGGATCCCACCCATCATCAGGGACAAATGGTGCAATGCGATAAGTGTAGAAATATATACCTTACAACATATCTTAATTAATTGCCTGGATGAACTCACCTGTCTGATGCAGCCATTAGACCACGTGGGACTTCTGTGAACAAAAATGTTGTTTCCAGGCATGTGACATCATCAGACGGCGCCAATCCAGGTGACAAATCACGGCTACATCTGTGGTTACTGAAGCAACCCATAAACAAGTCTGTATAAATACAAAACTTTAGACTTCATAAAATTCTATTAAGCAATCTAAAATGTGCTAAATTATTATATTAGTGAGCACCGTGATATTAAGCTCATAGTTTAAAAACAAAAAGCAATAAACATAATCGGTAATTGATGGAGATACTGCTCTATATAAGAGATTGAAAAATTAAAATGCACAATCTCATACATATATAATAAGCATAATAAAATGTAGTATATGACTCACTACTTAATCAGCTAATGAGTGTTTTCTTATAAACTGCTTTGTAAACCGCGGTTTTTGTTTAACCCAGTGGTTTCCTAACTTTTTTGAATCACGGGGCCCTAGAATATCAGAATTTTTTTCACGGCACCCCTAGGCCAAAAATTTCTTATTGAGAAATTTAGAAAGAAATATTACATTAAGTAGATCGCGTTTATATGTCATCCTTAGGGTCAGTTGTGTGGTGAGGGACAAGATTTGCTTCTGTTTGGCCACATATTTTATGACTGGCAGCCACCAGCACTGTTTTGCCTATTATATTGACCATGAATCATTTGAATTGGTCCTGGACCACCAACCCAGGGCACCCCTGCAAGTGTCCCGAGGCACCCCAGGGAGCCACGGCACACAGTTTGGGAACCTCTGGTTTAACCCCTCTGCTCTCCGCACCTGCTCTCCAAATTGAGCAACGTTTTTCCCCTATCTTCTCTCGGAAATAGAGGATATAGACACAATAAATGATTGATTCACCACAGTAAAATCATCTCCTGAGTGCCTCGTTGTATGGAAAATTTTCTATTATGATTATATACTTGGGAGGTCACAGGAGCACTTTTACACTTGATATATACCAGGAAGAATGCCAAGTGTGGACTATTTGTTTAGGAAAACCCTTGCACAGTTGTGCTATATGTGAGTTGCCTCCACCAAGGCATCCTCAATTAGCAATTTATCAGGGTTCAGTATGAATTACCAGCTGCCGGGATGTCAGTGGTCAGTATACTGATAGCGACATCCCGGCTACAAGTATACCGGCAACGGGGCAAACGCTAGAAACCGTGGACACCTACAGAGGGAGAATAGCCTGGAGAATAGCTTGTGTCACCGGTATTTTGCCGGTGGCATTTCACCGCTAGTCGGGATTCCGGCACCGGTATTGTGACTGCCGGGATCCTGACTAGCGGTATTTTAACCGCTTCCCCTTTATCATGTATCCTGGGACATTTTCTTCTACGGATTTTAGGCATTATTATTAGCAATTAATTGCCATTGTACGGCACATTTCAAGCAAAGCGTCATTTTATTTTCAACATGTCAGCATCTAACGCTGATGAAGAAGAACCTGGCTACAGATATGCTCATATTAATACTGGAGAATTCTTTAGCTTTTTAAATGCTGAAGCAGATAGTTTACACTCTGGTTGATTACAGGTTGACATCACTACACCAGCTAATGAGGATCTCTATAAAGAATGGTATAAGTTGACAAAAAACAGAAGACTTACTTTGTGTATCATTGCATTACCTTATCCAATTATTATAAGGAGAAGCAGATACCTTAAGGCTTCTGGGCCTGTTGTTGGTCGAAAAAGTGTACCATTGTGCTGCAAGTGGGTGGACATATTAAATAAATTATCTATGGACCTGATTCTTCTAGTCATAGAAGAATCCACGAAAGAGCTTCAGGTTACCAGAGACAATATCAGTGAATTTGAGCCCAACCACAAACATGGGTTAGTACAGGATGCACAAACTAGTTGGGTGGAAAAGCGTAGTAGATTGAAAAAGATTGAACAATATAGCTTAGAATTAGGAACACAAGGGCATTCAACAGAAAAAGTAAGACCCGTCCTCACTATACAGAATGGGAAGGCTCTAGTACTTCTATGAGTGAATCTGATACACAGTCATCTACTGCACCAAGCCAAACTCACCTTTTAGGAGTGCAAAAATGGGCATCTATCAAAAATCCTACTGCAAATATATGAGAAGGGGAAACAGCATGAGAGGCAAGACCGCCAGAAGACCTCCACGAAAATAAAGGAGGTAGTTTTCAACTATTCATCCACGATACTATCTATTATAGAAAAATATATTCTCACCATAGGACTGTCTTTTGTGCCATCCACCAGACATGATCCTTTTCAGTGGAAAGTGGACACCTATTAATTTAATCGATCCCTAAAACTGAAGAACATATCGGTAAAAATAAGTCAACTTCTAATGGTCAAAAATCCAATACTATTCCACACCAAGTGAAAACGATACAATCAAAGTTCAAATTTGATCCTGTAACTACAAGTGCCTCCATTAAAACGTTTTCCCATTTACTGGTTATGGAGGACTCCAAACAAGCACACCCTACAGCTAACCCTTACTGTCAGAACCTTACTAACGAAGAACTAGATACAATCAAAGCACTCAGAAAACAGTTTATTTTTTATTTTTTTGTTGATGTTATCACTCTTCCTATAACACCTGGATAAGTTTTGTGTAAAATTTCAGGTACAGATTTAGAGGTGTTTCAAAATGTCCCATTAACAGTTACTCAATTAAATTCACCACATACTGTAACAATAAAGCTGTTTTTATTAAACTGGAACCTGTCTGTGTAAAGCTTTACCACTGAAAGAATTTTTGTGTTAGTTACCACTAACTGTTAAGGTGGGTACACACTAGGCGATGTGCTCCATGAACGAAATTGACTAGTGTGTCCCCTCGCAACCCAGGCCGCCCAACGGCAGGCATACACACTGTGCAATGTTGATAGTGATATCGCACATTAACGTCATGCCGCGCGCGGGCTGTACATGCAGATTTGGACGATGAGTACAAATTGAGCTGCATGCATGGCCAATACCTTGGCTCATTAATGACCCATGGGGCTGCGCCTCAGCCGTCGTCAGCTGCATACACACTGGGCGATATAGTAAACAATATCACTCAGGAGGGGGAAAATGAGTGATATCGTTTACTATATTGTTAAGTGTGTATGCACCTTTACTGTTTATTTTTCCTGGATTGTATCAATTGTAGCTCCCTGAAATACTCTCAGTTGACTCTTTATTGTGCCTCAATTCGTTAACAACAGTTTCCTTCCTAGGTTGCTCCTGAAGGTCTCTAAGCCTCTAAGAACAATATTAACCTTGGAGGTTGCTGACTAAAGCATTTTCAATATGTTCCTGCCACTGTCTCTTGGTTGGAAGTCACACATTACACTTTGTTATACTGGATACTATATCTGTTTTTTCACCCTACACAGTGCTGGCTTCTCCTACAACATTAGAGGGGTTACCTCTGTAATTGCTAGCTATATTGTTTGCTATTCCCCTAAAGGTTTAACAAGTGCTGCAGCTGGAAATTAGTACTGGGGTGTGATGGGCAATTTGCTACCAACCTCTCCAGTACTCATATAGTGGTCTGCACAGCTGTCTGGCTGCACTGCAAAGGGCTCTCTGTCTCCACTTCACCACCATTTAGTACTGCCTCCTTCACACATCCACTGCAACCCGAGTAGACACCCGAGATGCGGCTGTGATGACCAGACTGCTGATTCACTGGAACGGGGACACCGGGACTATGGGAAGTACCCGGTAAGCTGCAAGACCTCTCTCTCTTCTCTCTCAGTCATCAAAATGGCTGCTTCAACCATCGCCAACCGTCACACTAGCCAGCATAAGCCAGCTTCTCTCTGGAGCCACATGTGACCTCCAACTGTCTCACTAGCCAGCACTCTATAGTTAATATACAATGTATAAAAATGCAGAATTTACAAATAGAAAGTAAATATTTTCACTAGGAGTGGGGCATCACACGCCTAGTATAGTTATTAACCCAATGAATTACAGATGTCATTTTTTGTTTTGGATTTAATTTTAATGTATGTTCTCTTGGAGTCTAATGTACTTTGGCTTTTGCCATGTTAAGGTGCTGACGTTTATAACCCCTTTGTACAAATGCATCGACCATATAATCAAGTCTCTTTCCATTTGGATCGGGTCATTGGTTATTAATTTTACCCAAAACATTTGCAAATTTGTCAGACTATGACATAGTAGGAGCAGATGATACGTAGCTATCATTTTTCAATAAGGTATTTCTATCA
Source organism: Pseudophryne corroboree (assembly GCF_028390025.1). Lineage (NCBI taxonomy): Eukaryota > Metazoa > Chordata > Amphibia > Anura > Myobatrachidae > Pseudophryne > Pseudophryne corroboree. The sequence continues at coordinate 326,790,261 of NC_086445.1, read as the reverse complement.
GTGTACTTAATAAATAGGCTAGTTTTAAAGTTATCATCAGCAATGCATATACAGTATTAGCATCCAAGAAATGAATCATGAAATCGCTTATTACATATGTGAACTCAATAACACTGCTGGAGCTATTGTGCTGGTCCAAAGATATTTCAAGTTTGACTCCATCCCCAACCAAACTATAAACAACCAAACTATAAACATCAGGTCATATTCTTCAATATTTTGTATTAAAGTAGTAGTTATGCTGTTTTTCCCATATATTGCTACTCCACCTCCGATTTTTCCCATTTGGTCTAAATGTAAAGAATGGGTATTGCCTGGTATAGCTATGTTCCAGTCATCATTTTCATTGCGCCATGATTCTGTAATTGTCACAATATCTAAATTATCCTTTGTCACTATTGTAATTAGTTCAGGAATGTTCTCTTCTAAGCTCATGGCTTTAACACACAAAGCTCTAAGAGTTTTTCTTGTGTATCTCTTGTTCCTTGAAATGATCAGACAAAAATATAAGAAAATGTCAATGTTTAAGTTGAAATTACTTAATCTCAGATGTTGTTAAATGTTTTTTTCCACTGTTTAATTAACTGTTCTTTTAAAAAAATAACACAATTTGTATTTTCAACACTTAGTATAATTAAACATCAGACAAATGCCCCCTTAACTGAGTGCAAAGCTATAGCAGGTCTGATTAAGAAAGGCTGCAGCTGAACCCAAATGATCAGCTGATCAAAGGAGTTAAATTATTCTTTGTGAAGTAAACACTGGGCCATCTATGCTCCATAAATTATACTTCACTGAACATCAACTTCAAAACAGTCAATATCAATTACAAGCAATTAACAATATCACACACAGAGATGGGTCCTTTGTCATCCAAACTCGCAAATAGTTGCTTGTGCATATGGACCATTGCAGTCCCTATGAAAGTATGGCAATGGTTGTGGCAAATTACCTGCAATTGTGAAATATGGCGTCTGATGACCATGGACATATTGTACTTTTACATATTAAGATGTTTTTGCATCAGGTTGAATACAGATTGGGAGTTGTAGTGGTTTGCAAGATGTAAATGGAAATGCACCCATACTGTACCTGTGAGATAAAACAGCAGAAAGATGATCTGACCACATTCATGCATGATAACTGTCTTTTTTATTAACTGTCACTTAAAAAAAACTTAGGGGCCCTTTTATCAACAAGTGATAAAACTGCCCCCTTAAATGCCCCCATAACATATGTGCTTCTCATCAGGACAAATGAGCCTATTTCAGCATCAGCCAACTGACTCTTTAAGTGCCCCCATAACATATGTGCTTCTAATCAGGACAAATGAGCCTATATGTGATGTCTTGAATCAGATGACTCCCTCATCATTGGCATAATGCTATCACCTCATAGAATCTTAAAAATGTAAAATCTTAAAAACATTAGAAGACTAAAAGATGACCACCTAGTCATTACCACAAGTAAACAATTTATAAATTACGGTAACAAAAAAACTTCCAATGTAAAACAAATAAATGTTTATCTCAACTTTTTAGAAACCAGATTGAGTACAAAACTCAAATGAAGTCCACTGTTTTAGGAATCCTCATTCCTTAAAGTCGTCCACCAAACACAGCATGGAAAAACACTGTACAGTATCTGAAAGACTTCATTAGCGGTGCAGCCTTTGATACACAGCTTAAATACCATAACATTCACGACATCACTGATCATGATCTAACCTTAATTAACCTTATTAGAATGCAAATTCATTTTAAATATAACTGTATGTGTGACAAAGCCTAGATAACATAATACCTAACAATATAATTCACAACATTCATAAAATGTTCTTTTTCATATGAAAAAGGTATTCCACATTTTAGATTACATGCATAAAATAGAGTAAAACATCGTCATGTGATTAGCTTACTGTAGCATATGATTTACATTACAGGTTCTTAAACTCAGTCCTCAGCACCCCAAACAGTTCACATTTTCCAGGTATCCTCACAGAACCACCATTGAAATAATTAGCTCCAGCTGTGGATGTTTTAAAATGTGTCAGTGGTAATGAATACACTTGTGCACCTGCTAGGTGACCTGGAAGCTGAGGACCGAGGTTTGAGAACCACTGACTTAGATAATAGTGATCCTGTCCTTTGGTAGGTAGTAGTTTATAAACGACAAGCTTCTAAAGTTATTAGTTATGGTATGCTGCATATTAGCAACTTCCTGGATTCTAATCGATGTTAGCTCTATCATCACAATTCCGGTGCCAATAAGTCACCTGATTGCATGTACTAAATGTGCTAAATAATGGTTTGCTATAAAGCTAATTTATGCCTTATCAGCTCCACTATGACATATGAGGCAACTGGATTCAAATTGCCTGTGTTCTGAAAAGCTCCGGCACTACCAGCTCAGTGTGCTGATGTCACAAGAGCAAAGCATTGCTTAGTATCCATCTATTGTTTGTGTGACATTAAAAAACCTTATGCATCTATCTGATAGGTAAAAAACTGTTAGGACTAAAGTGGACATAGAACAGTCATTAACTAGCATTATTAAATATGTATTACATTTTAAGTAATACTTATTACCTTACATAGTAGATACTTTATTATTCTAATGAGGTAAATAAAAGCATTATGAATGGATCATTATTTTATTAATATTTTTATTAAGCTTATTACTAATATACAATACCATATGTCCACCACTATTATACCCAAGTGGTGCAGATATGGTATTGTATATATAGTATGTAATAAGTTTATTTTTATTTATACACTGTATATAAATTACTTCATTAACAATAAATTAAATTATTGCATTTATTTTTTTCAGTTTTTGTAATTCCATTTCTCATAGAGAGTTATTCCTATTTAGGGTATTATAAATGTAGTTTGCAATAACTAGCTATAAGATTAATAAAACAATGAGCCATTTATAACAGTACTGTACTTATATTTGTAGCAATATTGAGCTAAGGTACTATTACAAACATTGTGATATATGTACAATATTGTATGTAGTTTATTATGAAAATGTATAGAAAAGTAGCATCAATATTAGCAAAATAATCCAAATAATTAAAAAGAAAGTTTTGTTAAAAATATACATAATGTAGTAATAACTGTTTTTGAGTCCTTTAATATAGATTATTATAATGATAGATCTGATCTGTAGATTAGATATCAAGCATCATTATATATGAAAAGAATGTACATTTATTAAAATATAGTTTAGTATGAGGTCATTTCAGTCTGTCAATTTATATTCTACACATCTACTATGACCATTCTGCTATTTAGGTCATGCACAAAATTAAGAATATGAGAAGGCAAGGAGAGCTACCAAAGAAATTATAAAAATCTCAAAATTAAATTACAGTTAAGGAATCTTTAATCCTAGCCTGTAATTAGCTACCTTTTACAAAAAAAACATAGCATTTTACATTAATACTGTCAATCTGTCAAAGGCAAAAATATATGTCCTATTTCCATATATAATTTATGACTGTTCATGGTGAACACGTATTTCTGAGAATACGTAAATTAAACTGAAAAAGATTATACTTTAGTTTATGAACCTATTTTGCCACACTCTTCAAGAAACACTAGGTGGCAGTATATTATTTAAACCAATACAAAATGGAAAATCCCATGAGAACAACAAACTGAAATCTACATGTTGCAAATTATGTATTCCTGTGTATGCAATTTATGAGATGTAAACCCTCTGGTATTTTAACACACATACTAACCATGTCCATTTAAGTAAAGGTCAATTCTTCCAAAGATAAAATGTACATCTTAAATTCAGAATATAAATGTTCTCTGCTTCCTGCTTATATTGTGAAACTGTCTCATTAAACAAAAGTCCATGAGCTTATGTAGAGTTGGATTGGAGAAACTTTATTGAATGCATATCTTCATAATGTGAATAAAAAGTTGGTAATTGTGTAATTTGAAATGATTTATTGATATTTTATTATTCTTGGCTCAGTGGTTAGTATTGATGTTTTGCAGACTTGAAGCCTTGGGCTTGATTCCAACAAGGACATCTACATCAACATCAACTTTGAATGTTCTCCTTGTTTTCAAGTGCTATCTTTAACCAAAAACAAAAAACATATTAGAACGTCTTATGGTCTTGTTGTATAATTGAGTGTGTATATCCATGTTAGGGAAATTTGGTTCTAAGCTGTACTGGGGCAGGAATCAATAGGAATTAATCAATTATTCTGACACAATGTAAATAGTTATCATTTTTAAGACACTGATATAAATCGGATGACTTACAGTCTGTCAATATCCGCCTGCCATTTACAATGCATTATCATTATGCTCTTTGAATATGTGGTAGATGGTGAACTCTCCCCGTGCACCTGCTGACTGGAAGACATGACCTGCTGGGTGGTCTGGAAACTGTGACAGTTACTTGCAGCCACCCATTAAGCAGTTTTTTTGTCTCCTAAGGGGGTGAAAAGGGTAAAATGTTCCGACCAGCAAACCTTTGGGCAGTTTATACTAGGCACATCAGCTAGTTATTATATTTTATTTATTTTGGTTTATTGCACTGTATTTTGATGTTATAATACTTGCAAAATGAATAGTTAAACAATAACTTAATTGAATATTTAAATTAATTTGTTCAATGCTTTGTGTTACATTGTACACAACCTATATATACTATATATATAGATAATGTATATATATAGATACTGTGTATATATATATTTTATATATATATATATATATTTATATATATGTATATATATATTGGTATGTGTACTCCCTGTAAACTACCAAAGGGATGATTCCGCACTAGCTAAATATAATGAAAGATAAGAAAGACCAAAGATATCCAATCAGTGAGAGTAACCCATCATTGTCCTTGTTCTGGTGGTGCACCCAAAGTCAAACGGTACAGTTACTACACAAATTTTGAAGAAGAAGAAAGACTCTTTTGTGGGTGCACTCTTATAAAGTATTGACAGAATTTAAAAATATATCTTTATTCTAATCATCTGAAATTGACAGTGTATCCAACAGCTTACAAGACAAACAACATATAACACTTAGATTGAACCACGCATGGGCATACGTCCAATATCCTATTGTCTCATACAGAGACAACTATGTGGATCCGTGGACCCCGCTGCTCCGTCTGTGCACTATATACTAATAAATGACCTCTGGTCAATATATCAGAACTGACACAGGTTGGTTACTGGATAGTAAAATAGTTTGTGAATATAATTCCAAAATGACTGTACAATGAGAACTGACAAGGTTGAAGGAAGAAGTTAACAGTGATTCTGCTGGCAGCGTTAGACACCCGCCCGGCTTGCCCATGCCTAGATCCGCTCCTGTACTAATTAATGCCAGAAGTTTTTTGGAACAAATAAGTTGAATTATATCTCCTTCACAGTAGGTCATATTTATGTTCTACAAATATCTAGAACAAATAAATATTCTTTAAAAATGTAAAACCCTACTTAAAGTCACTTCACAAAATAGAAGAAGTGATGTTTACATACTAGTACATACATAATAATAATACTTTATTGTATAAAAGACACAACAGTATTAAAAATACAATATACAAACTGACTTCTTATGAAAGACTCCCCCCACACACACACACACACACACACACACACAACTCCACACAAATCCATATATATTTTCTTTTTTTTCACTTCCACATCCTCCTCCTGACCGCTGACCAACATTGCTTTGTGCCTGGAATAGGTGATAGTACATACAGTCTGCCTTTGCCAATATGATAGTTTTCCTTGGGCATTGTTATGTTATTTAATCAATCAACAAACACAAGTCATATTTACCTTAGGGTGTGTACACACGGTGAGATCCTTGCTATGCCCGATTTTTACTTGCCATTTCCCTTGAACTCCCTGGAGCCCAGATAGCACAGATCTTGACTAACTTTTCTTGAGATATGGACTATGTGTGCTTACAATTTTGGCTTATGTGAGATTTTGGCTTATGTGAGATGTCATTGACATGTGAGATGAACTAGATAGTACACCGATCTAGCAAGGATTGACTTGCATGCACAGTCTATCTTTTCTTGCGATGCCGACCTGGCGGGACCGCACATCGGGATAGAATCGGGATCGCAAGGTGACTTTCACATTACGATCTGCACTAACTTTTCTTGAGATTTTGACTATATAGTCAAAACCTCAAGAAAATATCTCACCGTGTGTACACACCCTTAGAAAACACTGCAGGATGGCATGTCTTCAAGTGTCTCTTTAAACTTGTAGTGTTTTTTCCAGCCATCTTAAACCTGCACAGCACTTTATCCTCACTGAAAATTATACACTGTGTACATTTTACAATAACTGAAGTGTGTCCATAAATCATCTTTCCGTTTCCTTCCCACTGTCAGAGCTGTAGCCGAAGGAAAAGTTGAAGAACTTTCATCATTATTCAAAATTACCTGATCTGTATCCTGCTTCCTGGTGTCCTGTGTGTGTCACTGTCACAACAGCGTGGGAGCGGTGATGTATCCCGCAGTGGTTCATATCATGAAATCCTGTGTGCGTGTGCTAAACTCACCGGATGGGAGGAGACCAAGGGAGACTTGGGAAAGACATAGCTGAGGGTGGCTTCCAAACACAGTAGATCCAGTTATTTTGTCTCGTTATTATTTAGCAGGACATAATGAACACAAATTTTGCCATAATTTTCGTTATTAAGAATTTCCTATTTTCGTTATCATTACACTTTAGTCAAGAAAAAACCTTCATTGACGAATACTTTAGTCTAAATATGTGTCGATGTACAGCAATTAACACTGGAAGCGGAAGATCAACAGTGCAGCAGCATTTAGGAAAGATTTGAGTGGAGAGAGGTGGGAAGCAGGGTGGCCAGATTAAACTAGTCCAGTCTGACGATGATCAGGGGATGCATGAGGGTCTTATCCAGGGATTAAAGTGGGGGAAGCAAGGTGGAATTGAGTTCCACCACCTTTGATTGTAGGTGGAACTAGTTCCACCTCCTCAAGGGACTTGCACAGTAATTCCAGATTGTGTATAAGAAGTAGTGTGAATAAGGGTCACTGCTGTGTGTCATAACGTGAATAAGGGCCACTACTCACTGGCGTGACTAGGGGGCCGCAGCCACTGCGGTCGCTTGAACGCACAAGGCTGCGGGGGCGCCACCCTGCACCTTCAAGCAACCGCAGTGACTGCGCCCCCCAGCGACCGCATTGACTGAGCCCCCCTAGTGCGGCTGTTTTGGGAAGGACACGGAGGGCACAGAGCGCGCCTCTCCTTTATGTCCCTCCTGGGTCTCCGGCAGCAGCAGCGTGTCTGTTAAATGAAGTGCCTGTTCATGAGCTCTAATTGGCTCTCAAACCGGCACTTCATTTGACAGACATGCCGCTGCCATTGGAGATGCAGGAGGGACACACAGGAGAGACACGCACTGTGCCCTCCATGTTCTTCCAAAACAGCAGTGAGGAGCCGGGGGGGGGGCATGTTTGGCACTGGGGGTTTGTACCTGGCACTGGGGGGTATGTTTAGAGCTGGGGGTTTGTATCTGGCCCTGGGGGGCATGTTTGGCACTGGGGGTTTGTACCTGGCACTGGGGGGCATGTTTGGCACTGGGGGTTGTACCTGGCACTGGGGGGGCAAGTTTGGCTCTGGGGGTTTATACTTGACATTGGTGGGCATGTTTGGCACTGGGGGTATATGTGTACCTGGCACTGGGGAGGCATGTTTGGCACTGGGGGGTATATCTGTACCTGGTACTGGGGGGCATGTTTGGCACTGGAGGTATATGTGCACCTGGCACTGGGGAGGCATGTTTGGCACTGGGGGGTATATCTGTACCTGGTACTGGGGGGCATGTTTGGCACTGGAGGTATATGTGCACCTGGCACTGGGGAGGCATGTTTGGCACTGGGGGTATATGTCTAGCTGACACTGGGGGGGCATATTTGGCACCGGGGGTATATGTGTACCAGGCACTGGGGGGGCTTATTTGGCACTGGGGGTATGTGTGTAGCTGGCACTGCAGGGGCATATGGGGCACTGGGGGCATATGTGTATCAGCACTGTGGGTGAATATCTGGCACTAGGGGCATATGTGGCACTGGGAGCATAGACCTAGCAACAAGCATTGACCCCTGGTTACAAGCACAACACCCAGCTCATGAAATCCCTGGCAACAAGCATTACCCCCTAGCAACGAGCATGACACCCAGTGCATGAAACCCCTGGCAATGAATATTACCCCCTGGCAACAAGCTTGAAACCCAGCACATGATACCTCTGGAAACAAGCATAACACATACCGCATGAAACCCCTGGCAACGAGCATGACACCCTGAGCATGAAAACCCCTGGCACCGTGCATGGAACCAAGAGCATGAAACCCCTGGCAATGAGCAGGTAATTTAAAAATAATTAGAAGCTTTACTGTAGGACTTAATGTGTAATGGGCATTGTGGTGTGTGGCATAATGTATCACGGACATTGCGGTGTGTACCATAATGTGTCACAGGCATTACGGTGTGTGGTATACTGTATCACGGGCATTGTGGTATGTGGTATAATATCTCAGGGTCATTGCAGTGTGTGGCATAATGTATCACGGACATTGCGGTGTGTGTCATAATGTGTCACAGGCATTACGGTGTGTGGTATACTATATCACAGGCATTGAGGTATGTGGTATAATGTCTCAGGGGCATTGCAGCATGCGGCATAATGTATAACGGGCATTGCGGTGTGTGGCATAATGTATACTGGGGATTACTATAAGGAGGAAAAATGACAAATAATGTAAGGGGCATGAATCAGGATCAGGTTGCAAAACTGGAGTATAAGGTAGTCTTTTCCTGCAATGCCACACCCCTTTATGCAAAACCACACCCATTTCAGCAAGACCTCGCCCCCTTTTGTGGCGCGCGTCTTCGCTGCGCGCAGATTCGTCGCTTTACTAGTGCCAAGTATTGGGGTGGGGGGTGCAGAAAATGTTTTGGCTTGGGGGAGAAAAATTTCTAGTTACGCCACTGCCACTACTATGTAGCATAATATGACATGGGGCACTACATGTGGTGTAATGGGAATAAGACTGTGCTATACTGTGCGGTGTTATTAGAATTGTGGGTACTATTGCGTGACCACTGTTCCTTTATAAAGTATAACAGGTAATGCACAAATTTATAGTTTGCAGGGGGATGCCAAATACCCTGGCTCCGCCTAATGGGGCATTGGGGGGGATTAGGTGGTGAGGGAAATGAGATCCACCACCTCTCCAGGACCACCTTAAGCCCTGGTCTTATCTGCCTCCGGTTTGAGAAAGGGTCAAATTCTTCAGATATTTCTGAGAGAGGACTTTGGGGGTAATTCCAAGTTGATCGCAGCAGGAATTTTGTTAGCAGTTGGGCAAAACCATGTGCACTGCAGGGAAGGCAGATTTAACATGTGCAGAGAGAGTTAGATTTGTGTGTGGTGTGTTCAATCTGCAATCTAATTTGCAGTGTAAAAATAAAGCAGCCAGTATTTATCCTGCACAGAAATAAAATAACCCACCCAAATCTAACTCTTTCTGCACATGTTATATCTGCCTCCCCTGCAGTGCACATGGTTTTGCCCAACTGCTAACAAAATTCCTGCTGCGATCAACTTGGAATTACCCCCTTTGAGCGGTACTGAATGTGTGGTTTGAAGTATAGCGAGGAGTCAAGGATAACTCCAAGACAGTGCACTTGTGGACTAGAGAAGGTGGTGGTGCTGTAAATAAATATTGACATAGAGGAAGGTGAGGTTTCAAACATTATTCAACTCAGTCTTAGATATGTTAAGTTTAAGTAAGAGTTGGAACATCCAAGAAGAGAGAAAGATGGCTGGAGATATGAGTGAGGAGGGAGGGGGAAAGGTCAGGGGAGTAGAGTTAGATCTGGGTGTCATCAGGGTAGAGATTATATTTTAGGCCTAAGGAGCAGATAGATAGGATGTATAGAAGGAGAATAGGAGAGGTCCAAGAACAGAACCCTTGGGACACCTACCAGTAGTGGAAGTGGGGGAGAAGTGCAGTCATGAGAGGATATGGAAAAAGAATGGTCAGAAAGGTAGAAGGACAGCCAGGAAAGGGCTATATCATGAAGTCTGAGGGAATGTAGGCTTTGCTGGAGGAGAGGGTGGTCCACAGTGTCAGAAACAGCAGAGAGGTCATGGAGAATATGAAGAGAGTAGCAGCCCTTGGATTTGGCAGCAAGGAGGTCATTGCTGACTTTTGTGAGGGCAGTTTCTGTGGAGTGGAGAGGATGAAAGCCAGTCTGAAATGGGTCAAGCAGGGAGTTGGAGGAATGAAAGAGCATAAATTGGTTGTATACAATATGTCCTAGGAGTTTGGTGACAAATGGAAGGAGACAGATAAAGTGGTAGTTGGAGAGAGAGTGTTAGGATTAAGGGTAGCTGCAGCATGACACAGGATGGGTGGGCGGCTCTGGATCCCTGTGCCAGGAAATCAGATAAGTAGAAGGGTGGGGAAACAGAGACAGTATTCAGTAGCTGTGATCCGCAGCATGGAACAGATACAGCATTTTGTATGTAATTTACTAACACAGATGTCATATTGCTAATTACATAGCAATACCCAATCATAACCACTAGGATTTTAACAATAAGAGATGTGTTTTCATTTATTTTTTTAATATCTTTAATGTGCAGAAACAAACTTTAACAACAGCCTTTGGCTGCTAGCTAACACGTGTGATGATACTTCCCCTTACAAAACAATACTTAAATATAACCACTTGGATTTTAACAAGAATAAATATTTATTTATTGTTTTAATTATTTTGTGTCTCATATGACCAGAAAGTCTTATCCCACAATTTAGGTGGGTCGGCTAATGTTTTCTGGCAAACTTCAGATGCACTTTGATATGGTTTTCTTCAGTAAAGCTTTCTTTTTAACCACAATTCTATACAGACTAGTAATATACAGAGCGCTTGATATGGTTGACTAAAGAACCTGCATTCCAGTCTCAGCCACTAAAGTGTAGCACATTTGAGGTGGCAATTACACAATGTGTGGCTATACTCACAAGTATACTTTTTGTTCTGATGCTGACTTTTGAGGAATTGGTGGTTTGTTACGGATTCTATTTCCTCATAATTGATTCAACAATGCTGACCAGGCTGTCCAAGCACTGATTATTTTATATTATAGCATTATATTGTAGCATTTTCATATGTTGTTCATATTTACATATCTTTAATTTTCTAAGAATTCTCTTGTGTCTTAATTTTTAAAACTGTTATTCAGGTTCACAGTATGACCAATATTATCTGAACTACGGGGTATTTTTTTCCTAAAAAGCTTACCTTTTTGACTAATTCTCATGAAAAGGCTAATTACTGCAAGACCATATTGTTAGGGCAATATCCTTTATCTGTGTAAATTTGGAACTTCCACACCACAGAGATTAAATACTTACACAAGCAGCATTTTTAGTTTTTTACTTTTAAATTTGGAGTCAAATAATAAATTATGAATTTGAAAAGTTACTTTTAGAGATTACTGGTTTGAAATAAAAAGACAGTATGGAACAATCTGTGTGTCATATGTAATACAGGTTGAGTATCCCATATCCAAATATTCCGAAGTACGGAATATTCCGAAATACGGACTTTTTTGAGTGAGAGTGAGATAGTGAAACCTTTGTTTTTTGATGGCTCAATGTACACAAACTTTGTTTAATACACAAAGTTGTTACAAATATTGTATTAAATGACCTTCAGGCTGTGTGTACGAGGTGTATATGAAACATAAATGAATTGTGTGAATGTAGACACACTTTGTTTAATGCACAAAGTTATAAAAAATATTAGCTAAAATTACCTTCAGGCTGTGTGTATAAGGTGTATATGTAACATAAATGAATTCAGTGCTTAGATTTAGGTCCTATCACCATGATATCTCATTATGATATGCAATTATTCCAAAATACGGAAAAATCCAATATCCAAAATATCTCTGGTCCCAAGCACTTTGGATAAGGGATACTCAACCTGTACAAGCAAATCTTGAATACATTTGTAAGCTACTGCATGTAATCCAAAGCACAACATCTGAGATTTCTGGGGAAATGGTGTTATACCTCATTCTGAGAAAGTGGAAAGTGTCTCAGTTCAACCTGGTACTCCATAATCCATTTTTTTGTGAGATATCTCCAAGGCCAAAATGCTCATCTCTACTCAGTGATGTAAGTAGGGCGGGATGAGCAGGGTACTGCCTAGCAGTAGGGGCTGCCATTGGCCAGGGCATCATATGAGCACTGGTTGTCTGCCAGCCACCATTGTGCCGCACCACCTGCCACCTCGCCCACAATGTGCCGCACCTGCCCACCATTGTGGCGCACCCTCCGGCTTCTACTGCCTGGCTTCACCATCGGCTCCCAGAAGGTGAGGGGGGAAGAGACATAGTCATACTGTACAATGGAGGGGGGGTGGAGAGACACAGAGTGACATTGAAGGGGGGGTGGAGACACTGCACTGAGACATAGAATGAAGGGGGGGGAGACACGGAGAGACAGAATAAATGCGGGTGGCATAAGAGGCACAGAGAGACAAAGGGGGACATAGAATGAAGGAGGGAGATACAGACAGACATAGAATGAAAGGGGGGGCACAGAGAGACTTAGAATGAAGGGGTGGAAGAGACTTAGGGCCAGATGTACTAAGTCTTGAAAAGTGATAAAGTGGAGAGTGATGAACTACCAACTAACCAGCTCCTAACTGTCATTTTTCAAACACAGTCTGTAACATGACAGTTATGAGCTGATTGGTTGGTAGTTTATCTCTCTCCACACTATCACTTTTCAAGGATTAGTACATCTGGCCCATAGAATGAAGGAGGGGAGAGTGACACATAGACATAGAATGAAGGGCTGGAGATGATGGTGTGGTTAATAGATGACGTAGGGGGAGAGGATGGTGTGCTGAGAGTTGACGCAGGGGGGAGATGATGGTGTAGCTGAGATATGATACAGGGGAAGGTGAAGATGTGCTGAGAGAGACACAGGGAGGAGATGATGGATTTCTAAGAGGTCAGGTGAACAGATTATGTCTGACTCTCCATTTACAATGCTGTTTGTGTGAACAGCAGCATCTTACAAGCACAGCAACCAATGTGATGGAGCTTAACGATGCACTGGATGTGACTGACCAAAGTGACGCTACTGAAGTAGCGTATACTTATTGTACATTGTAAACTATGTAGCACACCCAAGATGGCTGTCTTGCCTGGTACAATGAATAATGCATGATTCTGATGATTTCCCAAGGATCTCACCTAGTATTTTTATCTCCACTATTATATGTCATCTGTTCTAGGCATTTACTATTCTACCCAATGTGCTTAATATGCATACTCCACCTGTATCCCATATGGGTAGGAAATATAATCCTTGGAACAAATGACCCAAAATGGCTGCCACACCTGTTATTATATTCATGTTTTCTCTGTTTTATGCTTATCTAAACTAGAGATGTGCCGTTCGGATTTACTCGGATGACAAAAGTGCATTCTTATTGACTATCCGGATGCATACCTCCTAACATGACCCTCCCCATTCTCCAGGAGGGACAGAATGCTCTGTTCCTGGATTTACCTCTTAATTTATAATTGCCATCATCTGTGGTGAAACACCTTTCTTATCCATTAACCTGTTCAAAACAGGTGCTGGCAATCATAAATAAAGAGAAAAGTCCAGAAGCATAGCATTTTGTCCCTCCTGGAGAGGGTCATGTTGGGAGGTGTGCGGATGTCACGTGTTTAGGATAGCCAATAGGAAAAATATGGATACATCCGAACTTGCAGTAGTTTAGCATTAAGAACCAAGTAAATCCGTACGAGCCTATCTTTAATCTTAATCTCTGTATTTTGGTATGTTCATGGTATCTCTAAAGCAAAACTATTGAAGGAAAGTGCTATATAAATAAGTTTTATTATTACTGGCATATAGTATCCTAAATGGTATGTATATTTCATACTGAAATCACATATTATAATTGCTATAATAACTAGTGATGTGCACCGGACATTTTTCGGGTTTTGTGTTTTGGTTTTGGATTCGGTTCCGCGGCCGTGTTTTGGATTAGGACGCGTTTTGTCAAAACCTCCCTGAAGATTTTTTGTCGGATTCGGGTGTGTTTTGGATTCGGGTGTTTTTTTACAAAAAACCCTCAAAAACAGTTTAAATCATAGAATTTGGGGGTCATTTTGATCCCATAGTATTATTAACCTCAATAACCATAATTTCCACTCATTTCCAGTCTATTCTGAACACCTCACAATATTATTTTTAGTCCTAAAATTTGCACCGAGGTCGCTGGATGACTAAGCTAAGCGACACAAGTGGCCGACACAAACACCTGGCCCATCTAGGAGTGGCACTGCAGTGTCAGACAGGATGGCAGATTTAAAAAATAGTCCCCAAACAGCACATGATGCAAAGAAAAAAAGAGGTGCAATGAGGTAGCTGTGTGACTAAGCTAAGCGACCCAAGTGGCCGACACAAACACCAGGCCCATCTAGAAGTGGCACTGCAGTGTCAGAAAGGATGGCACTTCAAAAAATAGTCCCCAAACAGCACATGATGCAAAGAAAAAAAAGAGGTGCACCAAGGTCACTGGATGGCTAAGCTAAGCGACCCAAGTGGCCGACACAAACACCTGGCCCATCTAGGAGTGGCACTTCAGTGTCAGACAGGATGGCACTTCAAAAAATAGTCCCCAAACAGCACATGATGCAAAGAAAAAAAGAGGTGCAATGAGGTAGCTGTGTGGCTAAGCTTAGCGACCTAAGTGGCCAACACAAACACCTGGCCCATCTAGGAGTGGCACTGCAGTGTCAGACAGGATGGCAGATTTAAAAATAGTCCCCAAACAGCACATGATGCAAAGAAAAAAAGAGGTGCAATGAGGTAGCTGTGTGACTAAGCTAAGCGACCCAAGTGGCCGACACAAACACCTGGCACATCTAGGAGTGGCACTGCAGTGTCAGACAGGATGGACTTCAAAAAATAGTCCCCAAACAGCACATTATGCAAAGAAAAAAAGAGGTGCAATGAGGTAGCTGTGTGGCTAAGATAAGCGACCCAAGTGGCCGACACAAACACCTGGCCCATCTAGGAGTGGCACTGCAGTTTTCATGTGAATCTGAACCACTAGCCATGAACATAGGAGAGGGCCTCAGCCATTCCTTGCCACTCCGTAAATGGCATATTGGCAAGTTTACGCTTCTCATCAGACGCTTTTAATTTTGATTTTTGGGTCATTTTACTGAACTTTTGTTTTTGGATTTTACATGCTCTCTACTATGACATTGGGCATCGGCCTTGGCAGACGACGTTGATGGCATTTTAACGTCTTGGCCATGACTAGTGGCAGTAGCTTCAGCACGAGGTGGAAGTGGATCTTGATCTTTCCCTATGTTACCCTCCACATTTTTGTTCTCCATTTTTTTATGTGTGTAATTATATGCCAGTATTATATCAATAGCAATGGCCTACTGTACCGTACTGCTATATATTATATACTGGTGGTCAGCAAAATTATGCACTGTCCTCCTACTATATATACTGCGCAAAACTTAAATGCACCACAGGTATGGATGAATAGTATACTTGATGACACAGAGGTAGGTAGAGCAGTGGCCTACTGTACCGTACTGCTATGTATTATATACTGGTGGTCAGCAAAATTATGAACTGTCCTCCTACTACTGCGCACAACAACTAAGATGCACCACAGGTATGTATGGATGGATAGTATACTTGACGACACAGAGGTAGGTAGAGCAGTGGCCTACTGTACCGTACTGCTATGTATTATATACTGGTGGTCAGCAAAATTATGCACTGTTCTCCTACTACTGCGCACAACTAAGATGCACCACAGGTATGTATGGATGGATAGTATACTTGACGACACAGAGGTAGGTAGAGCAGTGGACTACAGTACCGTACTGCTATATATTATATACTGGTGGTCAGCAAAATGATGCACTGTCCTCCTACTACTGCGTACAACAACTAAAATGCGCCACAGGTATGGATGGATAGTATACTTGACGACACAGAGGTAGGTAGAGCAGTGGCCTACTGTACCGTACTGCTATATATTATATACTGGTGGTCAGCAAAATTATGCACTGTCCTCCTACTATATATACTGCGCAAAACTTAAATGCACCACAGGTATGGATGGATAGTATACTTGACGACACAGAGGTAGGTAGAGCAGTGGACTACTGTACCGTACTGATATAATACTGGTGGCCACTGGTCAGCAAAATTCTGCACTGTCCTGCTACTATATACTACATTGCAGCACAGATATGGAGCGTTTTTCAGGCAGAGAACGTAGATATTTTCAGCACACTGAGCACAGATATTTGCAAGCACACTGAGCACAGACATTTGCAGCACACTGAGCACAGATATTTGCAGCACACTGAACACAACTGAGAGAACGCTGCACACGTCCTCTCCCTATCATCTCCAATGCACGAGTGAAAATGGCGGCGACGCACGGCTCCTTATATAGAATACGAATCTCGCGAGAATCCGACAGCGGGATGATGACGTTCGGGCGCGCTCGGGTTAACCGAGCAAGGCGGGAAGATTCGAGTCCACCTCGGAACCGTGTAAAATGGGTGAAGTTCGGGGGGGTTCGGATTCCGAGGAACCGAACCCGCTCATCACTAATAATAACCAATATTTTTTGTATTCTATTTTATTTATATTTCTTAACAATGTAATATGTTTAGCATAACTAACAAAACTTCAGGAGATATATAACCACAATCATGTTTAAAATGTTCAATTCATGCATTTCTAAAAAAGAATATATACTGTGTATGTATATATATATATATACACACACACATATACACTGCTCAAAAAAAAAAAAGGGAACACTTAAACAACACAATGTAACTCCAAGTCAATCACACTTCTGTGAAATCAAACTGTCCACTTAGGAAGCAACACTGATTGACAATCAATTTCACATGCTGTTGTGCAAATGGAATAGACAACAGGTGGAAATTATAGGCAATTAGCAAGACACCCCCAATAAAGGAGTTGTTCTGCATGTGGTGACCACAGACCACTTCTCAGCTCCTATGCTTTCTGGCTGATGTTTTGGTCACTTTTGAAAGCTGGCGGTGCTTTCACTCTAGTGGTAGCATGAGACGGAGTCTGCAACCCACACAAGTGGCTCAGGTAGTGCAGCTCATCAAGGATGGCACATCAATGCGAGCTGCGGCAAGAAGGTTTGCTGTGTCTGCCAGCGTAGTGTCCAGAGCATGGAGGCGCTACCAGGAAACAGGCCAGTACATCAGGAGACGTGGAGGAGGCCGTAGGAGGGCAACAACGCAGCAGCAGGACCGCTACCTCCGCCTTTGTGCAAGGAGGAACAGGAGGAGCACTGCCAGAGCCCTGCAAAATGACCTCCAGCAATCCACAAATGTACATGTGTCTACTCAAACGATCAGAAACAGACTCCATGAGGGTGGTATGAGGGCCCGACATCCACAGGTGGGGGTTGTGCTTACAGCCCAGCACCATGCAGGACGTTTGGCATTTGCCAAAGAACACCAAGATTGGCAAATTCGCCACTGGTGCCCTGTGCTCTTCACAGATGAAAGCAGGTTCTCACTGAGCACATGTGACAGACGTGACAGAGTCTGGAGACGCCAAGAAGAATGTTCTGCTGCCTGCAACATCCTCCAGCATGACCAGTTTGGCAGTGGGTCAGTAATGGTGTGGGGTGGCATTTCTTTGGGGGGCCGCACAGCCCTCCATGTGCTCGCCAGAGGTAGCCTGACTGCCATTAGGTACTGAGATGAGATCCTCAGACCCCTTGTGAGACCATATGCTGGTGCGGTTGGCCCTGGGTTCCTCCTAATGCAAGACAATGCTAAACCTCATGTGGCTGGATTGTGTCAGCAGTTCCTGCAAGACAAAGGCATTGATGCTATGGACTGGCCCGCCCGTTCCCCAGACCTGAATCCAATTGAGCACATCTGGGACATCATGTCTCGCTCCATCCACCAACGCCACATTGCACCACAGACTGTCCAGGAGTTGGCGGATGCTTTAGTCCAGGTCTGGGAGGAGATCCCTCAGGAGACCATCCGCCACCTCATCAGGAGCATGCCCAGGCGTTGTAGGGAGGTCATACAGGCACGTGGAGGCCACACACACTACTGAGACTCATTTTGACTTGTTTTAAGGACATTACATCAAAATTGGATCAGCCTGTAGTGTGTTTTTCCACTTTAATTTTGAGTGTGACTCCAAATCCAGATCTCCATGGGTTAATAAATTTGATTTCCATCAATAATTTTTCTAGGATGTGTTGTTTAAGTGTTCCCTTTATTTTTTTGAGCAGTGTATATATATATATATATATACACACACACACATATATATATATATATATATATACACACACACATATATATATATATATATATACACACATATATATATATATATATATATATATATGTATATATATATATGCTGAATTGCAATAGTTAAGTTACACACCACAACTTTTTTCCTCCACAGATTGTTCTATTTAATGGAAAATGAGCAGAAATTCCTGTCTGGAAGCACTATCTTTAGTGTAAACTGCAGTCAGATGGAGAAATAGTCTAATCAGGCTTGGGAACCAGGCTTTAATTAGACTGCCTGAAAAACAAAACAGAGGAGCAAATGAAATGTTTTAGCCTTCTCTCGTGATTTCTGTTTCTAATTTTGTAGAGGAAATGAAATCATGCTTACTCCAAACCCTTGCTCTAAGCTTAAAAGCCTATGTGAGGCAAATAAAGAAAGCACATGTTTAGGACTTGGCCACTTAAATTGATGTCCATTGAGTTAACTCAGATGAGATAATATAAGAGGTGGATTACATCAAGCAGTATCTTCAAGATTTGTTATTTTTATTGCTCACTTGCAATATTTAATAGTAGAAGTAGTGGTAGTCTGCACTAGTAGTAGATGTAAAGTTTTAGTCACATTATATTCCTAATGGATAATTTAAAATTTTAGAATACAATATTTTCTTTTCTTGTTAGTGTGTGTGTGTGTGTGTGTGTGTGTGTGTGTGTGTGTGTGTGTGTGTGTGTGTGTGGTATGGGTGCTGCTCCAATGTGGCTATAAGTTTGCACAATATTCCAATAAGTGTTATGGGCCCTACACACTGCGTGATATTAGTGAAAGATATGAACGATCTTCTTCATTAATGAATGAGACACCGTTTGTATCTTTCAGTGTGGAGGCAGCAGAGATGAACGATGCGCGGCCCCGTGCTCGTTCATCGCTGGTGCCCCGTTGCCTGTGCATGCAGGCCAATATGCACAATCTCGTCCATATTTGCCTGCACTTCTAATGAGCTGGGTGACAGGGGGAGTTACGAAACCTCACTACCCCCGTCACTGCCCCCCCCGCGCTGCCAGGTCGCCTGTCGGCCGTATCCGCCGTCGCGCAATATGTAGGGCCCATTAGATTGGTGAGCTGTGATAGACAGCCGTGTTCTATGTTGGGACACTCATGAATTACAATGCTGATTAAAACCAGGTGAAATGCAGGCATGAAGTCAAACAAGTCACATAACCTGTGCAATTCATGTGGCCTGGTTTAGAGGTAAGCCTATGTTTAGGGAAGCCATTTATTTTATATGTGCATCCTAAAGTGGTTATTTCTCCTGCCTTCAACTTCTGGTGCACTTGAGTCTTCACCAAGCTTGTGTGATGTGAAAGATGGATGTTTTCCCCAGGGGGTGGCTCTGAGGGCTCTTTTGTGCCCAACACATGCGTAGCTATACTTAAAGTGAATATACATAGGGCTGTCTTTTTGTATGGGCTCAATGGTCTCTTGCCCAAGGGTCCCAGGAGTATAACAGCTCTAAACTGATAGCTGAAGGTCCCCTCTTTCCAGGGGCACCAGATTTTTAAAAATCGGCCCTGGGGAACTGGAGATATCCGGCTTCAAAGCAGTGGTCCCCATCCAAGCCTGTTAATTGTTCTTCCAAGCCAGATATCTCGGGTTCTGACTTAGAGATTTTCTGAGGATATTCTCCAAACACTGGGACTCTCCCCTTTCTGTGAACACAGGCAGCTTGTCTTTACTATGCCCAGAACCAGAGATATCAACCTTCCAGCAGCTGGTTCCTGCTCCAGCTCCACATGCCTGGTATGCAGTTTTATATATTCATTGGTTGATTGTTCTCGATCCTGAACTCTGATCCCCAAGTACCTAGTACTGCCTGAAAGGTGGGACTCTCTAGTTATGACTATTAAACCCACTCCATTATCCACCCATCCCCTACATATTAAACACCCCATACCATCCTGAAAGTCATGTACCAGGGCCCCTTCATACAGCCTGATGCCAATTTTACAGTTTAGCGTTCTCCCTCTCGCTCCATCTCCCACCATCTGTGCAGTAAAGCAGTAATTAGCAGAAATTACTGCTCCAGGTCCTACATGCTGAGTGGAAGATAGAACACCCCTTACCACCCACTGGCCATCAAAGCTGCCGCTGATAGCACCCCTCACCCCTACTGCTGGAGGATGTGTAGGGTCCTCAGTACATTGCTGTGCCCAGGGGCCTACACTGCTATTAAGATGGCCCTGAATATACCCCCTATATTTGTCAACAGAGGCAGGTGCTGCGGTAGACCCGCTTCTCACCTCTCCGTGAATTCCAGCACTGTCTTCCCTGCGGATCGCGGGAGGTCAGCCAGGCAAGAAAGGATTCGAGTGCAGGGATCCGGCGGAGATTATTCCCACCAGCTCTGGGAATGGGGTACTGCCATCTTGCTCCAGTCACATGACTGGTCAGTAACCAATCCCAAACAGTTACCCAGCTTACTGCAACTACCAATCCCTGCCTCTCCAAGGGTATAAAGAGGTATGAATTGGACTGACAGGTTTCAGTGCAACTCTGCTCTCATCCTAGCAGCATTCTTTCTGGGCTCCTGAGGTTTTTCTCCACAAAGTGACTCCAGTGCAATTTCCATTCTGTGCACCCACTGGCTCCATCGGTTCCAGACGATATCTATTACCATCGGTACCAGCAGATATCAACCATTGGTTCCTTCCAATTACCTTGAACCTTGACCATTGTTTCCAGCCGATATCCTAGTATCATTGGTTCCAGCCTATATGAACCATTCTAGCCAATAACCTTGACCATTGGTTCAAGCCAATATTATCTTCTGGATCGAGCCAATAACCTTGACATCAGTTCCAGCCAATGTCTTAGTACCATTGGTTCCAGATGATATCCAACCATTGATTCCAGCCAATATCTTAGCTCATCGGTTCCAGCCAAAAATCCATTAACATCTGTTCCAGCTGACATCTAGCACCATCGGTACACAAGCCGATATCGTACCATCACCTGTTCCAGCTGATATTCTCTCCAAGGGAGAGTTCCAAGCTTATCTGACCTATTCTTCAGTCAGCCCAGCTCCAGTTCCACAGTTAGTCCATTGTTTAACCAGTCAAGTTATGATAGATCCTATCTAGTGCCAATACTGAGTGACCCAGACAGGGGAAGACCACCAACATGTTAGACTCTGTGCCCCTGTTCTGGGTCTCCACCAACTACTCAGCATTGGTATTTGTAACAGCAGTCTATGAACAAGACTTATATCAGGCAAGCTACCATCTCTATACCAACCCCTGGTTCCGCATCAGTCAAAGACCCTGCCTTGGATTCACAAAACCCCACATTTGTGAAAGCCTCTCTCATTTATTATCCTCTGACATCCCAACCATCAACATGGTTGACTTAAATATCCCTCTTGATAGTCTACATTCTCTTGGTGCCTCCAACCTCCTATCTTGGCCTATCCCAATAGACTTACTGCTGTATTCATTTGGATAGTCATTGCCTTGATCTTGTATTCACTAGACTGTGGTCTGTTTCTTATTTCCTTAACACTGCTATGCGACCTATTCACCAGCAAGCTCTCCTCCATTACTCAATCTCTCTGTTATTTAACTGTACATTTTGTAACAACTTTCGACCTTCTGTAACAACTTATGTCCCTAATTTCTATATTCATGCCTCCTGATATTGCATTGCCACACCTTAACCAAAATCTAGAAATAGCCCTTCATGAAGTAGCTCCATGTAATCCTCAAACTCCATATAGACTTAAGGCCCACACACACTAGACGAGAAAGTAAAA
This sequence comes from Pseudophryne corroboree, assembly GCF_028390025.1. Classification (NCBI taxonomy): domain Eukaryota; kingdom Metazoa; phylum Chordata; class Amphibia; order Anura; family Myobatrachidae; genus Pseudophryne; species Pseudophryne corroboree. The sequence continues at coordinate 326,768,004 of NC_086445.1, read as the reverse complement.
TATATTGCTCAGAAGGGCAAATCTAAGTGAGATATTTTACAATCTTGTCTAGTGTGTATACGCAATGTCATTAACGATGTGCGCTACAGCGCATTGTTAACGAACCCCTACCTCCTCTGAACATGTACAGATGAGGGAGTTTCTTGTTAACGATGGCCATGCTGCAGATGCATATGCACTTGCCAATGCCTGCACCCCGCCAGGTCCCTGCCACTGCCAAAATCAGCGTTGGCGGGGACTCATTTAGTGTGTATGGGCATTTAGATGCCAGTCATAGCATTGTAAAGTAATGACATCTATAAACTTTTTCACATAAAGTAGAATGTCATTGGCATAAATATCATACTGCAAATGATTTCCTCACATATCAGGCTATCTACCACTGCTAGTGAATGGGTCTGGACACTGCTAAACAAACACCTTTCCAAACTCTCATCTATCACAAGTTACGATAAAATCCAATATACAAAATTCTTCTCGTCCCAAGCATATTGGATATGGGAGAATCAACCTGTAGTACCAAATTATACAAGGATTTTAGCTGAAAACTTTGTTTTATGGATAATTTCATGTCTGGGGTGACAGTATGTTAATAAAGTAACCAGGTGTAATTATAATTTAACATCTAGACCGTCTTTATTTAGATACTTTGCTATCCAGAAAAAGATCCTTGGTAACATCAAAATGAGTGCAGGAACCTCTGTGGCATTCCATTTAAAGAAAATATTTTATATATTATATATATAAATTCAAGAATAATCATTCACGAATACCCATTTGGGAGATACAATATGTAAAAGTTACCATTTAAGGTGGTCATAAGATAGTTCTGGACATGTCTCCAAAATTTTAAGACCTTGGTGAAGGATCATAGACAATGACAAATATCTGCATCTAGACAGCAACATTTGTAAATATTGGAATCAATATATCTACCCTGTTAAAAATTTGCAGTGTAGTGAGCTCGATGTGAGATTTTATAGTTCATTACCACATATGAAGTGGAGATTAATTGTTTGTTCATCTGCATCTGCATGTTATATTTTACAATAAAGTAGAGCTCAGTATCTGGAAAGTGGTCTTTCCACCTAGCTGTGTTTACTGTAGCTGACAAATTTAAAGTTGGGTGAATAGATGTATAAATATTAGATGAGGAGAAAGGGTTGGCAGCATAGTGCACCACCATCTAAACTACATTGATGATCTGTCTCAGTCAGCAAACATAAACATTTTTGCAAGTAACTTAGCACTAAAGGGCCCTACACACATGCCGATTTTTGTTAAAGATATGAACGATCTCGTTCATAAATGAACGAGAACTCGTTCATATCTTTCAGTGTGGAGGCTCCAGCGATGAACGATGCGCGGCCCCGCGCTCGTTCATCGCTGGTACCCCGTCGGCTGTGCATGCAGGCCAATATGGACGATCTCGTCCATATTTGCCTGCACTTCAATGGAGCCGCGTGACGGGAGGAGTGAAGAAACTTCACTCCCCCCGTCACTGCCCCCCCGCTGCCAGGTCGCCCGTCGGCCATATCCGCCGTCGGGCAGCTCGGCGGCGGATCGGCCAATGTGTAAGGCCTATAAGGGAAAAGTGGAATAATCAATCCTGGGTATTGTCTCTGTAGATGACTAAGGGGGTGATTCAGATCTGATCGCAGCTGTGCATTTTCACACAGCGGGTGATCAGGTACTAACTGCGCATGCACCACAATTCGCATGCGCGTCGGACAACAACAGTGGGCTATGCCGGTCAGCGACGGGATGGTGCGAAAAATCCGAACTAACAGGCGTTCGCAAGGTGATTGACAGGAAGAGGCGATCTGTGGGTGGTAACTGAGAATTTATTGGGTGTGTCCGGAAAATGCAGGCATTCCCAAGCGTTTTCAGAAAGATGTCTGACGTCAGCTCCGGCCCCAATCACCCTGATGTGATCGTACTGTAGGAATAAGTCCCAGGCTGCGCAGAGACTGCACAAAGTGGATTTTAGAAGCTTAGCGTACAAATAGGATTGCACACTCCCCCTGTAGGTGGCGACTATCTGAACGCAGGACAGCAAAATTAGCAGCCCAGCAATCAGATATGAATTACCCCCCAAAAGTACAAGGCTGTAAGATTTTTACATCCATCAGATGATAATGATATTTTAGACCCCAGAGAAACCAAGACCATGCATAATAGGAGAAGTGAGCATAAGGAAAATTGGGACTTCCGACTAATGGCAGAAATAGAGAGTTGATTAGGGAGAGCTTCAAATTAGAGCAGAGCTGCTGTCAACCATTATAAGTTGCAGTCAGTTAAGCAGTATTCTTAATGGAAGGGAAAAGATAAAAGGATCAGTGTGTAATAATGCTGGAAATTATTATAAATCAGTCCCACCTATCCAGTCTATTGCAAACATGTAGTTAGCGGCTATAGCATAGCTTTTAAGGTGAGGCAGATTCACATCCCCTAAAAGAGGGGGTTGTTGCAACTTACCCAGTGATATCATGAGAAATTTATGAGCTCATATGAATTTCTGCAAAGCTGCATTTCAGATCCCCAGTTTTATTTTTAGTAATAACTAGGGGTAGCATCTCTATAATGTATAAGAGATACTGGAAACTGATCATTTTATTACATGAAATCTCCCTATGTAGGACAATGGCAAATTAGCCAATTTTTAAAATCTTCCAGAGTGATTCTTGTTATATTTGCCATGTATAATGGAGAGGGATGGGAGGGGATCTGAATACCAGGGGTGTATTTAGGGGTCCGAGCGCCCCTGGCAAAGTAAAGGACTGGTGCCCCCTCATATTTGAAATAGGGAAGGCACGTGTGCCAAAAAAAGGGTGTGGCCACTCAGTAGTACCCCAATTCAAATGACACCACAGTAGTGTGCCTTACTCACATTACACAGCACAGTAATGTACATTATTCACGTTATGCTACACAGTAGTACCCCTTATACACATTAGGCCATGCAGTAGTGCCTATATATATATATATATATATATATATATATATGTATATAGAAAGGCGTGCATGCTTCTGGGAAAGTGGGCGTGGCCTCACAATTTTATATTATTATATCAAATTACAAATATATAATCACACCCCCTACACATGCACACGCACAATTAACAGCCTTACACACGATACCCACAGTAGTCCTCCTTACACATAATGTCCCCAGAATAGTGTCAGATGCACATAATGTCCCCCAGTAAAGTGCCAGTTACACATAATGACCCCAGTAGTGCAGTGCCAGATACACATAATACCTCTGAGTATAGGGCCACATACACATATGCCCCCACAGTGCCAGATACACATATGAACCATCAGTGCCAGAAACTCATATGCCCTCACAGTGCCAGATACACGTATGCCCCCACAGTGCCAGATACACGTATGCCCCCACAGTGCCAGATACACATATGCCCCATGTTGATTTTACTATTAAAGGCAGCACTTTTAGGTAGATTCACTTTTAGAGGCAGCAGCTATTAACCCACCCCCTTGTAGTTCCTCAACAGCAGGGATGCCCATTAATGATCAAAGAATGCAGCAGCAGCAGCCACTGTAATTGGCACCAGGGTCCAGCACTGCACCACAATACAGACAAGAAACTCTAAATAAACTACACCCCGCAGCAGCCGCTGCTGCATGCTGTGATCATTACTGGGCATCCCTGCTGGTGAGGAACTACACAGTGGTGGGGGGATAGCTGCTGCCTCTAAAAGTGAATCTACCTACTGCCCATGGGTGGCACCTCTGGACGGCGCCCGTCCTCGGCTGGTGCCCCTGGCAAGTGCCATCCTGGCCAATAGGAAGATACACCCCTGCTGAATACCTAAGTATTTCAGCACATAATTTGCCCATTTAAATGGGAAGCTGGTCCGTCAACCCTGATGAGTATCACAATGAAAAGTTTCTGTCTTGCAGATATTAATCTGAAAACTTGCTATAGTTTCAAACTCTTGCAGATTAGACAATAATTGGGGAATGGCAGCTCTGGGGTTGTGAAAATATAATAATTATCAGCAAAAACTGAGATCTTAATTTCATGACTAGCAGTGGAAATCCTTTGCCAGTCAGACATTTTCTCAAAATATTGGAGCAATGGATCAATGGAAATATTGCAAAACAATGGAGAAGGTGAGCAGTCTTATCTAGCACCTTTATGTAAGATACAGCTGTGAGATCTCACAGTATTAATAGTTAAAAATGCTGAAGGGGAATGGTAAAGAGTTCGAAATATATGAAGACAAATGCTTATGCTGATAGTGGAAAATTTTAATTAATTGAGACCAATAGACCCTGTCAAAGGCTTTGTCAGCATCACAAGTAACAATTATGTTTTTAGTTTCAGGAACTTGGTGCATCTGAATCATTAATGAAACAAGCATTAAAATATTGTAAACTGAGTGCTTTCCTTTGATAGAGTCTGTTTGAGCTAGATGAATCAGGATAGGTAAGACCATTTGTAGGCACAGGATAATTAAATTTGAAAAATGTTTTAAATCCTGATTTAAAAAAGAAATAGTACTATGGCAGGATCCCTGGCTTGGGGGGCTTGGCTACCATTAAGAATAGAATTATAAAAGACAGCTAAATTGGGGGTTGATATGTGGAAGTAATAATTTATTATATGCGCTCATGTCTTTTTCTGAGGGCAATGATTTATTGAGAGCTTAAACTTTAAGGTCGTCACTGGAGAAGTCAAGTAACTCTCATTCTCAGTGCGCTTACAGGGATCAGCCTGGAGTAGGATCTCCATACCAAGATCTAGGTAATTTACTGGGAAGTACACAAGAACTCACAGTATTGAAGAAACTTATCAACAGTTTAAACTGGATAAAGAAGAGTTTCTGAGGCAAAATATAGAAATTCAATGTTTGATTAAATTTGCCAGAGTTGACACCCCATTTGAAGTATTTGTGGTTTTGGAAGCTTAAGTCCATTAAATCTCGTTCTGAGCAAGGGTCATTGTAGAGTGTTTTTACCTCCTTATATTTTTGTGTAGTTCTGTCAGTAGGTCTATAAGTGTACATTAGATAGATGTGCTGTACAATATAAGTATTTAGTAAAATAGGATGATCTAATTACAGTACCTTGCAAAACATTTTTATCAGTATGTCTCCAATGAGTATCTTGCAGGAATACCACATCAGGACAGAATCTTTTTAGCTGTAGAATTATCTTTTATCTCTTGATGGAGGTGTTTAACCCCTCAACATTTCAAGAAATACATTTTAATGACTGTTTAACTTGGGCAGTGTTTTAGGGGTCTGTCTCAATAGAAGACATCCAGCCAATCTCCTGTCTACCAGGGAGTGTACCAGGGAGCTTCAGACAGTATGCCTCCAGATTCCACACTTGGAGAATCTGGAAGGGCCCAATGAATTTTGGAGCAAACTTCATGGTGCGAATCTTCAGTTGCAAGTGTTTAGTTGATAACCAAACTTTATTACCAGGTCTCAGCAACAGAGCCTTCCTCTTCTTTTTAACAGCAAAAAGTTTGTACTGTGACAAAGCTTTGTATAGATTCTTCTTTACCTCTTTTGTTGAGGAAAAGGTTCACAGATGGCTGGGAGTGATACCAACCTGTCAGTGACATGCAGTGAGGTGAGGCAGAGCCTTTCTTGTCGTACTAATGTATACACCAGAGTTTTGACTATATACAGTATATTACAAATACAAAGACTATATTATAAATATCTTCTTTGTATTATTCCCATCATTTTTATAGTCAAAACTCTGGAATAAAAAGTCTATGACAGGTGAGGCAGTGCCTCACCTGCCTATCTTTTCTGAACATCTCTGATCAAAACTCATCAAATTTCCAGCAGTATATATTGCTGTATATTTGTATAATGCCCACATAAATCCTTTGATTCATATATTTTGTGTAAACCTGGCTCAGGTACTAGCCAGTACCTTTTGATCAATTTACCTTACTCCACGTCCTGCAACCTTTAGACTGGCAATTCTGGTAACACAGGATGCAGACTATACTGAATGAAGAACAGAGAATGACCAGATGTCTCATGGAACAGATTACTGTGTGCAAATTCAGCCCACGATAACAGGATGTCCCGGTCATCCTTATTAACGGAAACATAAATCTTGATGAATTTCTCCAAATCTTGATTTATTAGCTCTGTCCATTACTTTGAGGGTGGTATGCTGAAGACACCAAAGCACTCACAGTACATAATGCTCTCCAGAACTCTGAAGTAAATTGCACCCCTTTGTCCTTTGGAAACTCATGCAAACTGAAGATTTCCCTTATGTATGCTTCTGTAAATTTTGGGGCTTAAGATAAACCCTTTAATGAATCAAAATGGAGATGTGGGTCTAAGGACAATATGGCACCAGTAGTGGATGCAACAAATTTGAAGGAGAGAGCAGAGCAACTATTTGTTGAGCGCAGGTAGGATACGCTGCTACAAAGTCTTTGACATCACAATGAACAGTCGACCACCAATAATCCCTGAGGATTCACACTTGCATGACGGGTGAAGCATGATGAATGTATCAACTGGAGTAGCTTTGCATGGATTTTGAGTGCTACAAATGTTTTCCCCCAGTGGAATGTTAACCTTGCTGGTTATGGCTACAAAGCAAGCAGGGTGTTCTCTATACCGCCATCCTTATTAATATAAGCAGCTCCTTTATATTTCAACTCATATGTATGCAAATGAATCCTAAATTTTCCTATCCTCTCCACAGCTCTCACCACCTTTGTTGGCCCATGTTACTAAATGCATTTTGCCATTTGATCTTGGACATCATCTTGCCACATCAAGCAGAGTTAATATTTCTACTGGCCAGTGGTATTTACTGACCTGACATCTCTGCTGCTGCTGACAATGCAACATTAAAACCCAAGCTCACTTGAGTTCAGAATCAAGGTGTCACCCTAGAATCTGAACTGTCCTTTGCTATCCACATTCAATCTGTATCCATGTCCTGTTTCATACAGAACAGTATGTACAGAGTGAAAAAAGAAAGACTCTTTGTTGGGGCACTCTTATGGTTTGGTTAAAATATAACTTTTAATCTTAATTATTCAAATTGTATCAATCTCTTAAAGGCAGGAAAAATATGAAAAGTTTTTTTTTTTTTAAATAATAATGGTATTTGTACACCAGAAAATTGTCCACTCTTCAGTGGGGACAAACTCCTCAGTTGACTTAAGTAAGCCAAGGTGAAAATATTAACACTTAGTATTAGGGGTATACTCAGTCTTGATGTTATGTCTCAAATACCAGAGTAGGCAAACTGTTTGTTACCCCGGGTGTACTGGTAATAGTATGCAGTAGGTGTACTGTACCACCTAGCAGAGTTGAACTGGCCCACAGGGGTACAGGGGAAACCACAGGTGGGCCCTACTGCCTGGGGGCCCACCTCCTCCTCTAGGGATCATGTTCCAGACTGTGTTGTTACTAATCTAGTACATTATCATGCATGCACTACAGTATTTGCTGTATATATTTATCTAGGGGACCAACCCATGCAAAATGGTTAGGCAAACCAATGTGGCGGCTGGGCACACCCACTCGAGAGACTGGCTACACCCCTAAACATGGGCCTCTATCACTGTATTCCCCCGGTGGGTCCTACATGCCCCAGTCCAACTCTGCCACCTAGTAAAAAGTGTGTGATGGTTTGTACATGATTCTAAAGGATGAGTATACTCATAAGGGTGCCCAAGATCAACATATAGTACCAAATTAATGGGCACAAGTTTAATAACTAAGTCAGACAATTATCTCACCTTGGTGGTTCTTTGTCTCAGAGTGTTTAGACTAAGGAAAATGACATATATCCTAGTTTTATCATCCTATAGTCAAATGTACTTGAGCAAAGGTGATTAATCACAAATCTGTGCAAATATCAAAACATGCATGTGTATCACACAAAAAGATAGGGTAGCAGAATCCTACAGGTAAAGTACAAAAACATTTGTCATTCTATGCAAGTTTTCCTCTGTGTGATATCACACAGGTGCTGATACAACTGTACTGTGGCTAAGCTTAAGTCAACCCAGGAATTTGTCCCCACTGAAGAGTGGACAATTTTATTAATATATTTTTTTTAAATTTTCATATTTTCATATTTTTCCTGCCTACAAGAGACTGATACAATTTTAATAATTAAGATTAAAAGTGTATTTTAACAAAACCATAAGAGTGCCCCAACAAAGAGTCTCTTTTTTTCTTTCTGTACATAGTCTATGACCTACTGACTCATGAAGCACCACCGACTAATAAAATCACACTGTACATCACACTGTACATTACAGATTACTATCACAAATGTCGGTATTAGGCATATATTCCTTTGAGAGTCCTGCCCAATACACATTAACAAGTCAAACCTTGTGCAGAACTAACACACCCCCTCTGGTCATTACATACAGTATAGCTAAGAAATATAACCTGAATTTGCCTATATCTCATACAAGATAATGCAAATACTCTAATTCATGCACTCAATTATCGATAATTGCAATAGTCTCCTTACTGGCCTTCACCTAAATAGACTTATACCTGTACAATCAATTTTGAATGCAGTGTCTAGACTGAACTTCTATGCAAAATGTTCTGCTGCTGCTTCACTCTTTTAGGACTTATTTTGGATTGCCTGTTTTTTTTACCAAATTAAATATAAAATATTGCAACTTACAACATCAGACTATCTACCAAGCTACACCGAAAAACATCTCTTTGTTTTCCTTAGAATATCTCCCAGCTCGACTCTTTCACTCTGCACAAGATCTATGTCTCTCATTTACACTAATTATCTGTTCCCATTCATAATTGCAGAACTATTATGGGCTGTACCCCCTCCTTAGAATACCCTCCCATGCAAACAAGAATTTATTTTATTATTTATTTATTTATTTATTTATTATTTATTAACAGTTTCTAATATAGCACAGCATATTTTGTTGTGCTTTACAATTAGAACAACAGTAATAGAACAAAACTGGGTAAAAAAACCGACAGACATAGAGGTAGGAAGGCCCTGCTTGCAAGCTTACAATCTATAGGGAAATAGGTATTGATACACAAGGATAGATGCTACCTATTGCATAATGATCCACCAGATTGCTAGGTTTTTAATGGGTTGTATGATATGATCACCCAGCAATACTGGCCAAGGGTCAGGAGGGTGTGAGAGTAAAGAAAGACAAGATATGTGATGTTATGTGTACTGTACAGAGAGGATGTAATTAGATAGGGAAACACTGAAGGTTATGTGGGTGGGTCTGGAATTGTCTTGTCTGAAGAGGTGGCTTGTCTGAAAAGGTGAGTTTTTAGGGAACGTTTAAAGGTTTGGAGACTAGAGGTGAGTCTTATTGTGCATGGGAGGGCATTCCACAGAGTGGGTGGAGCCCAGATAAAGTCCTGTAATTTTGAGTGTGAACAAGTAATGCGTGTGGATGAGAGACGCAGATCTTGTGCAGAGTAGAGAGGTCGGGTAGGGAGATATTTTGAGATGAGTGCAGTTTAGTTACTAGCCTTGTATGTAAGTAAAAGTGTTTTATATTTAATATGGTAGAATACCGGTAACCAATGGAGGAACTGACAGAGTGGATCTGCAGATGATGAACGTCTAGCAAAGAAGATCAGCCTCGCAGATTAATTCAAAATGGATTGTAGTGGTGAGAGCCTATGTTTGGGAAAACCAGTCAGGAGACTATTACAATAATCAATGCAGGAGATAATGAGAGCATGGATTAGAGTTTTTGCTGTGTCTTGTGTAAGATATGGTTGTATTTTGGATATATTTCTTAGATGTATGTGAAATAATCTTGAGACAGATTGAATGTGGGGAACAAAGGACAGTTCAGAGTCAAGAATGAAACCTAGGCAGCGAGCTTGTGGGGTAGGGATCATTGCTGAGTTATCAACAGTGATAGAGATATCAGGTTGGTAACTACGATTGGCCGGTGGAAATATAATTAACTCTGTCTTTTAAATATTAAGTTTGAGGTGGCGAGATGTCATCCAGGATGAAATGGCAAAAAGGCATTCAGTGACACGGCCCAGCACAGATAGGGACAAGTCAGGGGAGGATAGGTAGCTTTGAGTATCATCTGCGTACAGATGATACTGAAATCCAAAAGAGCTGATTAGTTTATCAAGAGATGAGGTATAGATAGAGAAAAGCAGAGGACCCAAGACTGAGCCTTGCTATACTCCAACTGAAAGAGGTAGTGAAGAGGAGGCATACTAAGAGAAGCGAATACTAAAGAAGTGATTAGATAGGTAGGAAAGGAACCAAGAAAGGGCTGTGTCTTTAAGACCTAGGGATTGTAGTGTTTGTATGAGAAGAGAGTTGTCAACAGTGTCAAATGCAGCAGATAGATCTAGAAGAATAAGTAATGAGTAATGGCCTTAACACTTCGTAGTGACCAAATCATTAACCACTTTAGTCAGTGCTGTCTTTGTGGAGTGTTGGGAATGGAAGCCTGACTGAAGTGGGTCCAATAAAGTGTGTGAGTTAAGAAAGTGTGTGCATTGAGTGTAGGCAAGTCTCTCAAGTAGCTTAGAGAGACAAGGGAGCTGAGAGATAGGGTGGTAGTTTGAGAGACCGTTAGGGTCAGAATTTAGTTTTTTTAAATGGGAGTAATCACTGCATGCTTGAAGAGTGAAGTAAAAATACCAGTAGAGAGAGAGATTGCAGATGTTAGGTAAGGTAGGGATGAGCACCAGAGACAGAGCTTTACTTATTTGTGAGGGTAAAGGATCAAGAGGAGAGGTAGTAGAGAAGCAGGATGAGAAGAGTGATGATACTTCATCCTCATTTCCGGGATCAAATAAAGAGAGAGTGCCAGAGGGTTCAGGTAAAGAATGGAGCAGGTCACTGGCTGCCGAAGAGAATACTATTTCATCTCGGATCTTATCAATCTTCTCCTTAAAGTAGGAAGCAAGATCCTGTGCCTTGATAGTGGCTGGTGGGGTAGGTGAGGGAGAATTCAGAAGTGATTTAAATGTATTAAAGAGTCATTTGGGGTTAGAGGCTTGAGCAGAGATAAGAGTTTGGACATATGTTTGTTTGGCAGTGTCCAGGGCATTTCTATAAGAGTGGTAGACAGTCTTATATATGAGGAAATCACTTGAAATACGAGATTTACGACACTGACGTTCAAGTTTTCGCATGAGTTTTTGTAGTTGTCTTATTAATTTGGAGTGCCATGATTGACATCTAGGCCTACGTGGAGTGTGATGGGTAGCTGGAGCCACTTCATCAAGGGCTAGTTCTAGAGTCTGGTTCAGGTGTGATACAGCCATCTCAGGAGAGGTGAATGCAGAAATAGGTGAAATTAGTTGTTTGAGTGAAGTGGAAAGCTCTTGAAGATTAATTGTGTCAATATTTCTGCAGGTTTGAGGAGGATTGGAGGACTTCAGCAATACAGAGTTTGAATTAATGGAGGAGAGCATGCAGGTGATAAGGTTGTAATCTGAGAGGGGGAAAAGAGTCTTAGTGAGTTCAGAGACGGAGCATAGTCTGGTGAATACTAGAATAAGGCAGTGGCCCTCCTGATGAGTAGAGGAGTCAGTCCATTGGGAGAGGCGAAGAGAGGAGGTTAGAGAGAGTAGTTTGGAGGAGTGAGCAGCAGATTTGGACAATCAATAGCAATATTGAAATCACCCATGATAATGGTGAAGATGTCAGAGGATAGGAAATGAGGGAGCCATGCAGAAAAATCTTCCAGAAATTGTTTGGGATGCCCAGGTGGGCGGTAGATAGCTGCAACACACAGAGAGAAAGTAGAGTAAACCCTAATGGAATGTACTTCAAATGATGTAAATGTGAGTGATGGAACCTGTGGTAGAAGCAGTGTATGCAAAAGATTGGGAAAGTAAAAGTCCAACTCCTCCTTTATGGTTACCAGGCCTGGAGGTATGTGTAAAGTGGAGACCACCATGTGTCAGTGCTGCAGGGGAGGCTGTGTCTGATTGTGTGAGCCAGGTTTCTGTTATAGCCATCAGATTGAAGTTGTTAGATATGAAGAGGTCATGGATGGATGTTAATTTGTTACAAACAGAGCCTTTGCACGTCTGATCACTTTCTTAGCATCCTTCCATCTATCAAGATACACCACTTTGTCATTATTATTTTGGGTCTGTTTGTATTTCCTAAAAGCTAGCTTTTTTGCTTTCACACTAGTTGATACTTCTTTTGTGAACCACACTGGCTTCCTTTTCCTGGTGCTTTTCCTAACCCTTTTAATACAAAGGTCTGTTGCCCTTAGTATTGCACTTTTCAGTTTTTTCCACCTCTCCTGTACTTCTTCCAAGTCCCTTCAGTCACTTGTTAAGTATCAGTATAACTCTGACACTTGCAACTTTGTGGTTGTGTTTTTGCTATTTCTGTGTACTGTGTAATACTCATTTTACCCCGTTTTGTAATTTTGCTCTGTATAGCGCTGCGGAAATTTGTGGAACCTTATAAATAAATGCTAATAATAATAACCTGCTTGTATATGAGACTGGAAGGACATTATACATGTTGTATGTATGACTGTAAGTCTTATTTATAGGATCCCTGTTATAGTGTTTCATAATAGTATATACAGTAGTCATAAATCTATGTCTAACATAAAGTAGTTCCCGTAGAGCAGGAAAAAGAGGAGTATTTCTTGAATAAACTAAAAGCAATCTTTGTGAGCTGATAATAAATATGAGGTTAGTTCTAAATAATTATTAAATTGCCACTAGCCCGTCAGTGCTATTAATATATCTTTTAACAGGAACTAAGACAGAAAGCTGTTCAAAATGTTAGCTACGACGATTTTCATGTTATAATTAATCATTTTTAGAAAGGTACAAAATACTTGAATGTGATTAGGGTGAGTTAGTAAATGTATATTCACAATCTTACATCTTTACTAGAAATGTACAGTTTGGTTCTCCAGAAATCCGAATCCAACTGAATGTCTCCTGAGGATATCCGATCCAAACAGAGAACCAGATCTTCCTGTTTTTATGATTTTTATCAGTTTTTATCAATGATTAACAATTTTTTTAACCAAACCAAAAATTAAAATCCGAATTAAAACACTTGAGGGTGGTTTTGCCAAAATCAAAACACGATGATGAATTAGAACAAGAACCAAAACATGGGGGTCCGCGCACATCTCTAATCTTTACCTATAAAATTATATACCTGTAAACAAAATGATATTGCCAAATTGCAATATGAAGAACCATTTATTTAGTCACACATCAAGACTACTGAATTTGACTGGTGTGTTCCTGTTATAACCCCTTCAGACTAGCATAAGTTACCTGGGATATTGAACGTGAACACTCATCAAACCGAGATTCTGGTTAGTCTGACAGGGTCCTGAAGGAATATCCTGAGTCGAGCGTCCCGACACTTCATCCCAGGCCGCGATCTGGGTTGAAGCCAGAATCGACCCAGGATGCAGTGCAGTGTGAACGGTAAGCCGAGTCAAGGTGACCTGGCAGCCATTTTCTGCTTAAGAGAAGGCGATGCTTGGAGATGATCATCTTAAAGGGATCTCCAGCCAGGAAGCACCCATGTACAAATTCCCGGGAGTGACCCTGCTCTACCAATCTGATATTACAATGTCTCTGCTTAACAGTAGAGATCATATTTTCTATTGTTATGCTTCTTGATGCATTGATTTCCTAACAGTTCCTTAAGATGGTATCAGGTTGGGATCCCGGCAGTCGAAATACGCCACCAAAATCCTTACACTGCTCGGAATGCCAACACCAGCATCCCAAATGACTGCTGCCAAGCCGACAGGGAGGTAAGGCATGGAGGGGTAGATTTAGGCTGTAGGGGAGAGGGTTAGGGTAAGACTGTGGGAAGGGGGGTAGGTTTAGGCTACAGGGAGGGAGGGTTAGGTTTAGACACCAGAGGGAGGGTTATGGTTAGGCTGTGAGGTGGGGAGAGTTAGGTTTAGGTCGCGGGAAGTGGGGGTTAGATTTAGACACCACCGAGGAGGGTTAGGCTGTAAGGAGGAGGGTTAAGTTTAGGCTGTGGGAAGGAAGGGTAGGGTTACGGGAATTGGGGTAGGGTTAACATATTTACCTGACCCCTGTCAGTATTCTAACCATTGTGATGCCACAGCTGGTATTCCGACCACATCAGCCACAACCCCTTAAGACTACAAGATTTGTTTATAACATTAGAATTCTAGTAAAAAGCCTTTAAGTATTTTAAATGTGTTTCATTTCCCAAATCTAGATATTCAAGCAAGCATATATAAGTTTATCCTCGACAAAGCAATTTTCATTTCATTGATTACAAAAACATTTTTGCTGAAACTTGTTTCAGTTTATGGAAGTAGTCATCAATGCAGCTGCTGATTATGTTTTGTAGATGCCAAGAAAATATGAGTAACTCATTAAACATATTTTGTTATTTTATCTTCCTTGTATGCCTGGAAAAAAATAGCTTGCTTGAATGTGGTAATACAAAGCCAACCCTACATAGAACGCTATCTGGGACATATTTTGTGAAATTTACTGTACTTTCTAATCCAGAATGTATTCTTACTATACTATATGTGTGTATGTGTAGGTTAGTGGCCTCATATTGTTCCACACAAATTCAGTAAGAAATATGAAACCGATGCCCCAACAATTACATTCTGAAATCCCCTCCTTGATATTATGATTTCATGCACAGCAAAAGTGAGTGGAGTGTGCATCTTATTTAAATAAGTAGGATATTTTCTATTGCAGCATTCCTCCCAACAGTGTGCCGGTGCATGGCAGCCATCGTTGCCTAGCGATCACCTCTGAGACAGAGCCAGTCACTGGGCAGGAGGGGGCTGCACAGAGGCGTTAAGCCGACTGTTTAGGGAGCGTGGTCCGGCCAATGCAGGCATGGCCGGACCATTGGGGGGGTGGGCCATGGCGGCTGCGTGATGTCTCATGCAGCCGCTGCGGCCAGTGGCAGTGACAATCAACTCCCGGCCAGCCGCAGGAGCTGCGCTGACCGGGAGTTACTCCTCAAATACAAAGGCATCGCCGCTGTGCGATGCTTTTGTATTTGTGCTTGGGGGCCTGGACTGACATGCGGGGCAGACTAGCATGTCAGGGAAGATGATCGTAGCTGTGCTAAATTTAGCACAGCTGCGATCAACTCGGAATGACCCCCTTGATGCAGTCAAAGGGAATATGGAGTTGAAGATGGCTTAAGTAAGAGAAGGAAAGACACATAAAGGAAGAGGGCCCTGCTCATGAGAGCTTACATTCTGAAAGGGAAGGGCAGACAGACAGGGGAAACACAGATGGAGTAGACAGAGAGTGGGAAAGAGGGTTAGGATGAGAGTTAGCTTGGTTTGCTGAAGAAGTGGGTCTTGAGAGGCCGTTTAAAGTTTTGTAAAGAGATGGAGATTCGTATAGGTAAAAGTAGAGAATTCCAGAGATAGGGACCAGCATGTGAAAAATCTTGGAGATAGGAGTGGGAGGAAGTAATTAGCAAAGCAAAGAGGATGGGTAGGAGTGTAAAGGGAGATAAGGTCAGAGATGTTATTGGAAGAGGAGTGGGTGAGTGCTTTTTGTAAGTGAGTGTGAGAAGCTTGAATTGGATTATGAAAGTGAAGGCGAGCCAGTGAAAGGGCTTGTAAGAGAGGGGAGATGGACATAGTATGTTTGGTGAGGAAGATGAGCCTGGATGTAGCACTGAGGATAGATTGGAGTGGAAAGAGGCATTTGTCAGGTATGCCGCATATGAGGAGATTCCAGTATTCCAGTTTGGAGATGACTAGTGAGAGGATAAGGCTCTTAGTAGCATCCTGGGTGAGGAAGGGTCTGATCCTGGAAATATTTTTGAGATGAAAATGGTAGGTTTGTGAGAGGTGTGAGAGAGAATGGTGTGAAGAAGAGGAAACAGTCAAGGATTACTCCAAGACTGTGCAGTTGGGAGCTAGAGGAGCTAGTAGTGCAACCAAAAGATAATGTAACTGTGGGTGAGTTTATGCAGGAGGCTGAGGTTATGCAGGAGGATGGTAAGATGATCAGCTCACTCTTAGACATGTTGAGTTTAAGAAAGCACTAGGACATCCAAGAAGAGATAGCAGAGAGAAAGTTGGGGATATGAGTGAGGAGAGCAGGGGAGAGGCCAGATGATGAAAGATAGATTTGAGTACCAGCATATAGATGATATTGTAAGTCAAAAGTACTAATGAGCTCACCTAAAGAGGACATATAGAGAGAGAAAAGGAGAGGACCAAGAACAGATCTTGGGGAATACCTACTGCTAGTGGAAGTGGGGGTAGAGTCATGAGAGGAGGCAGAGAAGGAACGGTCAGAGAGGTAGGCACAAAGCCAGGAGAGGGCAGTATCACACAGATCAAGGGAGTAAATGATTTGCAGACAGAGAGGGTTGTCCATGGTGTCAAAAGCAGCAGAGAGGTCAAGGAGAATAAGCAAAGAGTAGTAGCACTTGTATTTAGCAGATAGGAGGTCATTGCAGACTTTTGTCAGGGCAGATTTAGTGAAGTAAAGAGAATAGAAGCCAGCCTGGAATTGGTCAAGCAGTGAGTGGGAGTAAAGAAAGGCAGTAAGGTGGTTGTAGAAAATGTGCTCAGGGAGTTTGGAGGCAAAAGGGAGGAGAGAGATAGGTCGGTAGTAGGAGAGGGTGTTAGGATCAAGGTTTTTTTAAGAATAGGGGAGACAAGTGCATGCTTGAAGGCAGAGGGGACAGAGCCTGATGAGATGGAGAGATTGAGGAAGTGGGCAAGATGGGAAAAAGCAGAAAGAGAGAGGTAGCAGAGCAGGAAGAAAAATAGAAAAATATCAGAGGTGGCAAGAGGGATGGGGAGTAGACGTAAGGGAGAGAAGGTAGGTGGTTGCTAATACCCTGGTGGGATGTGATGTACTGATGAACTGAGTAATTTTTAAATGTGAAGTGTCAAGGGGAGAGAGTGAGGAGGGGAGATGAGGTGGGGGTGGGCAGAGGAGGGAGTTGACAGTGGCAAAGAGGCACTGGGGGGTTTGAAGACTGAGAGGAGATGAGGTTCTTGAAGAATGACTGTATAGTGAGGGGAAAGAGCAGCACTGAAGCATGAGAGCATAACTTTGAAATGGAGGAAGTCTGCTTTAAAGCGTGATTTCCTCCACTGTTGCTCAGCAGTACATGAGCATATTTGCAGATATCTGATGCATTTGGTGTGCCAGGATTGAGGTGTTGATCTGTGAGGGTGAATAAGTGGTTGTTGTAGCTAGAGTCAAGATTAGAAGTAAGGGATTATATAGGGCATGAGAGAGAGGGAATAGGAGAGAGAAGTGAGTCAAGTTTAAAGTGGCAGACTAGATGGGCCAAGTTGTTCTTATCTGCCATCAAATTCTATGTTTCTATGAACAGGGAGGATAGATAAGTGGCGTCAACAGCCTCAATGTTATGCTTAGTGATGTAGCCTTAGGAGGTAGAGATGGAGACGCACAGAGAGATAATGTAAAAAAGAGCAGGTGGTGGTCAGAGAGGGGAAAAAGGGATTTGGAGAAATCAACAGCAGTGAGTTAAGACCAGATTAAGTGAGCTCCCATTCACTTGGGAGGGTGAGGTTAAGGAGTTTAGAGGCAGGGGATTTTATGGGGATATCGATAGGGATGTTGAAATCGCCGAAGATAATGGTGGGAATGTCAGAAGAGAGGAAGTGAGGCTGCCAGGAAGCAACGTTGTCAAAGAATTTGGAAGGAATGCCAGGGGAACGGTAAATGACAGCTACTCGAAGATAAACAGGTTGCAAGAGGTGTATAGCATGGACCTCAAATGTAGAGAATGTAAGGGACAGTTCTTGGGGGAAGAAGTTGGTAGGAGTACCTAGAGGTTAAAAGGACCCCAACACCACCACGGTGACCACCCGGCTCGTGGTGTGTGTGAGAATGTGCAGAGAGAGCAGCAGGAGAAGTGGTGTCAGATGGCGTAATCCAGTTTTCAGTAATAGCTAGGAGATGCAGTAAATTGGAGATAAAAATGTCATGGGTGGGGACTAGTTTGTTACAAACAGATCTGTCATTGCATTATGGATACATTGTGGTAAGAGGGGTTAAAGTTTGGTGTTTAACTTATGGTCCACATTAAGAAGTGAGATGGGTGTGTAACTTGGGCACAAGGAAGGGTCTTTACCCACTTTAGAAATAATTGAGATGTGGGCCTCCAAAGATTGATAAGACAATTGCATGTCTGCAGAAATCACATTGAAAGCCTTATGAAGCATGGGCGCTAACTTATCATTAAATGATTTATAATAGGCTACAGTGATGCCATCTGGGCCGGGGCTTTTACCTGAAGTGGAAGAGGAAATAGCCAGCTCAAACTCTTGTAGAGTAAAGGGAAGTTCTAAAATGTCTGTATCAGAGATACTCCAACACTGCTTTGGGAAAAGGAGGAGAAAATGATAGTTTCATTTTGTCAGAAGCAATCTGTTTAGTTCTATATGTGCCTCCGTCAAGATAAGTGTCCCCGGAGAGGGAAGACTTGTGAGAGGTCTCAAGCAGTCTAATCCACTGGAGAAATGCCAACATTTGTGCTGACTTTTGTGTTTAGATATAGGATTGGATAAAAATTGGATAAATTTGCCTCAAAGAACACATTTACATATGTAGCCACGCTCATCGTGGCTACATCTGCGCACTGACATAATGGGGTGGTCGTGCACGCCGGTGCGTCTGGGGTGCACGTGTCATAGACTTGCACCTGCCGTACCAAGAGTGCCAACCTGTAATGTAGCCACGCTAGATGAGCATGGCTACATCTGCATGAGCCTCCCCAAGTGTAAGCTGAGAAACATCAAAAATCAATTTTTTATTATAATCAAACCATAATAAATTTAAAACATTGAACTTATTTATTACAAAAACAATCTTCAGAAATAGCAACTAGTCACATTTGAACAGGTTTTATGTCTAAATTTTCACAACAATTAAATAGGTAGGTAGGTAGGTAGGTAGGTTGAATTGGTAGGTAGATTTGTCAGATTGAGCCACCAGAATCCAGTAGGTGGTACAGGTTTTGAGAGTCTGGGAATAATTTTTAATTGTGTCTGGGAATAAATTTTCGACATTCAGCAACTATTTGCAAAACATACTGCTTCTGCTCTTCATCTTTTGTTATGCTTGCATTGTAGTCTTGAATTAATTTGAGACCCCTTTCGGCTGTGTCATTTACAACCCTGAAACATTTGACAATTCCCTGTCCCTTCAAAAAATACAGGTCTTCATTCCAAACATTCGGATCGGAATGTAAGAAATTAGTTGAAATGTTGAACCTTTTGAAGAAGTTGAATGTTAGTGGTATAATAAAGTAATCGACCTCTTTGTCCAAAAAATAATGAGCTTCTTTCAAAGCGATTTTGGCTTTAACTATCCTATCGTCTTGTATGTTTTCTTCCTCAAGCTCAGTGAGCTTGCTTAGCTCATTATCATCATCACTGTGTTTCTGAAAAGACAATAGTTTTGCAGCCATGTTTATTTTGATTTGTCTAAAGTGTTATCAAAAAAAGCGATAGCAACTTGCTCTGGGTTCAAATACCACAAATGATTTATAAGTTTAGACAATGCCACCTTTGAAATGTCTCCATCAACTTTTTTCATTATTAATTAAGGTTTTAAACAACTGTAAACAAGAAATATAATATATAAAAAATACATACATTTAAAAAACTTATATTGAAACATTAATTTGATGGGTTTGAATGCAAAGAATTCAAAGAACAACAAAAGCATTGTTAAAAAGTAATTTTATCAAGTTTCTAGAGAATTTTTTTTTTTTAAATTAAAAAGTCGATTTTCCGGGTCCGGACCACGAAAAACCCATATATCTTCTGATCTGCACGTTTGTCAAAAAAAGTTGTAGTGAAAATTGAAGCCAGGAACATTCTCTACAAAGCTAAAAAAAGAAAAGAAAAAAAGCACGTTTCTAGGATAAACCATTCTAATTTTATAAATTTTAAGTGGAAAACCCCTGATTTTTTTAGAAAAATTGCTGCTTTTTAATTCTTTAGGGCTGATGAGGCAGGTTTTAACGTTATCCGATTGAGCAGAAATGTTGACAATCTAATTTTTACACCAATTGGCAACTTTTTAGGCGTTTCCATCGAAGAAACAACAACAAAAATATTACCCCCATGTTTTGTGACCCTAATACGCATCCTGCAGGAGAGACTCATTGAGGCACCAAGTCCACTATCTGGGAGAAGAATGTGGTAAGGAAAATTTCTGTGAAATTGGGGCATAGTCAAACCAGGTAATTAGTCCAATAGAAGTGTCAGCGAGGAGATGAAGGTGATTGTGACTCAAATAATCAAGATTGAAAAACACTTTGTGAGGGTGGGAGTAGAAGGAGTAGCCGCAACTTATAGGGTGTAAGAGCCTCATAGAGTTAGCCAGCTGATGATCATGAAAAACTCTCTTCACTTGATGGTGCCTAGTATTAGAAAACCAAGGGGAATTATTAGAAGTATCAAGTGTATGGTCTAAAATCCAGTTAAGGTCTCCTCCTAAAACTGTAATGCCTTTCACCAAGGGGTAAAATTGGTTAAAAAAAAGTGTGTTAGGCATGATTTGGGGCATAAACATAAATGTAGGTGAAGGCCTGATTGAAACTCTGTCAGGTTATTAAGAGAGGGCTGCATGGAACCAGCTCAAGAGCAGTGACATCGGTGATGTGAAGTCTCTGTGAAAACAATATCACCACACCATTTGGTTTCCCTTCCAGACTATTACTAAACAAGGCAGTGGAAGCAATGGTATTTTAAGGAGGGGGCCTGTGAGCCAAATGTATGGGTTTCCTGTATCATCGCCACATCAACCCTGCCTTCCCATAAGGAACAAAGCAACTTGCACCTTTTTTCAGGAATATTAAGACCTCAGGTATTGCTGGAGGAAACTATCAATTTAACATTCCTACTAGGCATGTGAGGCATTTGCCTAGGGTTGGAACTTGCGGAGGCAGCACACATGTCTGATAAGGGGGAAGATGATTCTTTTGGGGTGGCACACCTGGCTTTATTTTTCGTCATTACAACTTTATATATAAATATATATATATATATATATATATTGTAACAGAAGTCTTGTTAGAATGCGCTCTGCTACAAAAAATTCTACCAACGACCGACTCCAGGCTTGTGAAAAAACAACAAATACCTTTTATTCAGGTAGCTCAAAAACAAAGATCACTGTCTTTAGTATAAACTTCCAGGGAGGTTAGGCCCGGCCTCGCTCCCTCTTACTAAATAAGGAACAAAAATTTTGTTTAAATGGGAGCACTCACCAGTCTTCTTTTTCAAAGGTATTTATTGATCACATCACCATCATGACAAATAGACCATCAATGTTTTGGTCCATCCTGGGACCTTTGTGAAAGGTCAAATATACTGTATATTGTCATATTTCAGCAAAACTGAGTGTATGTTCAAAGAGAGGATGACGGCCCTTAGAAGTGCGAAGTATTTGTGACTAGCATATTGGCAAATTACAGGGTTTTTTAACTCGTGCCTTTTTACGCTACCAACTGCAAGGTTACTTGTGTTACTCTGTCCCTCATAACAATAACTGCTGTGATTTCTCTGGTTTATGTGCTTTTTTATGGTGGTAACACCCTATAACCCATATGGTTAACAACTATATATTGGGCTGATGCCTAACAATTACCATTCCAATGTCTCCACAGAGAATATATTGCAACTGTTTCAACTGTGTATTAGTTTGTATCAGACTACATATATTAATACATAACAATTACCACTTTACAATAAAATAATTACATTTAATTGTTGTAGCCCTGCTTGGTGCACTATGGACTTTGCATCTTAGCCACGCCAAGCATCTTTTGAATTAAATATGCATCTTAGTCGCATCAATAATGCAACTAAAGTAAAATGCAAAGGTCACAGACTACAGGAGCTTGCATTATTTACAAGGGCGTAGCTACCATAGGTGCAGGCAGTGCAGTTGCTATGGGACCCAGAGCTGAGAGGGGCCCACCTTCCCTGTCACAGCTACATATGTTATATAATTTTTTTTGCCATTGGGTGGTATGTAGGGGTCCTTTCAAACTTTTTGCAATAAACCTAGCTATGTCCCTGGACCTGCTCATTGTAGTGTGGTATAAAATTAACTGGAGGGCATTTTAATGTTATATAATATGAACCGGGGCACTGCAATGAGGCACAATACTGTATGAACAGGGAGCACTATATATTATAATGTGAATTGGGGGTACTGTGCAGCATAATGTGTACTGGCAGCTCTGAAATGTGACATAGGGGGAACTTAAGCACTACTACGATTCATAAAAGAAACTAGGGCACTACTATGGGGCATAACATTAAACAAAGCTCTACTAAGGTTCAGAAAATGAACTAGGGCACTGTTATAGGATATTAACAACTGCTGCAGAGAAGTGTCTCTCTAGAAGCATTGGGACGGGGGGCCCTTCAAAATGTTGCTATTGAGCCCACAAAGTTCTGGCTACACCCCTGATTACTTATACTTCTGTGTGCAACTAAGTCACATCTCTGGGCACAAAAGTCAACAGACATTTCTGATACAAACACCATGCCATACCTCCTGCCATGTATCATAACTTTATACATACCTTATACAAATTGTTGTGCGACAAAAGTACTAATATAGTATCCCTCGTGCCCTGTCAGTTTCCTTATGTGTGGCTATGTTGTGACTAAGACACAATTTTGGAAAAAGTACACATTGCTACCCATTATGTAGTGTCTAAGTTGCACTAAGTATTTTACACCATATGGCACAACAATGGTAAGTAAATGAGGAGACATCTGTAGTATAGGATAAGATCTGGATGTGGAAACTTCTACAGTACTGAAATCGGTCTTAAGGAGGGCTGCACAGTTATTCCACCCTAGTACTGGAAATGGGATGTAGTGGTCTGCATTTTGAATATCGGGATCCTGAGCACCAGGATAGGTGCTCAGGATCCCGGCATTCAGAATGCTGACAACGGCATCCCGGCAGTCAGAATCCTGACCAATTCCGATGGTAAGTACTGGGGTTAGGGATAGATTTAAGCACTAAGGAGAGAGTTAGAGTTAGAATGTGGAGGGGGGTGGGAGAGACTGCAGGAAGGGAGGGTTAGGGTTAAAGTATCAAAGTCCATCAGGATGGTGAATGTCGGGATGCCGCTGTCAGCATTCTGACTGCTAGGATACTGTGCGATGTACAATGCCAACCCTGGAAACATCAGGTGCTTTGAAGGTGCATCTTGTTCCATAATCACAGGGGCAAAGTGTTTTTGCACTGTGCACCAAAAGCATGCACATGCTCTTCATAAATGGCATCTACTGTGTTTTACATATACCTCTTTTACTCCACTTAAATGCAGATTTACTTTGTTTGAACAGTAGGCAAGGTGACAATGTATTTTTTGCACAAAATACAAATGGTTACTTTGGGACTTTTATGCAATTTCCTCTGCAAAACTATTTTAGTTTAACAGACGTAATTCATTAAGTACTAATTACACTGTATATTGTTTTTTTTTTTGACCTAAACTACTAAAATGTCAAATAACTTTGTTGACTCATTTTTAACCACTGTATAAAAAAATCAACTTTAAAATACATAAAAAGTTTTTATTTTCCACATTTAATTAATTTGAGTTTCAGTGGAACAAGAAGTAAAATTGAACAGCTCACAGGCTTTAGAACAATGGAATCAAAGCATTGAAATAACATAGTAAAACAATTTTTTTTTTTAATACACAAGAGTGGCAGATATAGATGCAGATATACTGTAGCAGACGGAGCTTTAGCTGGATAACACAGTGTCCAAATAGTGCAGTCAGCCAGTGGCTGCCCACCAATACAGATTGCAATCAGCATCAGTAATTCCAGCATATACAATAACAATCTGATCAAACCCAGTCTGATTTTGTTCAGCATGGCTTGTCATATAGGCCACCTACAGAGCAATAACAGCGATTTGTTCAATGTAATATTTTACATATAGTTATTTATTTTGTTTAGGCATTTATGGTCATTTATTTATTATTGGATTTATTTGTATGGACTTTTTCTTAAAATCTTTGTAAGGATTTTGTTTAAAAAAGCTAAGATAGACTACCACCATTCAGCAAGCCAGAATCAGCAGTGTAGCCAAACTTTGGGCCTGATTCAGAACTGATTGCTGCTGTGCATTTTTGCACAGCAGGCGATCAGGTCATAACTGCGCAGCATATGCACCACAATTTACACGCGCGTCGGACAACAACGGGCATCGCTGGTCAGTGACAGCCTGGTGGTAAAATTTCATTCGCATTCGTTCGCAAGGTGATTGACAGGAACAGGCCATTTGTGGGTGGTAACTGACCGCATACTGGGAGCGTCCGGGAAAAATGCAGGCGCACCCAAGCATTTTCAGGGAGGGTGTGTGACGTCAGCTCCGGCCCCGATCAGTCTGTTTTAATCGTACTGTAGGAGTAAGTCCTGGGCTGCACAGAGACTGTACACAGCGGATTTTTGCAGCTCGGCATACACATGGGATCGCACACTTGCACTTCGAATTTACACTCTCCCAGGCGCGGCGACTATCTGAATGCAAGACACACGGGCGTAACTAGAATTTTTTTTCCCCCAAGCCGAAACATTCTCTGGCCCCCCCCCCCTCCTCCCCCCCATAATTGGCACTAGTAAAGCGATGAATTTGCGTGCGCCGCAAAAATTGGGTATGGCCTTGCTGAAATGGGCGTGGCTTTGCATAAAGGGGCGTGGCATTGCAGAAAAAGACTACCTCATACCCCAGTTTCGCAACCTGCACGCCCAGACGTTGGCCACCACAGGAAAAAAAAAAATCCTGATTCATGTTTCTTACATTATTTGTCATTTTTCCTACTTATAGTAATGCCCATTATACATTATGCCATATACTGCAATGGCTCTTAGACATTATGCCACACACAATAATGCCAATGACACAATATGCCACACACCATAATGCACCCGACACATTATGCCACACACCGTAATGCCTGTGACACATTATGACACGCATTGCAATGCCCGTTATACATTATGTTACACACTGCAATGCCCCTGATACATTATAGCACATACAATGCCTGTGACACATTATGACACACACCGCAATGTCCGTGATATATTATGCCACACACTGCAATGTCCGTGATACATTATGCCACACACTGCAATGACCCTGAGACATTATACCACATACCACAATGCCCGTAAGTGACACATACCGCAATGCCCGTTATACCCTATGCCACACACCACAATGCCCGCTATACATTAAGTCCTTCAGTAAGGCTTCTTATTACTTTTAAATTACCTGCTCATTGCCAGGGGTTTCATGCTCTTGGTTCTATGCACGGTGCCAGGAGTTTTCATGCTCACGGTGTCATGCTCGTTGCCAGGGGTTTCATGCGGTAGGTGTTATGCTTGTTGCCAGAGGTATCATGTGCTGGGTTTCAAGTTTGTTGCCAGGGGGTAATATTCGTTGCCAGGGATTTCATGAGCTGGGTGTTGTGCTTGTAACCAGGGGTTAATACTTGTTGCTAAGCCTGTGCTCCCAGTGCCACATATGCCCCTAGTGCTAGATATTCCCCCACAGTGCCAGATACACATATGCCCCCAGTGCCCCATATGCCCCCAGTGCCAGCTACACCCATACCCCCAGTGCCAAATATGCCCTCCCAGTGCCAGGTACACATATACCCCCAGTGCCAGGTACACATATATCCTTCATGCAAAATATGCCCCCTAGTGCCAGGTACACATATACCACCCAGTGCCAAATGTGCTCCCCCAGTGCCAGGTACACATATACCCCCCCAGTGCCAAATGTGCTCCCCCAGTGCCAGGTACATATATACCCCCCAGTGTCAAATATTCTCCCCCAGTGTCAGGTACATATATACCCCCCCCCCAGTACCAAGGTATGCTCCCCCAGTGCCAGGTACATATATACCCCCAGTGCCAAATATGCTCCCCCAGTGCCAGGTACATATATACCTACCCAGTGCCAAATATGCTCCCCCAGTGCCAGGTACATATATACCCCACCCCCAGTGCCAAATATGCTCCCCCAGTGTCAGGTACATATATACCCCCCAGTGCCAAATATGCTCCCCCAGTGCCAGGTACATATATACCCCCCCAGTGCCAGGTACACATATACCCCCCAGTGCCAGGTACATATATACCCCCCCCCCAGTGCCAGGTACACATATACCCCCCAGTGCCAAATATGCCCCCCCAGTGCCAGGTACATGTCATCCCCCCTCGCCGGGCTCCCCCGCTGCTGTGCTGTTTTGGGAAGGACATGGGTGGGCACAGTGCGCGCCTCTCCTGTGTGTCCCTCCTGGGTCTCCGGCGGCAGCGGCGTGTCTGTTAAATGAACTGCCAGTTCATGAGCCAATCAGAGCTCACAAACCGGCAGTTCACTTAACAGACACGCCGCTGCCGCCGGAGACCCAGGAGGGACACACAGTTGAGGCACACACTGTGCCCTCCCGTGTCCTTTCCAAAATAGCAGAAATCAGTGGCGGCGGCGGCGGCACCCCCGCAGCCCTGCACCTCCAAGCGATTGCAGTGGCTGCGGTGCCCTAGTTATGCCACTGGCAAGACAGCAAAGTTAGCAGTCCAGCGATCAGGTCTGAATCACCCCCTTTGTGGGCACTATAGCAACATTTTTAAGGGGCCCCTGTCCCAGTGCTTCTAGAGAAACACATCTCCACAGCATTTGTTAATTATATGCCCTATATTAGTGCTCTACAATAGTTAATTTTCTAATTCATAGTAGTGCCTTAGTTAATGTATTCCCTATACTAGTGTACTAGATTATTTTATGAACATTAGTAGTGCTCTAGTTCATAGAATGTCACATTGTAAGGCTGCCAATTCATATTATGAAACACAGTACCCCCAATTCACATTATGCCATTCAGAGTCCCCAGTTCATATTACACCACATTACAGGGCCTCCAATTTATATTATACCACAGTACAGTGTACCCACTTCCTATTATGCTACCCAATAGTGCCTCCACTTCATATTGTGCCGCATTGCAGTGCTCCAGTTCATGTTATGTAATATTATAATGCCCTCTAGTTCATTTTATATCACATTACAATGAACAGGTCCAGGGCAGCGGCGGATTTAGGGACTGGCCGCCCCTAGGCACAACAATATTGGCAGCCCCCCTACACCCCCCCCCTACCCACACACACAAACATACACATTTCAAAACTATGTGTGCGTGCTGAAAAACTTGCATAGCCACATGCCGGAAGGGTCATACTCACTGAAAATGGCCACTCCTTTCTCGTCACTCTGGGAACATTCCTTTACATTCCATATGCACCTTACCTATATGATGTTTTCATAATGGGGAACCTCTTAAGAAATGTATCCACCCTGGGAAGACGGTGTCTTCAGTTTGTATTCACTATTCATGTAGGATATCGTCTGGAAGATACCTGTTTGTGTAGGAACAAGGTCATCATCATACAACAGCGGTTCAACTAGACTTGTGTCCTCTTTGTCACTTCCTGACCCCTGTGTTACATCATCATTTCCCGCCTGCATCTTCTCTCAGCACATCATTTCCCTCTTGCATTGTCTCTCAGCACACCATCATCTCCCACCTGTGTCTCCCAGCATACCATCATCTTCCGCCTGCGTTGTCTTTCAGCACACCATCATCTCCACCTGTGCCGACTCTCGGCACACCATCTCCCCCACAGCCCAGAACTTGTGACTGTCCTTGCTTACCAGTCCTAGTTAGCTCCCATCCATTCAGTCCCTAGCAGCTAAAATCTCAGTCAGTTAAAGACCAGTTGCCAACCCAACCAGACCCAGGCAACTCATATCCAAACCAGTACCAAACCAGCTGCCATCTATCCCATCCAGCACACTGACACATGTACACACACACACACACACACACACACACACCTCTTTAACACATATAGCAAAAAACACACACAAAACTCTCACATACAAAACTCTCACACACGAAACTCACATGCTGTCCTTCTTCAGCGGCAGCCATCTTTAGATTGTGGAATGCATCATGGGATTTGTATTTTTTTTACTGCTCAGAATTTGAGCAGTAAAAATAAACTACAAATCCCATATCACCCCTCTTTTTTCTGTGGCCAGCCAGGTGGGTGGGGCCATGTGGCAGGGGTGACCATTGGATGATGGGGGTAGATCGGTGGCGGACAGGGATGTGGGCAGTGCAGCCAGGTACAATGCTCTGGGCGATGGCGGGAGGTGGGGGCAGAAGCAGCTGCGGGTGTCTGGCATTGGTGGTGTTGGGGGTGGGACACCTGCTGTGCTGCCCCCAGGAGGTGCTGTCCCTAGGCACGTGCCTAGTGGGAAATCCAGCACTGGTCCAGGGGCATAACTAGATATATTGTAAGCCTCAAGGCAAAAGTTTCTAAGGGCCCCTATATACCACCCAATGGTGAAAAACCTTTATAATACATGTAACTGTGACAGGGTAGGTGGGCCCCTCTGAGCTCAGGGCACCATAGCAGCTGCGCTCCCTGTACATATGGTAGCTACGCCATTGCCCAGAATAACTATTCCAGGCCCTGATTCCTTTTGCATGATCAGATAATATTATAGCTAATGAAGCAAAAACATTCACACACTAATTTTTCAAGGATGGTACTAATATAGTTTCTGAGGTTGAAAAATTACAATTTGTCCATCGAGTTCAACCTATTTGTGGTCTCCTATGCTGTATTATTTTTATGACTAATTTTGTTGGTTGCTAATGTTGGCCATTGTGTTTATTCCTCTTATTTTATTTTTATAACTATACTGCGTGATTACGCACCATAACCCTGTATAGCCTTATTCAAAAGGTACTTATCTAGCCCATTCCTAAAAGTGTTGACCAAGTCCGCCATTACTTCTCTTTCAGGCAGGGAATTCCATACATGTATTGTCCTTACTGTGAAGAAACCTTTACGTCTATGTGTGCGAAATCTCCTCTCTTCTAACCTAAGCAGATGTCCACGTGTCCTCTGTGTTGATCTTACCAAAAACAGATCCCCTGCAAGCTCTGTGTATTGTCCCCTTATATATTTGTAAATGTTGATTATGTCCCCTTTTAGTCTCCTCTTTTCCAGTGTAAATATGCCTAGCCTTGCAAGCCTTTCCTCATATTCCAGTGTCTCCATTGCCTTAATTAGTTTGGTCGCCCACCTCTGAACCTTCTCATAGTTCCAGGATATCCTTTTTATATTATGGTGCACAAAATTAAGCACAGTATTCAAGATGTGGCCTCACTAGGGATTTATATAATGGGAGTATAACACTCTTATCCCTTGCGTCAATTCCCCGCTTTATACATGCTAATACCTTGTTAGCCTTCTTTGCTGCAATCCTACTTTTGATACTGCTGCTTAGTTTGCTACCTATGCTGCCTAAGTATTTTTCCAGTACAGATTCCCATAATTTTACCCCATTTAGTATGGAGGTGTTATTTTTATTCTTGCTACCAAAGTGCATTACCTTACACTTGTCTGTATTGAAGCTCATTCTCCATTTTGCTGCCCATGCTTCCGGTTTAACTAAGTTGTTCTGAAGAGACTCAGCAGTTCCCTCCGTATTTATAACCTTACACAGTTTGGTATCGTCTGCAAAAATTGACACCATGCTCTCTAGATCTACTGCTAGATAATTAATGAAAATGTTGAACAATAGTGGTCCAAGTACAGACCCTTGTGGAACACCACTTAGTACTTCAGTCCAATTTGAAAAAGTTCAGTTTACCACAATGCACTGCTTCCTATTATCTAACCAATTTCTAACCCAAGTGCATATTGTGCTTCCTAGCCCTAGTTCTTGTAACTTATAGATAAGTCTCATGTGCGGTACTGTGTCGAAAGCTTTAGCAAAGTCTAAGAAGATTACATCAACCTCCTTACCCTGATCAAGGTTCGCACTAACCGTTTCATAAAAGCTTAGTAAGTTTGTTTGACATGATCTATCCTTCAAAAATCCATCTTGGTTCCTATTAATAACCATATTGGCTTCAATGAACTTCTGTATACTTTCCCTTAGAATACCTTCCAGTACTTTCCCCACTATAGATGTAAGACTAACTGGTCTATAATTACCCGGTTCAGCTTTACTTCTCTTTTTAAATATCGGCACTACTTCCGCTATACACCAGTCTTTGGGAACCATGCCTGATGTGAAGCTCTATGAGAACCCTTGGGTGAATTCCGTCGGAACCAGGTGACTTATTAATCTAACAACTAATTGATGTTACTATTAAAGCAAAATCAATACAGGCGCTATAATAAATTAAGAACAATAAATGTGTTCACACTAATAAATTAGTACATAAACTGCAGCTCCCATATCAGGTGTCTGCAACACCTAAAAACACAGTATATTTTATGATATAATTATAATTATAACTATATAAGAGAGCGCAAGTGCGCTCTCTTATATAGTTATAATTATAATTATATCATAAAATAGACTTATTAATCTTAAAAAAAATTTTTATTCGGTCACAGACAACCTCCTCATTAAATAAGCACTTAGCAATAAGACATTGGTGGTCATTCCGAGTTGACCACCAATGTTTTTAGCAGCCGTGCAAACGCTATGCCGCCTCCCACTGGGAATGTATTTTAGCTTAGCAGAAGTGCGATCGAAAGGATCGCAGAGCAGCGGCATCATTTTTTTGTGCAGTTTTAGAGTAGCTCAATACCTACTCAGCGCTTGAGATGACTTCAGACTGTTCAGTTCCTGTTTTGACGTCACAAACATGCCCTGTGTTTGCCCAGCCACGCCTGCGTTTTTCCTGGCACGCCTGCGTTTTTATGAACACTCCCTGAAAATGGTCAGCTGACACCCAGAAACGCCCACTACATATCAATCACTCTGCGGCCAGCAGTGCGACTGAAATGCTTCGCTAGACCCTGTGTGATACTACATCGTTTGTTGTAAAATTACTTTGCGCGTGCGCATTGCACCGCATACGCATGCGCAGAAGTGCCAATTTTTTGCCTCATCACTGCACAGCGAACGAAAGCAGCTAGCGATCAACTTGGAATGACCGCCATTATCTTTGTTGAGATTGTGTGTTAATCCCTTCATCTGGTCCTCTCTTGTGTATACCGATGAGAAAAACTCATTTAATTTGACCGCAATGTCATTATCGTTTTTGATTAAGACTCCCAGCTTGTCCTTTAAAGAGCCTATATCCTCCTCCTTTAATCTTTTGCTGTTGATATATTTAAAAACAATTTTGGGGTATGATTTGCTTTCCTTTGCTACTAGCTTTTCAGTTTCTACTTTAGCCGCTCTTATTTCTTTTTTGCATATTTTGTTACAATCCTTATAGTGCTGGAATGACTGCGCATTGCCATCTGATTTGTATTTTTTGAATGCTCACCTTTTTTGCCCATTAGTTTCTTAATCTTTTTGTTAAGCCACATTGGGTTGGAATTTTTAGTCCTTTGTTTGCTGCCCATGGGAATAAATTTGCGAGTATTACTAACAAGCAGTGATTTTAATACCTCCCATTTCTCCGTAGTATTTTTTACTTGAAACAAAATTTCCCATTCAATGTCCCTTAAAGCTTCCCTCATCATGTCAAAGTTGGCTTTGCTAAAGTTTAGAGTCCTAGTTGAGCCAATATAGGACTGCTTATGAAAACTGATATTGAATGTGACCATATTGTGGTTGCTGTTTCCCATGGGCTCCCCTACTATAATATTTGATATCAATTCAATGTTGTTAGTTAATACCAGGTCTAATATTGCATTTTACCTAGTTGGTTCCTCGATTAGTTGAAGTAGTTATCATTTAGTGTGTTTAAAAACATATTACCCCAACAAGTATCACATGAATCATTTGTCCAGTTTATTTCCAGATAGTTAAAATCTTCCATCACTATTACATCTCCTACTCCTATTGCTTTTTCAATTTGCTTCAGAAACATTTCCTCATTAGACACATTAATACCAGGTGGCTTATAGCATAGCCACAATACTATCTTTTTTGTTACCTTTCCCCTGCATGCAATTTCTATCCATAACGTCTCAACAGTATTTACAGCCCCCTTGTGAATATCTTCCCGTATGTCAGGTTATAAAAATGGCTTTACGGAAAGACATACCCCTCCTCCCCGTTTATTTAATCTCTCTCTCCAGGACAGCATATAAACCTCTAGATTGACTGTCCAATCATGGCACCTAGTTTAAAAGCTTCTCCATCCTTCTAACCATCCTTTCTCCCAGCACCGCTGCCCCTCCAATGTTTTAGGAACACAACCCCTCCTTCCTACACGAGTCTCTAAACCACACATTTACCTCCCTAATCTCCCTCTGTCTCCCTGGACTAGCGTGTAGCATGGGTAATATTTTGGAGAATATTACCCTAGATGTCCTTGCCTTTAGTTTCTGGCCTAAGTCCCTATAATCTTTCTTTAGGACATCCCACCTACCACTAACTTTGTCATTGGTGCCAACGTGCATCAAGACCGCCGGGTCTTTCCCAACCCCTCCCAACAATCTTTCTACCCGGTCCGCGATGTGCCGTACCCGAACACCCTGGAGGCAACAGACTGTATAGTGATCACGGTCCCGGTAGCAGATTGCCCTATCTGTCTTCCTGATAATAGAATCCCCTACCACCACAATCTGACTAGGTACCTTGCTTTCTTTTGTCCTATCTGTGCCGAAGGGACCGCTCCTCTGGTTGCTAGAGGGAACAGTCTCCTCCAACTCCGTAATTTCCTCACTACCAAATCTTCGTCCAAACGTGCAAATTTATTGGGGTTTGGTAGTTCAGAGATGTTGTGCCTCCCCTTCTTTTTCTTCCTTCTAGCTGTGACCCAGCTGGCTACCTGGTTGTCCTTGTCTACCGTTATCCCCCCCTGCAACTCTTGCACCGTTCTATCTAAACTTTGCTTGAGAGTGTGAATATACCTCAGTCGCATAACGTTTTGCTCTAGATCAGTTGCCTGGGCTTCTGGGGAAACCGTTCGCACACACCTCGCGCAGATGTATTCACACTGGGACGGTTGCTCCAGGTGCACATACATCATGCACGACATACACTGAGTGAGATTCTCAATCATGGCCCCACCCATTTTGTTTGTAAAGTCTAACTCCCTGTTACCTTCAGGAAAAAAAAATTCAATCTGTGCAATACAGTACAGTACTATAGCCTAGCTGTGGAGAGAAACAGTATTCAACAATAGAACAGAAATTGATAATACAATATAATCAAGGACAAGGGGAGACACAGAAGGACAGGAAAAAAATCAGTCACTTATACAGTAATGTAGTTAAGCTTATCTATCTATCCTTGTGTGCTCCCTGATCTTTTTCTTTTATGCAGCAGCAGTCCCCGGCTCTCTGCAGCAAGCTCCTCAAGTAGCAGCAGCAACAACGGCAGAAGTCTCCGGCCCCTCATCATGCTCCTCTGATAGCTGCAGCAGCAATCTCCAGCCCCCTTGTGCAGCTTCTTCTGGCAGCAGCAGCAGCAGTAGGCTCTGACCCCTTAGGCAGGCTGTGGGGGCAGCAATTTGCAGCTCGGCCGCAGCAGCATCACCGGGCAGCATTTAGTAATTGCAGCTCCTCACACACAAAATCGCAGCCCCTCACACACTCACACAAAAACAAAATCGCAGCCCCTCACACACTCACACAAAAACAAAATCGCAGCCCCTCACATACTCACACAAAAACAAAAATGCAGCCCCTCACACACACACACACACACACACACAATATCGCAGCCCCTCACACACACACACAAAATCGCAGTCTCTCACACACTCACACACAGAGGTGGTCATTCCGAGTTGTTCGCTTGCTAGCTGCTTTTAGCAGCATTGCAAATGCTAGGCCGCCGCCCTCTGGGAGTGTATCTTAGCTTAGCAGAATAGCGAACAAAAGATTAGCAGAACTGCTACTAAATAATTCCTTGCAGTTTCTGAGTAGCTCCAGACCTACTCCTAGATTGCGATCACCTCAGTCCGTTTAGTTCCTGCTTTGACGTCACAAACACGCCCTGCGTTCGGCCAGCCACTCCCCCGTTTCTCCAGCCACTCCTGCATTTTTACCTGGCACGCCTGCGTTTTTTAGTACACTCCCTGAAAACGCAGAGTTTCCGCCCAGAAACAGACACTTCCTGTCAATCACACTACGATCACTCGAGCGTTGAAAAAACGTCGATCGAGCTTGTGTAAATCTCCGAAGTGTTGTGTAGAATTACTTAGCGCATGCGCGCTGAGTACCATGCTCATGCGCATTTTCCACCTAATTGATCCATTGCGCAAAACAGCAATGAGTGAACAACTCGGAATGACCACCAGAGAGTCGCAGCCCCTCACACAAACTTTCACAAAGAGCGGCAGCGACAGCTCTTACTCTTGCTGCACACTCCGCTCAGCTCCGTTCAGCACCGGCTCCCTTTCCAGCGCCAGCTCTGTACACTATTCGGCACCTACTCTGACCTCCTCTCAGGCACCCGCTCCGACCACACAGGCACCTGCTCTGGCCCCCATCACCAGCACCACTTGCACACTCGTGCACTCGTCAACCACTTCCGGTTCCGGATCGCAGCTTTCGCGTCACCACCTCACAGGTCAGGACTCCTCCTTCCTCCTGAAACTGGGTGCAGTAATTACTTTGTTGCATTTAACCATATATCAATGATAGCTGGAGTGGAATCGGGATGGACTGTATCATACAAAGTCACTGGAATGAAGGAGCTCAACACAGAGCTGTTACTTCCTGGATAAAGGTGGTCATTCCGAGTTGATCGCAGCCAGCAACTTTTGCTGCTGCTGCGATCAATTAGTCCACGCCTATGGGGGAGTGTATTTTAGCTTTGCAGGGCTGCGATCGCTTGTGCAGCCCTGCTAAGCTAAAAAAATTTAATGCAGAACAAGACTAGCCCTGGACATATTTACCCTGTGCGACGATCTCAGCGATGCTGGTGCCAGCTTTGACGTCAGACATCCGCCCTCCGTTCTCCTGGACACGCCTGCATTTTCTTCACCACTCCCCGAAAATGGCAGGCAACGGTCTGTTGACGCCCAGGAACGCCTTCTTTCTGTCAATCTTCTTGCGGTCGCCTCTGTGACCACTTTCTTCATTGTCCATGACGTAACCCGGCGACCCCTGTCACCGGGCAACGACGCGCGTGCGCAGTGTGGCCGCCACGCATGCACATTCCAGACCTGTTCGCACCACAGCGACACACCGCCGTGTGCGAATGGGTCGGAATGACCCCCAAAGACTGTTGTACTGAGTACATGAAATGATATTGAGTCCATGTTTTATATTTTTGGAAAGGGCTTGCCTTTGTAAGCAGATTGGAGGTGAATGTTTCCCCAGGCTCTCCTCCATTGGTAGCATCATGCTCATTTTCCTAAAGGGTGACCACTCAGCGCTCTCTACACATTACAGGAGGCTCCATTATTGAATGCCTATACAGTATTTTAGATTGCTTCTGGTACTTATTAATAGATAATAAGAAAGCACAATGGCACCAATATCTAAAAATAAAAAAATATATTTTCCCCTAAAATGAGTAGGGGTCAATACTTCTACAACTTGTTGTTGGCAGTCTAATATCAATGATCACACACCTTCAAGGATGATTTGTAAGTCCAAAATTCCTTGGTCTCACACAAATTGCAACATGGAAGGAGAAACAATTGTATATGTGCAGCATATTAAGGTGTTAAAAAGTTGTGTTCAATATTCAGGGGAAATGTTCATATATGGTAGACCCTTCACCATTTTAAAAAAAGCAGGTCAGGAACATACCATACTCACAATATGTGAGGATGGATCATTGTTATTATTATTATTATTATTACATTTTATTTATAAGGCGCAACAAGTGTTTTGCAGCGCCGTACAAAGGACAGTACAGGGAGACAAAGCTTAGCTTTACAGTAAATAAATAACAAAAATAGAGTACAGGTAACAAAGAGCACAACAATTCTCAAAACATAATACAGCTAAGATGTAAGTAGCGAGGGAGTAACCATCGTACTACTTGGGGCTGGTGGCCATAGAGGGAGATGAGCCTTGACCAGCAGGAGAAAAAGCGGATAAAGATGATCGCTGAGTAGGAGAGAGCTGCGAGTGAAATGTGTCGAGAAGAGGGCTTTGACAACAAGATGAAAGAGGGTCCTGCTCTGAAGAGCTAACAATCTAGTAGGAAGGGGCGACAGACAGATGACATGAAGTGCAAGCAAGTGGGAAGTAGCCTGATGGCAGTATGTAAGCAAAGCCGAGATGTTTAAGGCACCGAGGATAATATAGGGTGGAGGTCGGAGGAGAGAAAGTGTGGAAGCGAGGCAGCAAAGTTGTCAAGGAAAGGTGAACAGTGGCCAGCGGGGCAGTATATAACTGCCACAAGGAGGTGAATGTGGTAGAAGAGGCAGATAGTGTGGACCTCAAAGGTGGAGAAGGTGAGGGAGGGTTCAGGTGGGATGACACGAAAGGTGAAGTTAGGGGAGAGAAGGATGCCCATGCCTCCACCCTGGCGGTCATCAGGTCTGACCATGTGAGTGAAGGAGAGGCCTCCGTAGGAGAGGGCAGCAGGGGAGGTGGTGTCAGAGGAGGAGAGCCAGGTTTCATGCACATAAAAGTATATTTATGGGTCATCCCAGGTTATTACCAGCACAACGTACATAATTTACGTTGGATTAAAGAAAATTCATGAACATAAAGGTATCTTTAAACATCACCACACATGGTCTGGGTGTACCCCACTCACTCCGAATCTGGTGGAGTAAAATGCTTAAAGGTCTCTTTGTACTTCATGCATCCTCCATAAGAACCACATAAGGTGAAGTGACTTCACGTAAAACAAAATATTTAGGGGCTAATTCAGGTAGGATAGCAAATTCTGATAATAAGCAGAATTTGCTATCCTTTGTATCGCATGCTGGGGGCCGCCCATCGCTGGGCAAGGCCACCCAGAATGCTGACCACAGCCTCCCCCAGTTGAATAAGCAGAAATTGCGAAGCATTCGCAATTTCTGCTTGTTAACAGAAACTGTGGGAGCCTCCTGCCGGTGCAGGAGGTAGCCTTGCAACCGCCTCTGCCTGATTGGCAGGCAGTGGCGATTGCATTTTCTGCTGCCCCCGGCAGAAAATGTGGGCACATGTGCAGGACGGGTGCTGCGCATGTGCCCGCATCTTTTCTGCAAACATTCTGGTTGGATCGCACGCTGCGATCCATCCTGAATTGGCCCCTTAATCACGAAATCCAATAAAAACAATTAAAACAGTTCACTAGGGATAGTCCATAAAATTGCCGTATACAATATTGAAAAATATAAAAAATTAAGATAAAAAAGGACCAGTATCAGACACTATTGAAAGGGACCACTGAGGATGATGTTTGAAAAACCTGGTATATTGAATAGAGTCCAGATATTGCTGCACTTTCCCCAGGATCTGTTCCCACTTGGTTGGTGGCGTGGACCCACCAACCGAGTGGGAATACCGAGCAAGTGTCGGGATTCCGGTTGTCAGTAAAATGCCAGCTGTCGGATTCCGGCGTCGGTCTCCTGAACGCCAGGATCCCGACAGCCGGTATATTGTCTGCATTCCCCTCTTTGTATGATTCTAGCCCTTTTTAAGTGTAACACTACAAAGAGTTTTTTCTTCTTTTGTTTCTGCACTTTAGAAAAAACGACCTTTTTGTGTATAAGTTATATGTGGTAAGGAACTCTGCACAGAGTACCAGTGACTGTCACTTTTTGTCAATTATGCTCTGCATACATTATGCAGCAGTGGCAGGCACCACTGTTAGATACTGTACATTTGGCTTCCCATTTCACAAGCAGATCATTGCGGAGAAGGCTATACCTCCCTTCTGTCCTAACTGCATAGGACAGTCCTCCAAAAACAGTACTACCCCACAAGAATTAAAACAGTTAATAGACTGTGGTACTAAAATGTATCTGTTTTTGCAGCTTTAACAATCAGCTTCTGGTGTCTAAAGCTCAGTTAGTGGTTGCCTAAAACCTAGAATGTCGCAGCTCTATTTTGGAGAGAAATACAGGTTGAGTGTCCCTTATCCAAAATTCAAAATCCCACATTTTTGGGTCGCCTACTGAGATAATGACATATATATTATATATTATGTGTATATATATAGATATATTATACAGATATATAATATAATATAATATAATATAACATATATGTGTCATTATCTCAGTAGGGGAACCAAAAATGTGTGATTTTGAATTTTGGATAAGGGATACTCAACCGCATGTACTATTCCCCTCCTAAAAATGTGTTAATACTCTCTGCTTCTACCCCCAACCATCCAAAATATTAAATCAAAATAGCTCCAATAAACCCCATTGAAAACCCCTACATTTAATTAATAAGAGAGAACATATATGTTAATATCGCCAACAATCCATACATTAAATCAATAGTCCTCACATTGCATTAAAATACCCCAGCTGCCACCATGTTACATTAATACCCTATAACAGAGAGTAAAGCTGCACTACTTATAATAATATGTCTCAAATGTTATCATATACCATAGAATCTTTATAGATCCAATAAAAAAGTGTGGTGAGTATGACCTACTAGCATAGTGCTCCAGTATATAGTCTAGCCAAACTGGGTTAGGTGGATACTGAGCCAGCTTTCAACTTGCAAGCAAAGAGTTGGCAATTCCTTTTGATGTCTTCAAACTACCTAAAAAAGCACTTCTCATCCAACTGATAGGAGTGCAGTGTACCGTAATCTCACATGCTAGTGTCACTGAACTGTGGGGGAAATGAACTGTGGGGGATATGTCACCCTGTCCACCTGGATGTTATGGTCCCTAGTAGTTCTTCTCTAGCATACATCATGTCACCAGTGCTTTGCTATCTAGTCTCCTTTTCTCTTTCAGTAACTCTGTCTGCTCACCCATACTTTGGGTACAGGATCACTGACTGAGTACTAAATTGCTTCCCATCTGGGACTGCCAACTGTATGCTCCTCCTAGCTTTAGCAAGTTGCTCTACTATTGCCCCTGTTATCTGTCTTACCCAGTCTATGGTGTGATACTAATGTTCTTAAGCTATAGACTGCCTTTGTCTATTGTATTTATGCTCTGATACCATATTTCCATTTTCTATGTTTACCCATGTATACGGTTTGTGGCACCTTATGAATAAAACAAAATAATACATAATTAAATTGACCATATTTTGACTTGAAATGTATTTGGTACATCATAATATACCCTTATAATGCTAACATACAGTGTTAGCTTTGTATTACAGTTCCTTTTTGTCCCTATTACAAAAAATTTAATAAAAACAAGAAAGCACTCACATCATATTTTATAATAAACCATCTTTACCACACTGCATTTATAGAAGCCCCTCATACATAAAACTGATGTGACCAGTGATAGTATGGTCATAACGCATTATCACTAAATTAAATTTTTCGCCTTTTAGAAGGCACCTATACATTTTTTTATTTTATTACACATCAAAAGTTACTTAAACACAATTATGTACATTATACAATAACAGCATAGAAGGAAGGGAAAACCAACTGAGGCCTATTCAATATAGACAAATAATATTTTTATAACCATAGCAATTTGGTTGTATAGCTAGTTAGTTACCCAATATTTCTTTACCCCACTATAAAGTTCAGTATGGCTCTCCTAAATAAATTCATGGCATGTTGTTAATATAAAATAAAACTTAATTACGAGTCATGGAGTATTTCTACCCTTAGAATGTTGCTTAGGCTCCAGGACCACCAAGAAGGTTCTCTTGCTGTTTTCAAGGAACATCTGACAAATAAACAAAATAAAAAAGGAACAAATCTGCAAAGCAATAAATTCCAGGAAATGCAAGATCCAGATGATTTGGAAAATGTTTACAGCTTTGGGATTATTTTTAACAAAACAGATATAGACATCCAGCAGACAAGCAAATGTCTTGCAATCATTATTTATGCAACTAAAGGCACTGTAATAAATGTGGGTTTTGACTCCATATGTAGTAAATACGCAGTTTTGGATGTGTTGCAAATATTTAAAAATACCTTAAACAACAGTGCTTACACTTATTGAGTACAACATATGACAAAATACACAGCCAGCCAGAAAAGGACTTTACAAACAAAATAAAATAAAATACCTGTAAAATAATGTAAAAAAAAAAAGAAGAAGAAAAAAGAAGAAAAGAGTAGTCAACATTTCAGTTACAACTTACAGTATATAGCCTCCATAAAGGAATATTTACATCTGGTTTCATTTATACATACATTGGGGGGAATTCAAATGTTTGAAAAGTCAGTTGGGTGTCTGCTTTTTCCTATCTAATAGACAGGAAAAAACAGACACCTAACCGACTTTTCAAACATTTGAATTCCCCCCAGTATGTCTTAGTTCATTAAGTTATATTTATAGACATTGCATTTTTATCTTTGGATATTGTAAATGCATTTGGGTATTATATACTAATTCTGGAAATCTAATGTAGGCATAAAAGTCATATTCATGCTTGTGTCCAACAATGACATGCCCTCTCTGAACTTTGCCTATGTAAGAATGTCCCGTAAAAGCCTAGTTATGTCTCATCAGTCACAAGTGTAGATGTGACTAAAATTCATAAAGTTGGAGTATGTGTGTACAGTTGGGGGTGGTATGGCAGAGTGTATGTACACAACAGTGGATGCCTTGTGTCAACAAACACCACAGTACTTAACCAGTGGGGTGGATTACTGAAGCATCAGTGTGAAGGTACAGCCAGACTCACAGTTATGCATAAACACACTTCTAGCATGGAGTGGAGCTTGAGTGGAGCATATAGGTCACCAGCCAGTGACTAAATCTGGGTAGCGGTGCAGATGCAAGAAATTATATGTTCTGTAGCTTTAATCTCTGGCTCTGTAGATGTAATCACCACCACTGTAGTGGTAACAGATGCAGCAATTGGTATGGTCTCCTGGAACTATATGGAATATGTCCATCTCCCCACCGTGGCACTCTAAAACAATTCCAAGATGGTGACACACATGCTAAGTAATAGGTTTGATAGCCATCTTGGTTAGGTATTTCAAGCCTCCCTGCAGGATGGCTATGTGCAGTAAAGCTCTCCAAGTCTGTCATGTCTATGCACCACCTGTACCTGCATATGTTAAATTCTAGAGCGTGTGCAATGTGAAAATAAGCAAGATAAGCTCCACATGGGGTATATGTTAAACGTATCAGTCACTGAAGCTCTAACCAATCCCTCCTCTGGGAGTTTTCCGAGGTGGAAAGCAATCCAAAGCAACTAGGAGGAGGGAAGAGTCGAAACGTGATCCTGTTTCCATTCAATTTACCTCAGCACTGGAACTATAACTTTTAATGTTTGGTTAATAAAGAGTGGTACTATTAGGTAAGAAAAACTAAGGGATGTGTATTCGATGGATTCAGCAGACAAATGATGATAAAGATTATAAAATCTCCATGTATAATATTTTTCTGTGTATTGCTTTACTTTAGCATATTGAATTGGAAGTTCCTGTGAACAGGTTGACCACATTATTCATTATACAGTATGTTGTACTGTATTTGCAGACTATACCATTATATCAATCTTAATTCAAATAGAAGGTAATGTGCCTTAAGTCCATTTGGAAAAAAGTGCTATATTAATTACTGTAGATGGACTAGTATTTGTAGGAAACATTTTGATAGTATTAATTAATGCTCAATTAGTTAAGGTGATACAGGCCTTTTCTGCCAAGTGAGTCTTGGTAAAGTAATTTAACAAATAAGATGGGGACCTTGAACAAGGCAAATGTTTCCCTGATGATAAAGGAAATGATAGCTTATATCTGGGAAGCATTCAATGTCCCGGCTTTCGGGATCCTGGTGCTCAGCATACCGGTGCCGGTATCCTGATCGCTGGAATACTGACAACTATTCTCCCTCTTGGGGTGTCCACGGCACTCCTGGAGGGAGAATAAATAGTGTGGCAAGTGCAGCGAGCCGGCAAGGGGCTCTTCTGCACTCGCCCCAATGCCGGCATTCCAGCGGTCGGGATTCCATCGCCGGTATGCTGGGCGCCGGGATCCCGACAGCCGGGATATCGTAGCACACCCCTTATATCTTATGCTGACTCGTCATTTATGGCAACAGTGATTTTATAATGGTTATTACTGTATCTTTTTCAATGAAGGCAATAATCCTTTCTTGAGCTAATATCTGCATCATCGTACATGGGTTACACATAAAACCAAGTAAAATAAACAGCACAAATAAAATGCACAAGTACAGAAATGATTGTAGCCATAGATAGGAAGTGATGTGTACATTAATAGGTAGGTGTAGGAATATAGAGTGGTTCTAGCACTGTCACCTGATTGTGTTAGATGTTGTTTGTAATTATAGTATAGCTGTGTGTTTATAGAAGATATGTATGTAAATAGTTGTAAAATACTGTAATGAGTCACAGTGGTCTCAGTACATAAAAAGGGGTTAGTGTGCCATATAGGAATGCTGGTTGGCAGTGGTGAATTTCCCACTTACAGTAACACGTAAGGCACGTGCCTAGGGGTGCCACTTGCTGAGGGTGGCACAGCAGGTTGCTCACCCTCCATCAGAGCTGCTTTTTTTATTTACCACTGCACCTGGATGTAGCGGATGAAGCTGTTTGGGTGAGGTTAGTGCTGTCCCCTATCTCATTGCTGGGGAGGAGGAGGTGTGGCCAGGTGACGTGCATCGGGTGACAGAAAGGTCTCAGTCACCAGGACCCTAGGACTGCACACACATTCCCCAGTTCAATCAATGGAGCTGATTGTTGGGTACCAAGACCATCCTGCCCTCCCTGTGCTGCATGAGGGAAGCATGCACAGACCCATGGACAGCTCTTGCATGGGGTTCACTACGGGTGGCCGGCGGTCGGGCTCCCGGCGACCAGCATCCCGGCACCGGGAGCCCGACCGCCGGCTTACCGACAGCTTGGCGAGCGCAAATGAGCCCCTTGCGGGCTCGCTGCGCTCGCCACGCTACGGGCACGGTGGCGCGCTACGCACGCCACACTATTTTATTCTCCCTCTATGGGGGTCGTGGACCCCCACGAGGGAAAATAATTGTCGGTATGCCGGCTGTTGGGCTCCCGGCGCCGGTATACTGAGCGCCGGGAGCCCGACCGCCGGCAAACAGAAGACCACCCCTTGCATGGAATCTTTCTTCCTGAGGCCCAAGTGAGAGCTACAGCTTCTATTGTGTGCAGATCAGGCTGCAGACCGCCAGGACTTGCAGCCTGGTTCTATCTTGCCTGAGGAGAAGCAACGTGACACTGTACCAGGATGCATGGGCTGGAGTACCTGGAGATGTATATAGCAGGGACGTGTGGTGAGCTAAATGGCTCAAGAGGCACTGGCTAGCTCCAGAGCCAGATTTACATGCAATATATGAGCCAAAACGTACATCTGGGCATTATACACAGGTGCAGCAGTAGAAACTCCTGGAAATTTGGTGAGTTTTGATCAGAAATTAGTGGAAAAGTTAGCCAGGGGAGGCACTGCCTCACCTGCCATAGACTTTTTACTCCAGAGTTTTAGCTATAAAAATTATTAGAATAATGCAAAGAAGATATTTCAAACATATTCTTTGGTTTTTTTCATATACTTTATACAGTCAAACCTCTGGCACAAACATTAGCATGACAGGAAAGGCTCTGCTTCCCCTGCCTCACCACACCGCACGTCACTGGTATATAGGCTGGGTTATATGTGCCATGCATTGCCAACATTGCCACTGAACTTTGCAATTCTGAGAATGACTGATCTAGTGTTAACCCATGTGCTGGACATAGTCACTGAGAGGGTGCAATTCCTCCAAAATACATAATATTACGTATTATTATTATTATTATTATTATTAATATTATTATTCTAGGAGTCAACACAATTTTAAGGAGGGGTAGGGTGGCAATAGTGTTGTGTCTAGGGGAGATGTGACTTCTAAATCTGCCTTTGCTGATTGGTTGTAATTTTAAAGTTCTATCCTTCCCATTGCAAGTCTGATACCTGCTGGGGAATATTGTGGCTGCTTTAAGGAGTACCTTTTTCATAAAGCTTAAACCAGATGTTCTCAAACTGTGTGCCGTGGCAGCCTGGGGTGTCGTGGGATACTTGCAGGGGTACCTCAGGTTAGTGGTCCAGGACCAGTTTAAACTCTGTCAATGTAATAGGCAAAACTAGTGCTTGTGGCTGCCAATCA
Source organism: Pseudophryne corroboree (assembly GCF_028390025.1). Classification (NCBI taxonomy): domain Eukaryota; kingdom Metazoa; phylum Chordata; class Amphibia; order Anura; family Myobatrachidae; genus Pseudophryne; species Pseudophryne corroboree. The sequence goes on along the minus strand of NC_086445.1, from coordinate 326,723,755 downwards.
TAAAATATGTGGACAAACAGAAACAAATCTTGTTCCTCACCACATAATTGAACCTAAGGATGAAATATAAACATAATTTACTTAATTTTTTTAATTTTTTCCTAAATTTCTCAATAAGAAACTTTTGGACTAGTGGTGCTGTGAAAAAAAGTTCTGATTCTCTAGGGCGCCATTATTTAAAAAAGATTGGGAACCACTGGCTTAGACTCTATATTAACTTAGGTGTGGGTTTATAGAAGTGGAGATGTTGCCCATAGCACCCAATCAAATTCTACTTATCATTTATCTAGCACCTTCTAGAAGATAACAGCTGGAATCTGATTGGTTGCTCTGGGCAGCATCTCCACTTCTGAAAACCTGCACCTTAGTAAGTATAGATATTGGCATATTATAATTACAATCACAGTTTACAATGTGGTGAAGAGTAAAGAATAACACACTTTTCAATAACAATTACTAAAGTTCTAGCTTTCCCTAGCCAAGGTGTATTGATCTTCACAGGCAAATATTGTTGGAGCTCTTGTAGAATTATTGTAGTGCCACAGCGTTGCAATGGGGGAATTGGCACACAAACATATAAAAAATCCTGTGCTGTAATAATGTAAATGTGTCTCAGTTCTATTCAAAAGAAGATGTAGCTAAAAAAAGGGATGGTACTTTCTCCTGACAAATATAACTCAGTTGGCAATAAAGGTCTCTTAGTTAAATAAACTCAGTTTCTTTCAGTTTAAGGATCTTAATTTTACTTGCACAAATAACTCTTTTCCAAATTAAGTATCTCACTTACACTTGCACAAATGGCTCAGTCTCTAGTGTCCCAAAAAATATTAAAGCAGGGGAATGATTGCCTTCACTGACTGCTTAACAAGGATTAACTTGTCAATATGGTGTTATGCTGTCTGCACCATTTACACTGCACAGCATGTGACAACTTGGATAGTAGGGCTGGGTGTCTTGTCTGCCCATGACTTAGGTCACAATCAGTCTCAATGTAGTCACTCAGAACTCTAAGACAGAGGTATTTACTTGCTGGACCAGTTTCAATGGTTCTTCACTGTTACAAGATGGCCACGGCTTCCACGCCTTTCACTAGGCCTAGTGGTGTCTGGTCTCCAGTTGCAATGTCTCACACTCATTCACCTTGCTCTCGACTTCCCGGTAGCACTAATTAGCAGAATTTGCAATCCACACTGAATTAGGCCCTTAGTGTGCTGAACCTATGAATATTTTTTTGTTGTAACGTGAAAAGTCTTTAGAGTCTGCCTCTGTATCCTGTTTTGACGTTGTTATTTACTGAACTTTGTCATTGATTGCCCCAAGCACTGTACTTGGCTTGTTAACTGGAATCTGCTATTAACCCCTGCCTGCCTTGACCTTGTATGCTACTGCACTTTCTCTTTCAACCTGTCCCTGACCCCAGAGATTTCCGTTTTATGTGTGATGGTTATATACTTCCAAATGATAAGGTGCTTTTAGACATTGTTATTTCTAATAGATTCTAGCTCCCTTGAGATCCTCCTTTCTTTCTATGTTTACCAATATACCTCATCTAACATGAGGTATTTCTCAAAGGTGAAGCTCTTTGACCAATCAGTGCATCACAAGGTCTTTAAATTCATGATACATAGATAGATACAGTAGATAGATAGATAGATAGATAGATAGATAGATAGATAGATAGATAGATAGATAGATAGATAGATAGAAAAAGTGGGCGCTAGATTATAAAATACTACTACATTTGTTGGAGGACAATCATCACCATGTGCTGAATGCCTTCACAGAGTGGCTCTGGGTTACACCAACCAAAATGCACAAAAAAGAAATCTAATGAAAGCGCACAATAGTATAGATAGGTGGAGTGATTTGATTACTCTCGAGAAAAAATACACATAAGCGGCTCCTGGTTTGACTAATAAAACAAACACTATTGTTTATTATATTAAAAAATGACTAAAAATAGCTCACTTCAAAAGGTTATTTTTCATGCATATACATGACTTGTTTGCTTACGTATATGCATGAAAAATAAACTTTTGAAGTTAGCCATTTTTAGTCATATTTTTAGTGTAATAAACAATAGTGTTTTTTAATCAAACCAGCAGCCGCTTCTGTGTATTTTTTCTTGAGCGTAATCAAATCACTGCACATAAATGCCAGCATGTTCTGAATGTCCCCACTCAGAATATCAACATGGATAGTAACTCAAGATTTCACATGTTGGCAATGACATAATGTCTACTCTGCAAGAATATTAACAGGTGGCACATTGAATTGTGTGGATGCCCGTAGTGGAGTATTGCTGACCCTAATCCTAACCCTCATTGAAGCCTAATACCAACCCTAATTCTAAAATCATCCTAACACCAGCTGTCAACATTGATAATGTCAGCATTATGCCATGTTATATTTTCTCAATGTCGAAATTCAGACCAGTATAACATTCTTGTGTCAATATTCTGAATGTTGAAATTATGAAACTAAGCTGCTCTAACAATTTTGAGCTGTACATATTTTAAGAACTTCTGCTTTCCTTTCTTCAATAGAGTCGAGATTTTATACTCAGCAAAAGTGTAATCACATCAAACACATCCAATATTTAATTTACAGTACTTGACATTTACTTGTATGAAAAAACATTTGTTTCTTTACCGAAGCTGTTTCTAACTGTCTGATTAGCATTAAGTGCTGTAATGTAATACCATCCAGGTAATTGTCTATGTGAAGCCAATTCAGACCTATGTCCTTTGTCTTAAGATTTAATTAAATTCTTCCTTGTGACCACATATTGAAAAACTTAAAGCAATTACAATTACAGCTAAAAAGTAGAGATACTCTTAAAACTAATATTTTTCTTCAGTAAAAGTGGCATAAGAGATGTGACATTTAAAGCATGATGTACTTTAATGAGCTCACAAGAAGAGTTACATTTAGCATGTACTGAGGATGATGATGAGTATGTTTTGCATAAAATCTAGGTACCCTAATTAATTCTGTGCATGCTGGCAAATAGAGAATAAGCCTACATGCATATGCTGAGCTGATCAGATCCTTGTGACTCGAGAGGCAAGTCCTACGGGAGAAGGGGTGGTGTAAAACAGTCCAAGAACACAGTGGCAGAGAACCCCCAGATGAAAAACAATGCCTAATCATCATACGTGACAGTTCCAGTGGCTAAAAAACAGATTTACAGTGGGATAGTTGTTTGGGGGGCAGCAAATAGTCACTACTGGTCAGTAGGAGAAACCCTTACTATTCCAGACCCTTTAAGAGAAGCCATGTTTGAATTACGAGTTCCTGACAGTGTTGCAGATATGACACAATTATGTCATGATGCTGCCATCCAGACTGAGGGGGTAATTCAAACCTGATCGTAGTCATTCCGACCTGTTCGCAAGCAGCGGTTCTTCGCTGCAGTGTGAACGGGTCGGAACTGCGCATGGGCGGTGCCCGCAATGCGCACACGCGTCATTGCCCAGCGACAGCCGTCGCCGGGCAATGACCAGAAGAGAGAAGAAAGTGATTGCTAGCGCGATCGCAAGAAAATTGACAGCGGGGAGGCGTTCCGGGGCGGATGCTCACCGTTTTACAGGTGCGGAGATCCGAAGGCAGACGTGTCCAGGCGTTTGGAGGGCGGATGTCTGACGTCAGTCCCGGGACCTTCATCGCTGGATCTGTCGCACAGGGTAAGTAAGTCTGACCCTGGTCTTGTTTTGCAGGAAACTTTTTTAGCATAGCAGGGCTGCACATGCGATCGCAGCCCTGCTATGCTAAAATACACTCTCCCATAGGCGGCGTCTAGTTGATCGCATGAGCAGCAAAAAGTTGCTAGCGTGCAATCAGGTCTGAATGACCCCCCATGTGTACTGCAGGGTTGGCAGATATAACATGTGCAGAGAGAGTTAGATTTGGGTGGGGTGTGTTCAAACTAAAATCTAAATGGCAGTGTAAAAATAAAGCAGCCAGTATTTGCTCTGCAAAGAAACAAAATAACCCACCCACATGGAACTCTCTCTGCAAATGTTATATCTGCCACACCAGTAGTGCACATGGGGGGTCATTCAGACCCGATCATACGCTAGATTTTTTTTCAGTGGTGCGATCGGTTCTAAACTGCGCATGCGTATGCTCCACAATGCGCAGGCGCATCAGACGGCGGCGGCGATCGCTGGACAGCGACGGATTTAACGAAGAAAGCGATCGCACCGGCGATCACAAGAAGATTGACAGGAAGAGGCCGTTTGTGGGTGTCAACTGACTGTTTCTAGGGAGTGTCCGGAAAACCGCAGGTGTGCCCAGCCGTTTGGAGGGAGGATTCCTGACGTCAGCTCCTGACGGGGTCATCGCAGCGGCTGAGTAAGTCCTGAGCTGTGCAAAGATTGCACAAACTTTTGTTTGTGCAGCACTCTGCACAAGCGATCGCACCCCTGCACAGCGATTACCCCCTCCCCCTGTAGGTGGCAACTACCTGATTGCAGCAGAGCAAAAAAAGCCTGCGTGCGATCAGCTTTGAATCACCCCCATGGTTTTTTCCAACTGCTAACAAATTTACTGCTACGATCAGGTCTGAATTACTCCCTGAGGGAGCACAGCACAGGAGTGGAGGAAGCCATAGTGTGGTAGACAGAGCTGGAGGGGCATGATCGGATTGCATGCATAAAGTAAGTTAATGAGTGGGGGGGGGAATGGTCTCACTGAGCATTACATATTGACCCATGTATAATCTTTGTGTGTTTAAATCCTTATAAGCATCCTTCCTTTTTTCCCACCTGTGTGAGACCCTCAACTCTTTTAATATTTGTGCGAAACTCTCAGCTCCTCCAATATTTGTGTGTCTGTCAGCTCAGCTATCTGTTCAGAGTGCATTAAAGAACACAGAGACAGGGCTGGGAGAGAGAAAACAATATAAAAAATACAGATGGCACCAAAGGGAATGTGGAGCGGTCTGTAAGCACAAAAAGGGCACATGGAAGAATCTAATAGCACAAAGGGTCAAGCAGGGGGATATGACAGTACAAAAGTAGAAGACAGAGGGGTATAATAGTCCAAAGGGCACATGTGGATGAGTTCTATGGTATATAAGGGGAAAGTGGTGGGCCTGAGAGTCTTATAGTGGACATATGGAAAAACCTGGGCCTGGGTCCATTTTTTAATGTTCACTCCCACTCCTGCCAAAAGCTGGCTGCACCACTACAAGTACAGAAAGGGCATGTTCACATAATTGGTGTTATGAACCACAGGTAGTGGTTCATTCCTATTTTATGTTTATAAGTAGTCTTGCAGGCCAGGATTTCCCGTTGCTCTGGTTTAAGAAGATTCTTGTTTGCTGCCAGTGGTGAGTCTGTGTGATTGCAGCTTGTTCCCATATGTTCAGCCTCACCTGTCTGTTGATTGCACCTCTCAGTTGTGCAGCAGGGCAGCTGCACGACATAATTAATTAAGACTCTCTGTTATATGCTGCTCACTGCAATTCACAGACGCTGGTGATATTTCCAGATTTCCAGGTTTCCTGGGTTCCAGAGTTCTTGAGTTCTGAGCTAGTCCCTGCCAGTTCCTGAGCTCCTGTCTAGCAGTGTCTGTCTAGCTGCTTTGAGTGTCGGTTCCTGTGTCGATTCCAGTGTCTGATCCTGTGTCCTGCCGTGAAGTGTTCCTGTCCAGGAGTCCTGTGGCTTTGTCTGTGCCTGGTCGAATATCTGGCTTCTTGGTGTCCACCGGTCTGTTGTTTGGGATTCTGCCTGTCCTCCAGTTCTGAGAGTCTGTGTCGGCTACATTGGGGGTTCCTGTCCGTTTGCCAGTATTTGTACTGGTTCCGTGAGTAGCGGCTTTGCCGCGTCCGTCGGCTCAGGCCGCAGTATTCTTTGGTTATAATTTGTTTCTGGTGTTTTGCAGAGGGTTCTGCTTGTGCGGTCACCACCGGTACACAACGGTATTGTGTCAGCGAGTGGACAGCATCTCCTTTGTTGTTCTTTTCCTTTGGTGGCGTGCCACACATATATTTAGGTTTAGGGTTGTTAGTAGCCCCTAGCCTTCTGTTTGTTTTAGCTAGATGTCCCCTTGTTATTATCCTGTCTCGGTTCACGCCTTGTCTCAACCTAAGACCTGGGGGCATCGGAGTTGGGCAGACCTAATCCACCCTTCAAACGCGGCTGCCGTGGGCCCAAGAAACCATAGTCACTCATGCGTGAATGGACCACACGGGTGAAACAACGGAGGTAGGGTGCTAGGGGCTATTTCCACACCATACCTCGTTTCAGCGTCACGTTCTGGTGCTCAGGACTCACTACGCAACATCTCCCTTGTTCTGAGCACCAGGAACCTAACATTATCTCCAGCCATACAACAAAAAAGAAATATAACTTTTTCTTTTTTGGCCCAGTCCAGTGTCTTGTCTAGAATCCAGTCCAGTCTAGAATTCAGTGTGCAGAATCCAATTCGGTGTTTAGAATCTAGTCCTGTCTAGAACTCAGTGTGCAGAATCCAGTCCGGTGTTTAGAATCCAGTCCTGTCTAGAATTCAGTGTGCAGAATCCAGTCCGGTGTTTAAAAATCCAGTCTTGTCTTGTCTAGTTTAAAAATCCAGTCCAGTCTTGTCTTGTCTAGTCTAGTCTTGTCTTGTCTAGTTTAAAATCCTCCTATGCCAACTATGCAAGCCCTGCAGGCATCTCTCTCAGCTCTGAACTCTGCTTTCAGTGCTTTGAAACCTGAGCGGCTGGAAGTTTTGCAGCAATCCTTAAAGCAACTGCAAAACCTTCTGACCAAAATTTTGCTTATTTTGCCAGAAGTTCTTGAGAGTTCATTCTCTAAAGAGACTCTTGTTCACAGTATGGTGACAAGTGAATCCTCAGGTTTAATTAGAGAGAAAAAGTTTGAAAGTTTTCTGCGGCCCAGGCTCTCAGAAGAGGAGCGTCTGCATCGCAGAAACTTAGATTTATGCCTATATTGTGGGGGTTTAGGCCACTATCTGCAGACCTGTGAGTTGCGCAAGCCAAAGTGTGGCGACAAGTCCTGCCCTCTGGCCAAGTTGAGTCAGGATACAAGACCTACTCCTGTCTCTACTGTGGCAGAGGTACTTGTCACACAACCCACACTAAAAAGCACTCTGTCCTATAATTGGGGTCCTTGGGCTAGGGAGCCCCATTATAGATTCAGGAACCAAAGGAGAATGTTTCTCTCCTCTCTTGATTTTCCTGTGGAAGCAGAGTTGCAAACCCCTGGAGTGGTGCCCGATGCCCAGGGTCCTGGAGTGGTGCCCGATGCCCAGGGTCCTAGAGTGGTGCCCGATGCCCAGGGTCCTGGAGTGGTGCCCGATGCCCAGGGTCCTGGAGTGGTGCCCGATGCCCAGGGTCCTGGAGTGGTGCCCGATGCCCAGAGTCCTGGAGCGGTCCCGATGCCCAGAGTCCTGGAGCAGTACCCGATGCTCTAGGTTATAGAGGGACATTGAATATTATTGCTCAGGTGTAAATACCAGAAGGGGTCTCAGAAGCTGTTACCCCAGGTAGAGACTTGAAAAGCGCAACTCCAGAGAAGGTGTCTAAAACCATAGTTCTAGAAGGGAACTCGAGAAGGAAAACCCCAGAAGGGATCTTTGAAGTAATATCCCCAAGTGGGGTCTCGAGAGATGCAGCCCCAAAGAAGGGTCTAGAGGTCGCTTCCCCAGGAAAGGACTCAAGAGGCATAGCGTTAGTGGAGGTTCTGAAGGTTATAGCTTCAGCAAAGGTCCCGGAAGTCTTAGTCCCGGGAGAAGTTTTGATAATTATCGACTCAGAGAGGGAGGCCGACGGCTCAGTACCAGAGAGGGAGGCCGACGGCTCGGTCCCAGTGAGGGAGGCCGACGGCTCGGTCCCAGAGAGGGAGGCCGACGGCTCGGTCCCAGTGAGGGAGGCCGACGGTTCGGTCCCAGTGAGGGAGGCCGACGGCTCGGTCCCAGTGAGGGAGGCCAACGGCTCGGACCCAGTGAGGGAGGCCGACGGTTCGGTCCCAGTGAGGGAGGCCGACGGCTCGGTCCCAGTGAGGGAGGCCGACGGCTCGGTCCCAGTGAGGGAGGCCGACGGCCCGGTCCCAATGAGGGAGGCCAACGGCCCGGTCCCAGTAAAAGAATCCGAGGTGCTGGCCCCAGCGGGGTTCCCGAAGGCCACTGCCCCAGCGGGGTTCCCGGAGGCCACTGCCCCAGCGGGGTTCCCGGAGGCCACTGCCCCAGCGGGGTTCCCGGAGGCCACTGCCCCAGCGGGGTTCCCGGAGGTCACTGCCCCAGCGGGGTTCCCGGAGGCCACTGCCCCGGGTGGGGTTCAGAAAGTCACTGCCCCGGGTGGGGTTCAGAAAGTCACTGCCACGGGTGGGGTTCAGAAAGTCACTGCCCCAGGTGGGGTTCAGAAAGTCACTACCCCAGGTGGGGTTCAGAAAGTCACTACCCCAGGTGGGGTTCCGAGGGCCACTGCCCCAGGTGGGGTTCCGAGGGTCACTGCCCCAGGTGGGGTTCAGAAAGTCACTGCCCCAGGTGGGGTTCAGAAAGTCTTAGCCTCGAGTAAGGTCAATAGTGACCAGGTCCTAGCAAAGCACTCTAGTCAGTCAGATGGGAAGGAAGCAGATCCTGACTCTGTTGATATCTCAACATCTATAATCTTTGATGGGGACTTAGTCCAATTTCTGGCGCTTTACAAACACTATTACACCATTTTGTTGTTTAGACCATTTCTGGGCATCACTTCAGAGAACCTTGTGCTCTATCTGATATATTCCTTTAGAGGAGAGCCTTTTGAGTAGGCAACCAGCCTAATGAAAGCTGAAGATCCCATTCTTCAGGATCCCCTGGCATTCAGTGATGCAGTTATTAAGAGATATGGTTCCAAAGAAATTGGTCCAGGTTCCTCTAGGTCACCCGTCTTATCTGCTGAGAGTTCACCGTATTCTGTAAATTCGGCACAAGAGTCTCAGCCCGTTGTTTTGACTGCAGGATGTGCTTTTCTCTCTTCTTCTTCTAATAGTAGTACTTTGCCTGAAAGTTCAGCTCCCAAGGTTAAGAAACCAATCTCTGATTTGAACCCAGCCTTGCTGGGAGGTACCATCAGTTCAGACAATGTTTGGGGAATTACCTTGGTCAGACCTCAAGAACTTTGTAAAAATAAGAAGAAAAAGAAATGATTATTGACTCTTTTTTTTCCTTCCTTGTCTTGTGTCCAGTGGCCACCGTCAAGGGGGGGGGCACCGTTACAAGCTATTGTCACAGCTTGTTTCTGTTAGACCAGTGTGTCAGGTTTTTTTTTGTATCCCTTGTTTTGGAAAGTCTGAATTTTGGGGTCATTTGACCCCTCCTCAAGGGGGGGGGTAATGTTATGAGCCACGGCTGGGGCTCATTCCTGTTTTGCATTTTTTGTTATGTATTTTATGTTATACTTCTGTTTCTGTTCCCCGTGGGTGTCATGGGGTGTTCGGAGCCCACCCTTAAAGAGAGGGTACTGTTATGAACCACAGGTAGTGGTTCATTCCTATTTTATGTTTATAAGTAGTCTTGCAGGCCAGGATTTCCCGTTGCTCTGGTTTAAGAAGATTCTTGTTTGCTGCCAGTGGTGAGTCTGTGTGATTGCAGCTTGTTCCCATGTGTTCAGCCTCACCTGTCTGTTGATTGCACCTCTCAGTTGTGCAGCAGGGCAGCTGCAAGACATAATTAATTAAGACTCTTTGTTATATGCTGCTCACTGCAATTCACAGACGCTGGTGATATTTCCAGATTTCCAGGTTTCCTGGGTTCCAGAGTTCTTGAGTTCTGAGCTAGTCCCTGCCAGTTCCTGAGCTCCTGTCTAGCAGTGTCTGTCTAGCTGCTTTGAGTGTCGGATCCTGTGTCGATTCCAGTGTCTGATCCTGTGTCCTGCCGTGAAGCGTTCCTGTCCAGGAGTCCTGTGGCTTTGTCTGTGCCTGGTCGAATATCTGGCTTCTTGGTGTCCACCGGTCTGTTGTTTGGGATTCTGCCTGTCCTCCAGTTCTGAGAGCCTGTGTGGGCTACATTGGGGGTTCCTGTCCGTTTGCCAGTATTTGTACCGGTTCCGTGAGTAGCGGCTTTGCCGCGTCCGCCGGCTCAGGCCGCAGTATTCTTTGGTTATAATTTGTTTCTGGTGTTTTGCAGAGGGTTCTGCTTGTGCTGTCACCGCCGGTACACAACGGTATTGTGTCGGCGAGAGGACAGCATCTCCTTTGTTGTTCTTTTCCTTTGGCGGCGTGCCGCACATATATTTAGGTTTAGGGTTGTTAGTAGCCCCTAGCCTTCTGTTTGTTTTAGCTAGAGGTCCCCTTGTTATTATCCTGTCTCGGTTTACGCCTTGTCTCAATCTAAGACATGGGGGCATCGGAGTTGGGCAGACCTAATCCGCCCTTCAAACGCGGCTTCCGTGGGCCCAAGAAACCATAGTCACTCATGCATGAACGGACCACACGGGTGAAACAATGGAGGTAGGGTGCTAGGGGCTATTTCCACACCACACCTCGTTTCAGCGTCACGTTCTGGTGCTCAGGACTCACTATGCAACATCTCCCTTGTTCTGAGCACCAGGAACCTAACAATTGGGACTGACAGGTAAACCCATAAAGGGTGTAGGAAATAAACACTGAAGCAGAGGCGGAACTCTGGAAGACAATGGAGTAATTTGCCGACGGGCTCCAGGCCTGAAGGGTGCACTTCCTCCTTTGACCTTTTGTTCCACATCCTTGCTGCTGTAAAGAGGAGCCACTGAGCAGAGCACCGATCAGTATTAGCAGTGCTCCTGCTCCAAGACCTGGACTCATTTGTCTGCTCTGGCCGTGACATGGGGGAGGGGGGGATTTCCCCCCCCACAGCCCATCAGGGAGTATGGCCAGCATCGCTCCCTGAGTCTCTGCCCACTAGTAGGAGGCGGCCTGGATGACTTGATGTGGTGCTTCCTGGACTGCAGGTGGCATGTGTCGGCAGAGGTAGTGCTGCACCCTGCCACTATAGAGCATACATGCGGCCCATCTGGATGGCTATGCTACACAGGATTGGCAGGGATGCTGTCGGACAGGCTATGCATTGTATAATGTCACCGGCACCTCCTTGCATGTGTGCACAGTGCAGAACAAAGCGGGGTGGATTGGAAGCTATGGTGCTGGCAATAAGCCTGCTAGTACCCGGAAGGCTGACTGTGCTGTAGTTTTTGTGGAGGTAGAGGGCAGAGGGAAGGGAGTTGCTGAGTGTGTTTCTGTTATTGTGTGGTGGGAGGTAGAGTTGCTGACTGCTGTTGTCATTGTGGGGGTAGGCTGCTGACTCCTATTGTCATTGTGTGTTTGTGTGTGGGGGGGGGGGCTGCTGACTGCTGTTGTCAATGTGGGGGTGGAACTGCTGTCTACTGTTGTTATAGGGAGGGAGGGAGCTGCTGACTGCTGTTGTCATTGTGGGGGTTGAGGGAAAAGAGCTGCTGACTGCTGTTTTCATTGTGGGGGGGGGGGGGCAGCTGCTGTTGTCATTGGTGAGGGAAAGAGAGCTGCTGACTACAGTTGCCATGGGGGATGGAGGGGGAGCTGCTAACTGTGCTGTTGTCATGGAGTGGGGGGCCACCAACATTTATCCTGCCTGCAGGCAACTGGGATGAAGTTACGCCACTGCACTGAAGATGATGATGACAGTTGCCAGCACTAGCCAGTTGCTTCTGATTGATTAAGGAATCACATCTGAAGCTGTTAGTGATTCATTTATTGCTCATACATATAATGATATGCATAATTTATGTGCTTTTGTGAGGTGATTTCAGTTATACATATTTTCCATTATTTTTACACAAAAAGGAAGAGTGTACCTGCTGCATTCTAAGGTTTGTTTTATTTACATCACTATAAATATCAATTACAACTTGGTGGGGTGTATTAGCATGGCATACACATGGCACACACGCTACTGATGCAGAAATGGGCACATACAATGATTCTTCCAACTTTGCATATGTGCATAACAGCTTTTTTATTTGTTGTTTTCTCAGTGCACTTTTCATCTGTACCTTGTACAGAAATGCAGCCACACTCAGCATGAGCTCCATTATGAGAAGAATTGATGTATATAATTCTAATATTCCTGGAGCGTTTGTGTTATGCAATCACATTTATATATATTTAGCAATTATAACAAAGTAGCGAGGACGCAATTGTCTGATTTTGGAACTTACCTCATGTTGAGGAGACCCTTATATCTTCATTTAAAAGTAAACGTGATATCTTGCTTGAATAAGCTTTAAAGAATCATTAGATTGATACAGACACATGATGGATTTTCCAATATGTACAATTTTGTACTTGTTACCTAAAATACATTAAACTTTAAAAAATCCCCCAGGCTGACCAATTATATTACCCATAATTTGTTAATCTCCCTGGTGGCACAGTACCTGGATAGATTTTTACAAACGTGTTAAAAATACTGAAAACATTGTAAACATACCAGCAATGTTATAAATGTTACCTTACTGAGGTTGGATGATTCCCTCTTGGTTACGATGAATGTTGCATCCCTATATATTATCATCCCTCACTCTGAGGGTACTGCCAACTACGTACAGGCCCTCATAACAACACACAAATGCAACCTCCCTATTGATTTTTGTTTGAGTTGTTTAACCTTACTTTAATATGTAATTACTTCAAATATGGGATCAATATTTTCTACAAGTGGTGAGTTTCACAATGGGCACTAAACTTGTACCATTGTATGTAAATGTCTCTATGGATACTTATGAAAACACTCATCATTTCCTGCTACTTGGAGAGCAATTTATCAACAATATTTTGTTTGTTTGGAGGGGGTCTAATGATACTCTTCAGGATATGTTGAACTATTTCTATGAACTTGACACACCTATCAGGTTCACTTTGACATTGAATTCTGAGTTGATACAGTTCTTTGCAATCACATTCTACACAGCAACATGGTTTATGGGCACAAACTGTATAGGAAACTGACTGACCACAATACTTTTTTATCATTTGATCATCTCTATGCAACTCGATTGAAGGAAAGCCTCCTGATATCACTGTTTTTAATAGGTGTTTGGTTTTATTTTGAAGGCCACAAGGTCATTTGGAAAGGTTGGGAAGGCTAGCTGTAGGGACATGAGAAATCTGTCTCTAGGATGCTGATGTTATGGGAAGGTAGTCTGTGAAGCAGATGCCACGGTAAGGCTGTCTGTAGAGTGCAGTAACCACAGTCAAGGTGTCTGTAGGTTGCAGGGGCTATGGAATGTGTATCTGCAGGGTGCAGAGGCTAAGAGAAGAGTTTCTGTAGGGTGCAGAGTACACAGAAAAGTTGTATGTAGGGTGCATGTGATATAGGTAGGCTCTCTGTAGGGTGCAGGGGACGTAATAAGTCAGTGGGTATTTTGCAGGGGATAGGGGTTGTCCATAGAGCCAAAGGAAGGCTGTATATAGGGTGCAGGGGACACAAGATAGTTCTACTCCTATCCCCTGTATGCCTTTACGATCTCACTATTATCAGAGGGTGAATATCACTGCACACAGGAAATGTGGGGTAATGTAAGATTTTAAGTAAAATATGTTGATTGGACGACTAATCAGGTTCTGGTTTGGGGACCCTTGCACTAGGAGGTGTCTCAGAAAGATTCTTCCTCACTGCACTACCTCGGGCTGTGAAAATCCTGTCATTCCTCCACTTTACATGAAGTTCCAGGATATTGTTGGTAAATAAGCCACAGAAAATTTTAATTCACATCGAGACCATGACTGTCACTTCGAACCGATCCCGAGGAAAACTCCTCCAAGGTGATGGGTTTTTCATCCCTCTCATCCCAAATCCCAGTATATGCCTGAATATATCAAGGATAATCTGGAGAGAGGTTTAATCTGCCTTTCCCGGGGCAGGGTTCTTCTTGTTAAGAAAACAAAGAATTGAATGACATCATGATTAAAAATTGGTATCCACTTCCACTGATCTCAGAATTGTTTCACAGAGTCAAAGGTAAAATTATATTTATGAAGCTGGACCTTATCAGAACCCACCAGAGTGACAAGTGGAAGACAGTCTTTATTACTCGGGACGACCGTAATGAGTATCTAGCAATGCCCTTGCATCTGCACAATATTTCTGCTGTTTTCCAAACTTTTTGAATTAAATCTTCCAGGACTTGCTACATATCATTATGGCCATATATCTTGATAACATCCTAATTTTTGTCAAGTAAAAAAAGGGCAAAGCAAGTAAAAGAAGGACAACACAACCTCTTCTGCAAGCTGGAAAATTGGGTGTTCAAGGTGAACTCCATTCCATTCCTCAAGTATATCAACTCTGTCTATGGACTACAGATGGATCCAGAGAAAGTTCAGACTACCTTCAATGAGCCACAGCTCACCACCCTAAAAGCAGTACAGCGGTACTTAAGTTTTCACAAATTACAAATTCATAAAGGGATATTCCGCAGTTGTTTCTTTCAGTTGTTAAGGAAGGTGCTCACTAGTAGGGGTGCAAATCAAATTCTTCCTAGAGGTGGATGCTTCATCTCTCAGAGTGGGAGCATATCTCTCATAGAAAGTGCTTTATGGCAAATTTCACCAATGTGAGTTCGTCTCCAGGATATTCCAAACTATAGAAAGAAACTACTCAATTGCAAAACAGAGCTGTTCGCAATGAAATTAGCCCTAGAAGAATGGAGGCATCTGATGGAAGGAGCACACTTCTAAGTTACAATCTATCTCCTGTGCCTAAACTCAGCAAAATGCATGAATCTGTGTCAAGCTCAGTGGTTCCTGTTCTTCTCACCCTTTGACATACAAATATCCTTCAACCCGGGATACAAGAACTGCAAATCAGATTGCCCTCTATTGATCTGTGATTGAGGATGAAGATCCTTCTGTCTTGGCAAAATATGCCATATAAGATTCACATTGTGTGGCAGCAGCTACTCAAGTCTCCATCCTACCTCAGGAAAATTTAAATCCCTTAGAAATTGTGAAAAAACTGCTTCAGTGAGCACATTGCTCCTGATTTCCCATGCATGCTGAGTTACATAAATGGCAGGAGCTCATCCTCTGGGACTATTGGTGGGCTACGCTCAAGCTGTGCAGCAATTTATGGCGGTCTGTTCCAAATATGTGCAACATGATTTAATAACCTTTTATCATAAGTATGCCACCATCTGGGTTGTAGTAGATTGCTTTTCCAAGATGGCCCATTTTGTACCTCTCCAAGGACTTCCTTCCACTCCAATTCTGTTATAACTATTCATCTGGGATATCTTCAGCCTCCATGGGTGGCCAAATTTTGTGGCCAGTTTGTGGCCAAATTTTAATTATCTCTATGCAAAGCCTTAAAAGTAAAACTAAACTTCTCAGTGTACCACTGCCAAATCAAGCTGCCAGACTGATCAGGTCAGTTAAGACAGGCAATGTGTGCTGAGCGATGGGACGGGACGGGAGGAACGCTCATTTCACTGAGCAGTGAAATGAGCCTTCTAACTAGATTTGGCCTGCATGCAGGACAATCTAGTACTGGCGATAGCGATGCGTGGGGCCATGCATCGCTATCGCTATGGGGCATACACATGGAGAGATCTAGTCAGGTTGCTTAGAAAGAAATTAAGTACGGATCTCTCCGTGTGTACCCCCCTTAACTCTGGTCACATGATTCAGTCTATCAGAGCTAAAGGCACCCTATTTAAACCAGGAACTGCTGACTGCTCTGTGCCGGAACAACATCTACAGTATCTCTTACAATCAGTACTCTGGCTCCTGCTTTAGTATCTGCTCTGTAGCATACTGCTCAAGTGCAATCCAGCAAACTTTCTCCATTAATGCTCACAGCATTCTGCTCCAGTGCTAGTCAGAAAACCTGCTCCATTATTGCTTCACATAATTCTACTCCAGTGCTATGCAGAAAACCTGTTCCATTATTGCTTAACAACACTCTGCTCCAGTGCTATACAGAAAACCTGTTTCAGTCTTGCTTTACAGCATTTTACCCTAGTTCTGTCCATAAAACCTGCTCCAGTATTGCTTTACAGCATTCACTTCTAGTGCTAGCCATAGACCCTGCTTCAGTATTGCTTCACAGCATATTTTCATTGTAGTCTGCCTCTTAATACCATTCTGCACCTGCATAAAATACAGAATTATTAAACCACATACAGCTAGCACAAAGGGGCCCAGACCTGAATCAGCAAACCCATAGTGCTGGGACAATGGGATGCATGTGGTGACTCGGTGAGAATGACAGAATAGTATGATTGTGGTCACTTAGGGGTTTATTTACTAAAGTGCAGGTTTTTCAATAGAATAGCTCTTGCCCATAACAACCAATCAAATTCTAGCTATTATCTTCTAGAAGGTGCTAGATTAATGATACATATAATCTAATTGGTTGCTATGTGCAACATCTCCACTTTAGTAAATATACCCCTAAGTGGAATAGGTGTGCCACATAACTGCTCAGACCTTCAGTTGCATAGACTGCATGTGTGTACTCCAGTGAACACACAAATCTGTGACTGAGCAGCTCCACCATTTTGTTCAATCTCATTTCAGGACTTTGCTGAATATGCAACTAATCAAAGGATGTGCTGGCATACCATGACTACAATAACTGGTCCATTAAGGGGGTTGGGTACGGGATACAACCGCTGAGTATGTGGTCACATGACCAACATCAGCATCCCGAAAGTTAGAATCCCAGCACCTAGAAGGAAAGTATTCTGTCCCTCGCCACACCCTAACCCTCCCTTTCCTCAGCCTAACCCTAGCCATCCTCCTGCAGCCTAAACCTACAACTCCGCGGCATTCTTACATTCTGAATGTCGACTGTCTGTATTCTGGTGCCGGCATTTTGATGGGTGTCGGGATTCTGGCACCAGTCTTCTGACCACATGCAAGCCATACATCACAATGCCAATTACATCCCCATTAACTTCCTTCATTTCTTTGAGTGGTAGAGATTCAATAGAGAAGAAGCCTTGATAGGAAATGTTAAACCATAAGAGAGGTATATGTGAGTGAGTGAGTGAGTGAGTGAGTGAGTGAGTGAGTATATGTGAAGAGAGAATTATTTTATTTTTTTAAGATTATGAATATGTATTATGTATGTTAGTTGTATGTTTATTTTCAGCAAGAGCTATATGCTAAAAGCAAGGTAAAATAATGCATACAATGCTGTGTGCATGGAAAATACAATGACATTTACACATATATACAAAAAAGAAGAGAACATTCTCTGAGACTGAGTAGGGTCCCTTGAGGAAACATTGTGATTTTTAACAGATGGAACCATTTATATTGTTCCATTAGGACACTGCTAGATGTACAACAATATAAATTGGACTAGTGAGAACAATGATATGCTCTCTATGGAGGCGTTATAATCTCTATTCACATAATGTGCCTGCTAAAATCCATTTAAAAAGTTCAGCCCCACAGAGTACTCAGTATTCAATGGATTCACTCAGTAAATGTTAGTAGGTTCTCGAACATGAAAAATGCAACAAAATGTAACCCTTATATTACAGTCATAAAACACAAAACTCTTGCCATATGTAGTTAAAAAATGTGGTGTTTAATACATTTTATTATAGAAAAGTGACAGATAACTTTTTATAAGATTTGTACAACACTAGCATATAAGGTGGCAGGTTCACGCATGTGTGTCCAGATAACACCACCCAGAAAAATATACAGGCATGGTTGATTAACATGGTGCAATAAACTGAATAACCCATAACAGCCAAGCAACAATCAGCTTTGCTCAGTTCAGTACAGGACAGACCAATAGTTCTCATACTTTCTTGAGTCACTGCACTCCAGAGTATCAGCATTTTGGCACCCCTAGGTCTAAAGTTTGTTATTGAGAAATTCAGAAAGAAAATATTAAATTAAGCAAATTGTGCTTACCTGTCAGACTTATGCTCAGTTATGTAGTGGTGGACTGCAGAGGCGTATCTAGCATGGGGCGTGCAGGGCACGTGCCCTGGGCGCCGTGGCAGCCCCAGCAGAGGGGGGCGCCACCGGCACCTGCACGGCCCACTCGCCCCATGCGACAGGGATACCCACGGTGCTCTCCCTGTCTCCCCGGCTGCTGTGCCTGTTACACTGTGCAGGCAGCGGCAGCCAGGAGCCTCCCCCTACTAAACCCCCCCTCCTTCAGTGCGCATGTGCGTGACCTCGGAGGTGCACGTACGCGACCTCGGAGGTGCGCGTACGCGACCTCGGAAGTACGCGCGTGCGCGACTTTGGAGGTGCGCGTGTGGACTCGGAGGGAGGTGCAGGAGGTGAGCAGGGCAGGCTAAACTGTGTGTGTGTGTGTGTGTGTGTGTGTGTGTGTGTGTGTGTGTGTGTGTGTGTGTGTGTGTGTGTGTGTGTAATTTACTGTGTGTGTCTGGGGCTAGTGTGGTGTGTGTGTGTGTGTGTGTGTGTGTGGGGCTAGTCTGCTGTATGTGGGGCAATGTAACTGGCACTGTGGGGCATGTATTTGGCACTGTGGGGCAATGTATCTGGCACTGTGGGGCAATGTATCTGGCACTGTGGGGCATGTAACTGGCACTGTGGGGCAATGTAACTGGCACTGTGGGGCATTGTATCTGGCACTGTGGGGAAATGTAACTGGCACTGTGGGGCATGTAACTGGCACTGTGGGGCATTGTATCTGGCACTGTGGGGCAATGTAACTGGCACTGTGGGGCATGTAACCGGCACTGTGGGGCATTGTATCTGGCACTGTGGGGCAATGTATCTGGCACTGTGGGGCATGTAACCGGCACTGTTGGGCATTGTATCTGGCACTGTGGGGCAATGTATCTGGAACTGTGGGGCATGTATCCGGCACTATGGGGCATGTATCTGGCACTGCGGGGCATTGTATCTGGCACTGTGGGGCATTGTATCTGGCACTGTGGGGCATGTAACTGGCACTGTGGGGCATGTATCTGGCACTGTGGGGCAATGTAACTGGCACTGTGGGGCACGTAACTGGCACTGTGGGGCAATGTAACCGGCACTGTGGGGCATGTAACTGGCACTGTGGGGCATTGTATCTGGCACTGTGGGGCAATGTATCTGGCACTGTGGGGCAATGTAACTGGCACAGTGGGGCAATATAACTGGCACTGTGGGGCAATGTAACTGGCACTGTGGGGAATTGTATCTGGCACTGTTGGGAATTGTATCTGGCACTGTGGGGCAATGTATCTGGCACTGTGGGGCATGTATCTGGCACTGTGGGGCATTGTATCTGGCACTGCGGGGCAATGTAACTGTACTGTGGGCCATTTTCAGTGGCCACACCCCTTCTGGTGCATGGTCACACCCCTTCTGGAGAGTGGCCACGCCCATTTTGGTGGTGGTTTTTTTTTTTTTTTTTTTGGGGGGGGGGGGGGGGGGGGGCACCATTTTTCATCTTGCCCTGGGCTCCAAAAACCCTAGCTACGCCTCTGGTGGACTGGGTTGCTCTTCTGTTTGTCTACATATTTTATGATTGTCAGCTACTAGTACTGGTTTTG